>NC_054847.1:56463499-56763499 GCF_018345385.1 Vulpes lagopus
AGTTCTATATCTGTCAAAGCTATACTTTAAAAATGAATGGGAAATTAAGACATTCCCAGATTAAAAAAAAAAAAAAAAAAAAAACTGAGATCGTTTGTTGCCAACAGAACTGTCCTGCAAGAAATAGTAAAGGGAGTCCTTCAGACTGAAATGGGGAGGACACTAAACAGTAATGGATCCGGAGGCATTCTGGGCATCCTCTGTGGGTAGGTGAGATCTAAAAGTCTTCGAAGTGTTTGTGTTTTCAGGAAAGGACAGAGTGGTTCCAGGTGGCAGTGCTCTGTGGTATGATTGGAATGTTCTCATTTTAAAGTTCCTTTACCCAAAGTATTTCCTCTACCCCCCACAGACAATCTAAAGAAGTCAAATTTCTACAATGTAGGTCATTCCTCTGTGGCCCACAGAACCAGTATCTACTGAACACTATATTATTGATAACACAGTATTAGCCAAAGTTCACATGAGAAACAAAACTATATCTGTGCATGAAGAGATTTATTGTCAGGAGTTGGCCCACATGATCATGGAGGCTGAGAAGGGCCAACTCGGAGAGCCAGTGGCAATTACAGTCTGAGTCCAAAGGCCTGAGATGCAGGAGAGAATGGTGTTGGATCCAGACTGAGTCCTTTGTCCAAGCTTGAAGACATTCAGGAAGAGAGAGAATTCTCTTACTTAGCCTTCTTGTTCTCTCCAGGCTCTCTGTGGATTGGATGAGGCACAACCACACAGGAAGGCCATATGCTTTACTCGGTCTACCGATTTGAGGATTAATCTTATCCAGACATGCCCAGATAATGTTTAACCAAATATCTGGGCATCCAGTCAAGTCGACACATAAAATTAAGCATCACAAATGCCCAAGATAATTATTGCTCAAGATTCTTTGCATTGATTATTTTACAGCATAATAAATCTATGAAATAAGTACCACTGTTCACATGTTACAGTTAAGGAAATGGATGTTCACAGAGATAGATTGGTGTGCTCATTCATAGAGCAGAAATGAGTGGCAAGATTAGGTCTTAATCTCAGTCTATGTGATGACATAATTTCCCAGGATACCTGGGGTCAGCGTGTAGCTCCTCCTCACCTGGTACTGACCTGTTATGGCCCAGCCTGTATTTGTATTTCCATGGCAGCTGACCAAGCCTGGCATGGAGCAGGGTGCCTGAGGATGAATACAGGTGGCCAAGCCATCCAGGGTCCTTGAACGTAGGAATGGTAGACTGGACACATTTCGGTGGGGAAGACAAGCTGGTAGGGCTGGTGTGCCTGGAGAGTTGCAGGGATCAGAGGCTTGAGTCAGAAGAGAACGTGGGGTGGGAAAGCAGATGAGAAGATGGAGTGACAGAGGAACAGACTGCCAGAGGAAGGGCAGGGCTCTCTACTGGAGCTCACCTGCCCACGGGCACCTGCCCCTTTATCAGATCTCTGCTCACATTGCCCCATGGAATCCTCATCCCCACCTCCCTCATGGTGTGGGGAGCTGGCATGGAGGTGCCCACGTTGGTTGAGGAAGGCATGTTCCATGTGTTCAAGGCCTCCAGGGCAGCTGGCCTCCCATTAGTGAGCAGGTGAACCCCAGTGGCAGCCTGGCCGGTGGCAGACCCTTGTCCTTAGATTAGCCCTTGCTCCCACCCAGAAGAAGCCCTGCTTCTGTGAAGGTGTCTTTCTTTCTGAGAAGGCTGTTAGCACCTAAAATGCAATTTTCTATGAAGAAAGTTTCTACCAGGAAAGGCCTTAGAATTTATGGATTTTTTGTTTGTTTGTTTAGTTTTTTTGATTTGTTCTTTCCCTGATCACTGTCAGATATTTTTAGCTGTTTTTGAAAAAAAAAGATTTCAAAACAAGTCAGAAGACTATACACATTCGGTTCCTAACAGAGAATTCCAATTCGCTCAGCACACAATTGGTGTCTGGGTCCCCTCTTGTTTCGTTTGGACACTAACCCCAGGCAAGGCCTCCCTCCTGGCTGGTTTGTATGGACTCACTGCATGTGTACAGTGGAGTTTCTCCTTGTGTTTGCTGCACGCAGAGCATTACATGCAAATGCAGCAAAACACCTCTCTGTTGGGATGGCTGCTAGCATCAGAGATGGTTGGAGGAGCCTTGTCAAGAGTTAACCACCCTACTCCAGGCTACTGGTCACTGCCATCACCATCGTAGTGTTTATACATCCTGGCACTGGAAGCAGGGCTTCAATTCTGCAGTCCCACTCTGAATCCTGTTAGGACACAGCCTTATCCTCCTTATCCTGGGATCTTCCTGGGGAATGCCTTTTGCTGGGTTGGCATGAGTCAGAGAGAGTTGCAGACCTTCCCCTACAGCCTCCACTCATAGCAGCCCAGCTCCTACCCACGCAGGCGGCAGGGAGCCTGGCCTCGTGGGGCCACCTGGCTGGCCTCTGTCCTCCTCCCTGGCTCCCCAGCCTTGATACAAGGATGTCTCTAGGCCTGTGGTGGGTCCAGTGCCTTGGGCTCTTTGCCCCCAGGTCCCCTCTGTCCTCTTTGACCCTGAGTTTTCTCCTCCAATACCTGCAGGTGGATGAGAACTCATGCACATTTTTCGGGTCCCTGGGTATCCATCAGCTTCCAGGAAGCCTGGGACCCAGAGTGTCACGTGTCAGTGCTCTCTGTGTGACTGCCATGTCCCCTGTCCCCCGGGGCCCCCACTCGTCTATTCCCACTCTACCACATGGTGTGCATTGCCCACTGTACTGTGAGCCCCGCCTGCTGCTCTGCTCAGTGGCTTCTTACCTGTGTCCCTGGAGACAGGATGGGGTGACACACCTGGCAGGCACTTGATGAACATTTGCTGCACCTGTGAAGAACCATATTTAAAACCCCTGAGAGCACAAGTAAATTCAAATCCTCACCAAGGACAGGTGGAGCAGTGCGGTGTTCAACAGCGTAGGTCTCTGTTCCAGGGGATCTTTGATCACCCCCCCCCCGTCTCGGTGTGGCTCAGCTTCACGTCTCTAAAGTGGGGGAGTGACAGTGGTGGCATAAATACTCTACATTTCAGTTGTGATTCACATTAGCAAAGGCTACTGTGGTCATGGTGGCAGTTTTCTGGTTTATGCCCTTAAATTGTAGAACATCTTTATTTTAATCATATTGACCAGGCTGTAGGAATGTGTGTATATATACACGGATACTACATACATTTGTAAATTTACGGAAGACATTTTTATTGAGTATAATAAATAGTTCTTCTATGACTTCTTCCCAAAAAAGTCATTGATTTTAAATCTAAAACCATGAAGGTACACAAGAGAAACACACATCTGGGAAGTCAAAGGGCACACATTACTGTCACCCAGTGGTGCCACAATCAATGACCTATTATTTGGGGGGAAGAGTAATGCTCTCATTTACTGTGTTGAGTCAGACTTTCATTCCAAACTTGTATTCAGCTCACTGTATATCATATATTTTCTTGATACTATAAGTTCTTCAAAGATTTTGTGACTTGCATTTTGATGACACTTTCAATACCATGCTTTGGTTATTTTTTAAATGGAAAAATCCATGCATTTTCATCCACTGTGAGCAATCACAACTGGATGCCTCTCCAGGCTCCAGGAGCTTAAAAAAATCAATGGTTCTCTTACTAACCTGTGTTGCACACAGTTTATTCTGGCCACAGACTTGACTTTGACTGTGTCTGATGTTGGGAGATGTGAAGGACCATTGATCCTTGCCTTTCTGAAGCTTCTCTTTACAATCCTGGCAGATAGCTGCTGTGGGAAGTTAGATACTCTCGTGAATCATGTGTGGAGGTTAGGACACTTGTGAGTCATACTTTTAGGTTAGGACAATCTTGCGGGTTGTGCTGGGAGGTTAGGACACTAGTGTGTCATACTTCAAGGTTAGGACAGTCTTGTGGGTTGTATTTGACCCATGGCAGACAGCTCACACTGCATCAGAGCTATATCTTATTTGGCATTGTAAATATGTGGCTCATCAATGGTGTTTGTAGTTCTCAAAATGATATTACATTCTTACTCTGAGGAGTTGGTATTGTGGTTGGTTCATGAGTGAGAACCATAGCTCACTGTAGACTCTGACCCTCAGTTTTTCTTTCAGAGCCCGGTGGCTCTGTGAGCTTAGGTTTCCTTGTATGTGATGTGAAGAGGTCAGTACCTACATTACATGGAGGTCACAGGGAATGCATGACAAACCAATGAGGCTCAGAAAACCTATTTAATCAATGTCAAGTTGAGCAAGTCTGTGTGAGAAGATGGCATGGGGTGTTCACTGACGGTGCCCACTGTTGGGCACCCCTTTTATTTCAGAGAAAAAACATGTCAATGACTCTATCAATGAAGACAGTGACAGGCCCAGAGCTGTGTCCCAGGCCCTCTGATTCTTGTACTAGAACAGTTGTTAATAGGAAGTGCTGACTGCTGCGTGCACATTAGTTCAAGGAGGCGACCATGCAGCTAGGGGAAGTGAGAGCAAATGGGAGAAGTAAAAGGAAATTGCGTGCAGCTAAACCCACAATATTATTTAGAGGATTGTCTTCCTTAAGCAGAGGACAGTGATGATGATGGCAATGAGATAAGACACTGAAATACAGACATTTTACCCTCAAGCATCAGGGCAGTTCCAGGCATGAAGTGGCTGCGCACACAGCTGATATTGCCTGGTCCATCCTTCCTTTTTTCTCTTCGCTTTGCTTCTCTGCTTTGCTTCCTCCTTGCAGGTTCCTGTCTCTGTGATGAGCATGAGGATTGCCATTGGTCTTAGATGTGCACTTCCCAAATTCAATCAACAGCCAGGCAGATACATCTGGAGGGGACACACACACAGTGGTTAAGTTTTGGGGCACATGTTCAGAGGGGTGGGTACTCTGAACCCCTGTGGCTCAGGGACACTGTGATGGGTTTCCCAATGGAAACACAGGAACTGGGGGAGGAGCACCACCCATGGCACATTGGGCATGATTATCAGAAGATGGCTAAGAAGAATATGGTTTAAGGCACCTTGTTAGGGTGCTTCCCCCTGTGCTTTCTGAATAAATGGACCTAGCAAGCAATAGCACATCTTTTTCAACACCCTACTAAGATATGCTCTCAAAATCTTTAAAGCAGATATGGAGCCTAAATAGCCCCAACCTGGTGGGTGGTTAGCAGACACCCTCCTGCTTTGCTAAACTGAAGAAAGTGGCTGAAAAAACCTTGAGAATTTTTTAAATATTTTATTTATTTATTTATTCATAAGAGACACACAGAAAGAGGCAGAAACACAGGCAGAGGGAGAAGCAGGCTTCCTGTGGGGGTCCCAATGCAGGGCTTGACCCCAAGACCCTGGGATCATGCCCTGAGCAGATGGCATGTTCAACCACTGAGCGACCCAGGCATACCTATTCAAATCTTATTCAAATCTTAACTAGAAGGCTTGCATTTCCTAAAAAACAAAATGAACTATCATTATCTATAAAATTTCTTTTGCTCAGAAGTATAAGTGTCTGTTTGTCTTTGTCCCAATAGTGAGTGATCCCTGCGTGTGGGGCATTGGCTAGGTGCTGGAATAATGTAGTCAAACAGTATATCCTACCTGTTTGCATTATCTTTCTGACCTAAGTCACTTCCTTGTGCTGTTGCAATAGGCACTTGGTATTATTTTTCATTATAATGCATTAAAAAACACTCCTAGGGGTGCCTGGGTGCTCAGTCAGATGAGCATTTGTCCAACTTTTGATCTCAGCTCAGGTTATGATCTCAGAGTCATGAGTTCAAGTGGGAGCCAGATGAGGAGCCTACTTAAAAAAGAAAAACAACTCCTCAAAAGTCTAACTGGGTGAATATGAACCTTGGAGTTGAAAAAACTCCAAGGTAATGATCATAATCACCATTAAATTTTTGACGTAAAGAGGCTTTGAGAAATAAAATTGGAAATAAGCCTTTTTAAAAAAATCTGAAGGGGAGTATATTTCTCCAGTTTCTTTGGTAACAGATCTCCAACATTAAATCATTAAAATTATCACCAGTTATATAATCTTTTAAGATATGGGTTCCCTGTGCACGTGGATTATGAATAAGAGACACACTCAGACCAGCTCTGGGCACACCACCAACCGGACAACGTTCCCTTGCCCTCCTGAAGCCACGAGAGGACTCCAAAGGGAACACTGGTGTGTTCTAGAATTGACATGTCTGAACTAACTTCGGTAAAAAGTGGTGACAATCATTTAAACTGTTTCTTTTTAATAAGCCATTTAGGAGTGATAACAAAGAGAACAATGGAAAACCTGTGTTAGATCTCTTTTCCTCCCCAGCTCTGTATGTGTGTGTGTGTGCACATGTATGTGTGTGGGTGCATGTGGGGAGGGCATGTGCTTGTGTGTTCATGTGTGTCTGTGCAGGTATGTGTGGGCATGTGGATGTGTGGGGGTGGGGGGCATGTGTGTGCATGTGTGTGTGTGTGTGTGTGTGTGTGTGTCTATGCACATGCACGTATGTGTGGGCATGTGCGAGTCTCCTACATAAAATTAGCACTAAGGTGATGAAAAGGGAGCATTCCCGTATGAGTGTTGTGAGGCCGTTTGGCTGCACTGCAGGAAGAGGTGCCTGGTCTGCACCTTACTGGGCAAGAGAGAGAGATTTCCTCTGCGCATCGTGTAGACGTGGGTCTGATGGAGTCTCAGGGAAACACTGCTCCTTGAGAGGTGAGAGAGCACACGGTGTGGTGTGGACATGAATGAATGGCTGGAGTGGGCTAGGGTCTTCTAGAACATGCTTTGTCCCTGCTGGGTGCTGAGATTTCATGCTGTGAGGCCTCCAAAGCCCTTTCCCTGGGGATGCATAGTCAAAGTGCATCTGTGTCCTGCTCGCTGGTACTTTTACATTTTTAATTTATAATTTTATTATTAATTATAACTTTTTGTTCATAATTTTATTATTCTTCTTTAGCTATTTTTATTGAGATACAAAGGACATGTGACATTACATTCGTTTCATGTGATGACATGACTGGATATTTGTGTATATGGGAGTATAATCACTGTGCTAAGTTTAGTTAACATCCATCACCACAGAGTTACAAGGTTTTTTCTCCTGATGTTAACTTTATTTATTTTTTTTTAGAGAAAGAGAGAGGGAGAGCTCAAGTAGGGGGAGAAGCAGAGGGAGAGGCAGAGAGGGAATTCCAAGTAGGATTATCACTAGTGCAGAGCCCTACATGGGGCTCAATCTCATAACCCTGCAATCACAACCTGAGCCGAAATCAAGACTCTGTTGCTAAACTGACTGAGCTACCCAGGCGCGCCTTATGATGACAACTTTTAAGACCTACGCTCTTAACAAGTTTCAAATATACAATACAGTATTATTAACTACAGAATTTCAGTATTCTTGAATTTATTTTAATAATGACACATAGTAATGTAACTTAAGAATTCCTAAATTATTGCCCTAACAAATAAGCTAACCAATCTACCACCAGGGTTTATAATGAAACATTCACTTCATAAACATTTCCTGGTTTTCTGCAATTTAAGGTGCTGACTTAAGATGGCCTGTCTGCCATAGGTAACCACATCATACTATTTGGAGAATGGAGGTTTTGTTTCTTTTTTTATGTCAGACTAGATTTTATACAAAGTGTGTAGCAAGAGATAAAGATGGTCGTTATATCATAATTAAGGGCTCCATACTTCAAGAAAATCTGACAATTCTAAATGTTTCTTCATTTAAAAAACTCTTTTTCAAGAACTAGTTTTGGTTTTATTGATTTTATTGATTTCAATTTTCCATTTTATCAATTTCTGCAGAAATTATTTTAATCCATGTGCTGCTTATTCTCCATATATTTTGGAATTTTCTAGTTATCTGTTTTAGCTTTCTATGTTCATGTTTTCCTTTTGGCTCTGACAGCAAATTTCTATGAATTCTCTTGTTTTAAATTTTATGAGGTGTGGGAGTTTCTTTCCCTCTGAACGTGGTTATTGTAGTCAATGCTCCACCTGAGTTTGGGAAGACTGTGTGTTCTGCTGTTTCTAGATAAAATATTTCCTAAATGTCATTTAGCATTGATCAAAATGACTGTTCAGTTCATCCTTAATACCTTTATGCCTGACGCATGTATCAGTTACTGAAAAACCAGGGTTTCATGCTGGATAACAGATTGGGAGTTTGAATGGCTATCCAGCAAATGGATTTGTCCATTTTTCTTTCCAATCTTCAATACTTTTTGAATCACATACTTGATGTTGTGTTGTCAGATACGTTTACATGAAAGACTGGTTATGTCTTCTTGGAGAATAGACCCCTACCTCTTTAGGTAATGCCTCTCTTTACACCTGATCATTTTCCTGGTTCTGAACTCAGCTTTGTCTGAAATGCATGTAGCTATTCTTGGTTATGTTTGATTTGTGTTACCATGGTGGCTTACCTTTTTCTGTCTCTTTATTTTTAACTTCTTTGTATTGTGATAAAGGGAGTCTCTTGTAGAAAACGTATAGCTGGTTCTTATGTTTTATTTATTTATTTATTTATTTATTTATTTATTTATTTATTGTGTTTGTAATACTTTTTTGTATTTTTTTTATTGGAGTTCAGTTTGCCAATATAGCATATCACCCAGTGCTCATCCCATCAAGTGCCCCCCTAAGTGCCCGTCACCTAGTCACCCCAAACCCCTATCCACCTCCCTTTCTACCCCCTTGTTCATTTCACAGAGTTAGGAGTCTCTCAAGCCCTGTCACCCTCTCTGATATTTCCCACTCATTTTCTCTCCTTTCCCCTATAATCTCTTTCACTATTTTTATATTCCCCGTATGAGTGAAACTATATAATGTTTGTCCTTCTCTGATTGACTTACTTCACTAAGCATCATACCCTCCAGTTCTACCCACATTGAAGCAAATGGTAGGTATTCAATTCATCCTTTCTAATGGCTGAGTAATATCCCATTATATACACACGCACACACACACACACACACACACACACACACACACACACACCACATCTTCTTTATCCATTCATTTTTCGATGGGCACTGAGGCTCCTTCCACAGTTTGGCTATTGTGGACATTGCTGCTATAAACATCGGGGTGCAGGTGTTCCAGCATTTCACTGCATCTGTATCTTTGGGGTAAATCCCCAACAGTGCAATTGCTGGGTCGTAGGGTAGCTCCATTTTTAACTCTTTGTGGAACCTCCACACAGTTTTCCAGAGTGGCTGCACCAGTTCACATTCCCACCAACAGTGCAAGAGGGTTCCCCTTGCTCCACATCCTGTCCATTATTTGTTGTTTTCTGTCTTGTTAATTTTCACCATTCTCACTGGTGTGGGGTGGTATCTCATTGTGGTTTTGATTTGATTTCCCTGATGGCAAGTGATATGGAGCATTTTGTCAGGTGCACGTTGGCCATGTCTATGTCTTCTCTGATGAAATTTCTGTTCATGTCTTTGGCCCATTTCATGATTGGATTGTTTGTTTCTTTGCTGTTGAGTTTCATAAGTTCCTTATAGATCTTGGATACTAGCCCTTTATCTGATATGTCATTTGCAAATGTCCTCTCCCATTCTGTAGGTTGTCTTTTAGTTTTGTTGACTGCTTCTTTTGCTGTGCAGAAGCTCTTTATCTTGATTAGGTCCCAGTAGCTCATTTTTGCTTTCGTTTCCCTTGCCTTCATAGATGCATGTTGCAAGAAGTTGCTGTGGCCAAGATCAAAAAGGATTTTGATGGATTCTTGTCTCACGTGTAGATCTTTCATCCATTTTGAGTCTATCTTTGTGTCTGGTGTAAGAGAATGGTCTAGTTTAATTCTTCTGCATGTGACTGTCCAATTTTCCCAGCACCATTTATTGAAGAGACTGTTCTTTTTCCAGTGGATAATCTTTCTGCTCTGTCAAATATTAGTTGACCATAGAGTTGAGAGGCCATTTCTAGGCTCTCTATTCTGTTCCATTGATCTCTGTGTCTGTTTTTGTGCCAGTACCACACAGTCTTGATGATCACAGCTTTGTAGTACAACTTGAAATCTGGCATTGCGATATCCCTGGCTCTGGATTTCTTTTTCAATATTCCCCTGGTTATTCAGGATCTTTTCTGATTCCCCACAAAACTTAAGACTATTTGTTCCAACTCTCTGAAGAAAGTCCATGATATTTTGATAGGGATTGCATTGAACGTGTAAATTGCCCTGGGTAGCATAGACATTCTCACAATATTAATTCTTCCAATTCATTAGCATGGAATATTTTTCCATCTCTTTGTGTTTTCCTTAATTTCTTTCAGAAGCGTTCTGTAGTTTTTAGGGCATAGATCCTTTACCTCTTTGGTTAGGTTTATTCCTAGGTCTCTTATGCTTTTGGGTGCAATTGTAAATGGGATTGACTCCTTAATTTCTCTTTCTTCAGTTTCATTGTTAGTATAGAGAAATGCCACTGACTTCTGGGCATTGATTTTGTATCCTGCCACACTGCCAAATTTCTGTATGAGTTCCAGCAATCTTGGGATGGAGGCTTTTGGGTTTTCTAGGTACAGTATCATGTCATCTGCAAAAAGGGAGAGTTTGACCTCTTCTTTGCCAATTTGAATGCCTTTTATTTCTTTTTGTTGTCTGATTGCTGAGGCTAGGAATTCTAGTACTATGTTGAATGGCAGTGGTGAGAGTGGACATCCCTGTCATGTTCCTGATCTTAGGGGAAAGGCTCTCAGTTTTTCCCATTGAGAATAATGGGAAAATCCCATTGTGATTTTCTCATTCTTTTCATAGATGGCTTTTAATATGCTAAGGAATGTTCCCTCTATCCCTACACTCTGAAGGGTTTTGATCAGGAATGGATGCTGCAATATGTCAAATGCTTTCTCTGCAACTATTGAGAGGATCATATGGTTCTTGTTTTTTCTCTTGTTGATGTCATCTATCACGTTGGTTGTTGTACCTGTTGAACCAACCTTGCATCCCGGGGATAAATCCCAATTGATCATGGTGAATAATCTTCTTAACGTACTATTGGATCCTATTGGCTAGTATCTTGGTGAGAAATTTTGCATCTGTGTCCATCAGGGATATTGATCCATAGTTCTCCTTTTGGGGGAGTCTTTGTCTGGTTTTGGAAATAAGGTGATGCTGGCCTCATGAAACGAGTTTGAAAGTATTCTGTCCCTTTCCATCTTTCAGAACAGCTTTAGTAGAATAGGTATTGTTTCTTTCTTCTTTAAACGTTTGATAGAATTCCCCTGGGAAGCCATCTGGCCCTGGACTTTTGTGTCTTGGGAGATTTTTGATGACTGCTTCAATGTCCTCCCTGGTTATTGGCCTGTCCAGATTTTCTATTTCTTCCTGCTCCAGTATTGGTAGTTTGTGATTTTCCAGAAATGTATCCATTTCTCCTAGAGTGCCTAATTTATTGGAGGACAGCTGCTCATAATACATTTTTAAAATCATTTGTATTTCCTTGGTATTGGATGTGATCTCTCTTCTTTCATTCATGATTTTATTAATTTGAGTCTTTTCTCTTTTCTTTTTAATAAGACTGGCTAATGGTTTATCTATCTTATGAATTCTTTCAAAGAACCAACTCCTGGTTTTGTTGATCTGTTCTACAGTTCTTCTGATCTCTATTTCATTGAGTTCCTCTTGAATCCTTATTATCTCTCTTCTTCTGCTTGATATATATTTTATTTGCTGTGCTTTTTCCAGTTCCTTTAGGTGGGAGGTTAACTTGTGTATTTGAGTTTTTTCCAATTTTTTGAGGGATGCTTGTATTGCGATGTATTTCCCTCTCAGGACTGCTTTTGCTATATCCCAAAGATTTTGAACAGTTGTATCTTCATTTTCCTTAGTTTCCATGAGTCTTTTTAATTCTTCTCTGATTTCCTGGTTGATCCTTTCATCTTTTAGTAGGATGCTCTTTAACATCCACGTGTTTGAGTCTCTTCCAAATTTCTTCATGTGGTTGAGTTCTAGTTTCAAAGTATTATGGGCTGAAAATATGCAGGGGACAATCCCAATCTTTTGGTATCAGTTGAGACCTGATTTGTGACCCAGTATGTGGTCTATTCTGGAGAAAGTTCCAAGGGCACTTGAGAAGAATGTGTATTCAGTTGCATTCAGATGCAAGGTTCTGTGTATATCTGTGTAATCCATCTGGTGAGAATGGAGGTTTGGATGAGAGTTTTAAACCAAATGGAGAATGTCACATAGTCCCACGCAGTCAGGGAGTGCGTGATAAGTGAAGTGACTCCATCCCCTTCCTCTACATCAAACTTCCACACTCCTCTCCCAGCTCCCTTGTTGGAACTTCATCCCACATCTGGGTCCCATGTTTGCATTTAAAAATCAGTTTGAGTAAGATCTGTACTCTGAAAGCTATAGAACACTTATGAAATAAATTGAGGAAGACACAAATAAATGGAAAATATTCCATGTTCATGGATAAGAAGAACAAACATTGCTAAAATATCTGTGCTACCCAGAGCAATGCACTCCAATGCACTTCCTATCAGAATACTATTTCCATTTTTCACAGAGTTGGAACAAATAATCCTGAAATTTGTATGGAACCAGAAAAACCCTGAATAGCCAGAGGATTATTAAAAAAGAAAACTAACACTGGTGGCATCACAATTACAGACTTCAAGCTGTATTACAAAGATGTGATCATCAAGATAGTATGGCACTGGCACAAAAACAGATGCACAGGTCAATGGAACAGAAGAGAGAACCCAGAAATGGACCCTCAACTCAATGGTGAACTAACCTTTGACAAAGCAGGAAAGAACATCCAATGGAGAAAAGACAGTCTCTTCAACAAATGGTTCTGGGATAATTGGACAGCCACATGCAGAAGAATGAAGTGAGACCATTTCCTTACATTATACATAAAAATAAATTCAAATGAATGAATGACCTTAATGTGAGAAAGGAAGCCATAAAAATCCTAGAGGAGAACACAGGCAGCAATCTTTTTGAATTTGGCTGCAGTAACTTCCTGCTAGACACGTCTCTACATACAAGGGAAACAACAGGAAAAATGAACTATTGGAATTTCATCAAGATTAAAAGCTTTTGTGAACCAAAGGAAACAAAACCAAAAGACAACTTCAATGAGATAAGATATTTGCAAGTGATCTACCTGATAAAGGGTTAGTATCCAAAATAAAAAAAGAACTTATCAAACTCAACACCCAGAAAACAAATAATCCAATCAAGAAATGGGCAGAAGACATGAACAGACATTTCTCTAAAGTCCTACAAATGGCCAACAGATGCAAGAAAAAGTGCTCAGTATTATTCAGCATCAGGGAAATACAAATCAAAACTACCATGAGATACCACCTCACACCAGTCAGAATGGCTAAAATTAACAAGTCAGTAAATGACAGATGTTGGTAAGGATCTAGAGAAAGGGAAACCCTCTTACACTGTTGGTGGGGATGGAAACTGGTGCAGCCACTCTGGAAACAGTGTGGAGGCTCTTCAAAAAATTAAAAATAGAGCTACTCTATGACCCAGCCACTACACTATTGAGTATTTACCCCAAAGATCCAAATGTAGTGATCTAAAGGGACACCTGCACTACAATATTTTTAGCAGCCATGTCCCTGATAATGAAACTGTGTGGAAAGGGCCCAGATGTCCATTGACAGATGAATGGATAAAGAAGATGTGATACTACTCAGCCATCAAAAAGAATGAAATCTTACCATTTGCAAGGAGGTGGATAGAACTAAAGGGTATTATGTTATTGAACTAAGTCAGTCAGAGAAAGACAAGTATCATACAGTTTCACTCAATCATGGAATTTAAGAAACAAATCAGAGCATCATAGTAGAAGGGAGGGAAAACTTAATGGGAAGTTGTCAGAGAGGGAGACAAACAATAAGAGACTCCTAACTCTAGGAAACAAATGGAGGGTTCCTGGAGGGGAGGTGGGGACAGGGTCACTGGGTGATGGGCATTAAGGAGGGCATGTCATGTGATGAGCACTGGGTGTTATATATAACTAATGAATCACTGAGCTCCACCTCTGAAACTAAGAATACAATATATGTTGATTAATTGAATGTAAATAAATCAAAAAACAAAATAAATCGGTTTGAATTTCCAGCTAACTTTTCATATGCATTTGTCTTATTTCACCATATTTTACAAGTATGTAATCCTTTGTATCCCTCCCTGTAGTTAAAGAGTTTTAGAGAAGGAAACATCAAGAACACACAGAACTGAGTAGCAACATGACTATAATCACCTGAACTTTGTCAACATGCTGTAACTCTGACATAATTGGAATCTTCCAGCCAAGGGTGCACCTCTTAAATTGGCTAATGTCTCTTTGGCTGCCATGCCTGTGGGATTCCTCTGTGTACTTGTTCACTTAAGAAAACACCACAGCTGTAATCCTGTTCTGCAAACATGAAAAATAGACATGGTGCAAGCTCCCAGGTATTCCCCCATGTAGCCTCTTCCCTACTTTGCATTCCTTTATCTATTCAACAATTTTTGGGGACACTTATATGTGCCTGAAGCAGCAATGCTCACTGAAGAGATGAAGATAAGTAGGACTCCAGGGTTTATGCACTCATGATGGAGACAGATATGTAAACAAACAAACATACAGCACTATCTGAGAAATAGATAATTGGAGCTCCAGGACCTGAAGCATTAGAATCTTATGATGTTCCCTGTACATTATTAAGAATTGATTGAAATGAGGTCATTTGCTTCTTGTATAATCTACTTTGGTTCTTAAGGGCTGCTTTTCATGAGGTTTGAATTAAGTTTTATAATTCCAAGTGGAATGTTTGAAAATATTTTTTCTCATTACATTGGCAAGTTTTTGCTATTTCTCATGTGAATTTCTCTCTTTTATAGTTAACTGGGGGAAAAAGTTTTTGAAAACTGCAAAGTGTTGTAGAGCTCATTCAATGCCATGTGCAATGCTACTGATATAATCTCATTAATTATGCAATGTGAGGAAGGCTGAGTATTAGATATATTCCAAAAAAAAAAAAAAAAACAAGGAAAAATTTCTACCACTCTACCTGAATCATCTGTCTTATGTGGTAAGCCATCTGGTCCAGCCTCTGTGGTGTGGTGAGCTGGATCCAGCCCCAACACCTGCCAGGACCCCGAGGAGAAGCCCGCCAGATCACTGACCAGGGGAAGGGACGTTGACCAGTTGCTGTTGCCAGGAACTAGTTTCCTTTGAATTTGCTCCAGCCACATTCAAACAGCATTGCTTTTCATGAACCTGAAAGCTGCCATCACAACATTTTGATCCCAAACTGTTTTCCTGAAAAATAAAAATGTTCTCTCGTGAGGTTTTGAATTAAAACAGAATAGAAATGAGATTTTCTATTTTTGCAGCAGATGTTGCTCATTATAGATATTTGATTTGTTTGAAGAAATAAGATGATAAAAAATATGGGGAAGAATCATGGGAGGTTAGCCAAATTAGACTTTGGAGATCATGCAGTTAAAGGCCTTTGTGTTTTAAGATAGGAAAATAGGGCTCCAAGGTTAAGAAAGTTGCCTGGGGCCATATAGAGTCAGAGCTCGTGGATAGAGCTAGGCTTGCTCTGTCCCACACTGTTTTTCCACAGGATTTTTTTTTGCGTGAAAATCAGCTGAGAGGTGAGCATAACTTGGAGTCGGGTAGGGGTGATGACTTTCCTTCCAAATTCTACTAATGGAAGGAAAAACGACTTTCCTCTCTATGAATGTAACAGAAACCCTTAGTAAAATTAGAGGGTCAGTGAATCCTTCTTTGACTCAGTATCCTTAGTTTTGAGATTAATTATTTAAATATTTTAAATTATCTGAAGGATAACATATTGCACTAAATACTAAAGTAGAATTACTAGTTTGAGAGTCAATTCTGATTGTGATTTCTTTCATTTTCTCTGTGAAATAGTATTGCTTCAAAGAAAAGCTGGAAATTTGCAATGCTACTAAAAGCTAACAGACATCTTAATGTCCATGTCTGGGAGAAAATTTACTGCCTAAAAACAGCAAGATTGGTAAGAAATGCACATGGGCTTTTATTCATTGCATTGTCCTGGTTTTGCATCATGAAGCACAGACTGTCTGATAAAAGGAACGAGGACATTTCACACCTCTGCTATGGTCTCTATGGAGACCCAGGGCTCATCAGCCGGGATGAGTCATTTCGTAGGAGATTCTTCAGTCCCCAACCTAAACTGTACCCTTTCAGGGATAGAAAATTCAACAAAACCAATCGGATAGGACAAAAGGAAGAAATCTCAAGTCCTTGTGTTGAATTTTGGAAATCTGGACTCTAGCAGGATGCAAGATGACCTCATCAAAGTAGAAAAGCATTAGAAATAGTGACTGAGTCAAAAAGGCACTACCACATATGACAAAGGAAAGTAGATATGACAAAGCTGGAAGAAAGTGAAAATACTGTTATGATAATTAAAATATTATTGGGCACGTGTAATGCTTTGCACATCAGAGGTGGGAAAAAAGTTTGAGAAACTCCCACAAAACAGTCAAGAATTAAAAACTACGATAGCAAGTAAATACAAGTGGAGCACAGAGTGTAGAAATCTCCAGCTCCCCCAGGAGAAGCCAAAAGACATAAAATGGAGACAATTATCTAAGACATAATAGAAGAAAAAAATTCTGATCCAAAGAAAACCCGAGAACAGGGTGGGTTTGGCCCACACTAGGAAATATCAAAAGTAAGAAACTGACATCTAGACAAACTATAATTTTTTTGAATGATGAAATAAGGAAATTTTATGCAAACTTCCAGGCAGGAAAACAGGTGACTTGCCAAGGAACACAGATCATCCAGCTTCAGCCAACTCCCTGTTGGACACTGACGTGGGCACCAGTGGTGCAGTCCTGCCCACCAACCTGCCTTCCCGAGTGAGAGACGAGCAGCCAAAGCCATGGCATTTTTCCCAGTTAAGCTCGTATGCCCATGGAGCCTCCACAAAGGCATTTTTGAAATGTGAACAAGCTAGAAAACACTGCACACATGCACTCTTCCTGAAAAACATTGCTGGAAATTTACTTCAGCCAATCATAAAAAGATGAAGATCAGAATGACAAAGTTGTAACAGAAATAGACTGGGAACTGAGCCTGTCCCTTGGTAAGTTTAAGTAATTGCTATAAGGAGCAGAGATTGAAGATTATTGTATTTTGATTGCAGTAAAATTCACATAACATAAAATTAACGATTAATCATTCAGGAGTGGACAATTTGGTGGGATTTAGTAAGCTGACAATGTTATACAGCCATCACTCCTACTCGACTCCAAGTTATGCTCACCTCTCAGCAAGCAAACCTTGTATCTATTCACTCATCAAATGGCCACCCCAGGCCTCCTTCCCCCTAACCTCCACCATCTGCTGTCTATAGACTTACCTACTGTGGATATTTCATATAGATGGAATCATACAACATGTGACCCTTGGACCCAGCTTCTTTCATCTAGCATCATATTTGCTAAGTTCAGCCCTGTGATAGCAGATATCAGTACCCTCTTCTTTTTTATGGCTGAATAGTATTCTATTGCACGTTTGTCCACCTGTCAGTTGATGGACATTGGGGTTTTTTCCACCTTTTGGCTAGCATTAATATATTTCTAAGAATATTTGTGTGTGTAAATACCTGTTTAAGTCCCTGTTTCAGCCCTTTGGGGGCAGACACTTAGGAAAGGAATCTGGGTGACATGATAATTCGATGTTTAACTTTGGGAGGAATCATCAAACTATTATATTCATAGCAGCTGACCTGTTTTACATTCCCACTTATAATGCATGAAAGTTCTCTGCATTCTCACCAACACTTGATGTCTTCTATCTATCATCTATCTATCTATCATCTATCATCTATCATCTATCTACCTATCATCTATCATCTCCCTACCAATCATGTATCATCTATCATCTATCTATCATCTATCTATCCAACTATCATCTATTTTAGCCACCTGTTAGATGTGAAGTGATATCTCACTGTGGTTTTGGTCTATATCTCACTAACGACTAGTGATGTTCAACCTCTTTTCATGTGCTTACTAACCATCTGTATATATTCTTTAGAAAAAGGTCTATTTAAGTCCCTTACTCACATTTAAATTATTCATCCTTTTGTTTTAAATCTAAGGTATATAATTCTCAAAAATTCATAAAAAGTTCTACATAAACCTTGGTTATAAATAAACTCCCCACTCCATGAATAAATAAAAGCCAATTAAGAAAATGCTGAAATGAGAACACCTCAAATAAAACTATGTGATTTTGTTAACAGTCTAGTATTAGGTAAAGGAAAATGTCAAATTATTTAGAAAAATGATTGATTTCTCAATAATTGTTATTGGTAAAACTGGCATAACATTTGAGACATCAAAGGTAGATCCTTCATTCACATCATAAAATGAAATTAATTTGGGGTGGATAAGTTTAAATGAGGTTGTAGAATGAGAATATAGGCAAGATTTGACCTTAAGTCATGGGAATATATAAGTATGGGAATAATGGATTTGATCACGTGAAAATTTAAAACCAAAGACACCTGACACCATAAAACCACACATAGAAAGTCAGGTGTTGACCTTGAAAAATCAACTGCCCAGCATCTGACAATGCGTCTGTGTCTTTACCTGCGTGTGCTATGTCAGTCAGCAAGAGTAAAGTGACACAGATTTTGGAGCAAGGTGAATATAGAGAAGAGGGTATAGAAATGATCAATAAATATAGAAAAATCTTAATCTCAGAATTCCTTTTTTTAAAGATTTTATTTACTTATTCATGAGAGACAGAGAGAGAGAGAGAGAGAGAGAGAGAAAGAAAGAGAGAAAGAGAGAGAGGCAGAGGGAGAAGCAGGCTCCATGGAGGGAACCTGACCTGGGACTCGATCCCGGGTCTCCAGGATCACACCCTGGGCTAAAGGTGACGCTAAACCACTGAGCCACCCAGGCTGCCCAGTCTCAGAATTTCAAACAGAATTAAAATAAGATTTTTTCATCTATCAAATTTAAAACACTATAAATGGGGATGTTTAGTTGGTTGAGTGAAATGTACATTACCTTAGAGAGAGCTGTGCTAACAGAGGTAACCTTTCTAGAAATCAGTATCTGTATCAGGAGGCTCATTTTCTTGTTCCCTGTTGACTCATCCTTTATCCTGAAGATATAATCATGGATATGGACTAGTATTCCTGCTATTGTGTAACTATTTACAGCAAAACTTAGAAACTACCTAAATGTCCAACATCGTGGAATAGGAACACTAGTTATGATCTGTCTATATAATGAGATGCTTTTCAAGTATTCTTGGAAAGAATATTCAATAACAGAAAATTGCTGGCAACAATGTTAATATTTATTTCCTGTTGTCAGGCATGGACAGGCTTGTGACAGAGGCAGACAGGGCACAAAGCCTTCATGGAGCCCACCTTGTAAGCGGTTTGCACAGACAATAATAGCTATTTGCACAAAGTAGAAAGTTAAAAAAAAAGTACATCTCTGCTGTGTGTGCACACGAACACCTTTATTATGCACATATCTTATAGACATATATTTAAGACCAACTGGCAAGAATTATGGATCATTCTCATGGCTTTCTTTGTGCTTTAATATACTTTACAAATTAATTAAGTTAATAAGTAATGATTTTCCAATAAGAAAAGCATCATATTTGTTCCTCTTTAAAAACAGAAAGCTGATCTGGAAGCAGACTTTCACACTGTTGCATGGGGTTGGCTCACAGTCTTATTTATATTTCTATAAATACTTTGCCAACATCTTAACTTTTAAAACATGAAAAAGGAATATATATTGATGTATATTGCTGTGTAACCCAGATGCTTCAAGCTTCTTTTAGCATAAAGATACCATATGTCCCTTTAGTGGGCAAATTATAATACACTGAAACCTTTCCCACTGGATCCTGGGATGCCCAGATCCCTCCCTGCCTTCCTTCTTCTCTTCCCCCCTTCGCTCCTTTTCTGTCTTAACTATATTTCTTTCATGAAGTAATTCTGGGAATTTTCTCAAAAGAGTCTTTGTGTTTTTAAAAAGTTTTATTTATTTATTCATGAGAGACCCAGAGAGAGAGGCAGAGACATAGGCAGAAGGAAAAGCAGGTTCCCTGCAGGAAGCCCGATGCAGGACTGGATCCTGGGACCGCTGGATCACCCCCTGATCCAAAGGCAGATGCTGAACCACTGAGTCACCCAGGCATCCCTCAAGAGTCTTAAATGCTCCCACAAATCTGCCTTTGTTACAGGGTATCAGCTCAGGCAGCTGACATGGATGCGCCTGTCTTTGACCAGACCCCACCTGCCCACGTGGTCCCTCTCCTCCTGCCCTCCATCTAGTCCAGAGTCTCACCCAGAGAAGGCACAGAGACTCCTGTTCTCCTGATGTTGGAGCACATAACTCCCAGCCTGTACCACTTAGTGGAGTTTGACTAAAGACCGGGGATGTGGAAAGAGTGCAGGGCAGGATGTGAAGAGCATACACCAGAGGGTATGTAGAACTGGGGGACCATGTGATCCTGTTCCTTGACCATGAGCTCTAGCGCTGCTCCCAGTACCCAGTACTTGGAGTTAAGATGCACTAAGAGGAAACCAAGTAATACCTCCTCTAGTGGAAGCTAATCCATAGTGAGGTAATGTCCCTCGCAATGCAGATGGCCATCTATCTAGTTGTCTACACAGTTCAGCACCTTATGACCTTTTCAAAATCTACTTCATTCTTAGAGTGGTTTCAGGTTCACAACAAAATTGAGTGGAAGGTAGAGATTTCCAACATGCCCCTAAACTCACACGCGCATACCCTCCCCCATCATCAACCTCCTACCGGGTTGTGCCCATGACTATGAGGGACCTCCATGGACACATCATTATTACCCACAGTCCGTACTTGACGTCAGGGGTCCCTCTTGCTGGTGAACCTTCGATGGGTTTAGACAAATGTACAATGCCATGTGTCAACAATTACAGCATCATGCTGAGTAGTTTTCAGTGCTAAAAGTCCTCTATCATATGCCTATTCATCTCTCCCTCTCCCTAAATCCTGACCACCACTCATCCTTTTACTGTCTCTGGTTTTACTTTTTCTAGAATGTCATAGACTTGGAATCATAAAATATGTAGTCTTCCAGAATTGCTTCTTTCAATTAGAGATATTCAATTAAGGTTCTTTTATATCTTTCCATGGCTTCACAGCTCATTTCTTTTTAGTGCTGAATAATATTCCATGGTCTGGATGGACCACAGTTTATTTATCCATCACCTACTGAAGGACATCTTATTTGTTTCCAAGTTTTGGTGAAATCAGTATCTGTATCAGGAGGCTCATTTTCTTGTTCCCTGTTGACTCATCCTTTATCCTGAAGATATAATCATGGATATGGACTAGTATTCCTGCTATTGTGTAACTATTTACAGCAAAACTTAGAAACTACCTAAATGTCCAACATCGTGGAATAGGAACACTAGTTATGATCTGTCTATATAATGAGATGCTTTTCAAGTATTCTTGGAAAGAATATTCAATAACAGAAAATTGCTGGCAACAATGTTAATATTTATTTCCTGTTGTCAGGCATGGACAGGCTTGTGACAGAGGCAGACAGGGCACAAAGCCTTCATGGAGCCCACCTTGTAAGCGGTTTGCACAGACAATAATAGCTATTTGCACAAAGTAGAAAGTTAAAAAAAAAGTACATCTCTGCTGTGTGTGACTGGCAGAGTGCCAAGTCTTGGGCAGTAATGTGACATAAGCCATCCAAGTCCATCCTTCTGCTGCTGGTCATCTGGCTACAGACTAGGAGGGAGGGGGAGGTTCTCGAGGCTCTTCTCTCTGTGCCTTGTCCCGCCTCTGTGTGTCTCCATAACCAGTCACTGGTTTTGCCCAGATTTTTCTGGGGTGAGGATGTATGGCTCCCCATGACTGTGCTGGGACTATGCAGGTGAATTTATATGCCTTCTCTTATGTAAGCCTCACAGCAGCCATAGGGGGTAGATGCCAGAGAAGGTGCCCAGAAGGCTTCAGAAATGGTGAAGTAATATGTCTCAGTTGCACAGCTGGTAAGTGATAGGTGACTTCCCTGTGATTTTGTGGGGACATTTTTAATTTAAAGTAGGTTGGGTGGGACAGACCAATACCAACATCTTAAAGAAGATTTTCAGCATCGCTGTCTGCTGCCTGCCTTCAGGCTCTATTTGGCTCCCAAACATGTTTCCTTCGCTCCTTTTCTGTCTTAACTATATTTCTTTCATGAAGTAATTCTGGGAATTTTCTCAAAAGAGTCTTTGTGTTTTTAAAAAGTTTTATTTATTTATTCATGAGAGACCCAGAGAGAGAGGCAGAGACATAGGCAGAAGGAAAAGCAGGTTCCCTGCAGGAAGCCCGATGCAGGACTGGATCCTGGGACCGCTGGATCACCCCCTGATCCAAAGGCAGATGCTGAACCACTGAGTCACCCAGGCATCCCTCAAGAGTCTTAAATGCTCCCACAAATCTGCCTTTGTTACAGGGTATCAGCTCAGGCAGCTGACATGGATGCGCCTGTCTTTGACCAGACCCCACCTGCCCACGTGGTCCCTCTCCTCCTGCCCTCCATCTAGTCCAGAGTCTCACCCAGAGAAGGCACAGAGACTCCTGTTCTCCTGATGTTGGAGCACATAACTCCCAGCCTGTACCACTTAGTGGAGTTTGACTAAAGACCGGGGATGTGGAAAGAGTGCAGGGCAGGATGTGAAGAGCATACACCAGAGGGTATGTAGAACTGGGGGACCATGTGATCCTGTTCCTTGACCATGAGCTCTAGCGCTGCTCCCAGTACCCAGTACTTGGAGTTAAGATGCACTAAGAGGAAACCAAGTAATACCTCCTCTAGTGGAAGCTAATCCATAGTGAGGTAATGTCCCTCGCAATGCAGATGGCCATCTATCTAGTTGTCTACACAGTTCAGCACCTTATGACCTTTTCAAAATCTACTTCATTCTTAGAGTGGTTTCAGGTTCACAACAAAATTGAGTGGAAGGTAGAGATTTCCAACATGCCCCTAAACTCACACGCGCATACCCTCCCCCATCATCAACCTCCTACCGGGTTGTGCCCATGACTATGAGGGACCTCCATGGACACATCATTATTACCCACAGTCCGTACTTGACGTCAGGGGTCCCTCTTGCTGGTGAACCTTCGATGGGTTTAGACAAATGTACAATGCCATGTGTCAACAATTACAGCATCATGCTGAGTAGTTTTCAGTGCTAAAAGTCCTCTATCATATGCCTATTCATCTCTCCCTCTCCCTAAATCCTGACCACCACTCATCCTTTTACTGTCTCTGGTTTTACTTTTTCTAGAATGTCATAGACTTGGAATCATAAAATATGTAGTCTTCCAGAATTGCTTCTTTCAATTAGAGATATTCAATTAAGGTTCTTTTATATCTTTCCATGGCTTCACAGCTCATTTCTTTTTAGTGCTGAATAATATTCCATGGTCTGGATGGACCACAGTTTATTTATCCATCACCTACTGAAGGACATCTTATTTGTTTCCAAGTTTTGGTGATTATGAATAAAGCTGCTATAAGCACTCACATACAGGTTCTTGTGTGGACATGTTTTTAGTGCATTTGGGTAAATGCTAAGAAGTGGGATTGCTGGATCGTACAATAGGAATATGCTTATTTTTGTAAGAAACCACCGAACTGTGTTCCACATTGGTGGCACCATCTGCATTCCCAGCAGCACTGAGCAACTCCACATCCTTGCCAGCACTGGGCATTGTCAGTGTTCCTGATTTGGGTTGCTCTAGTAGGTATCTGGGGGCATTTCGTTGTTGTTACTCCTCATGACTTTAACCTCTTTGTGCCAAGATACACTCTTTGTTTACCCTGTATTGCTAAAGGAGCCATCAAAATACTTCACCCTATGTAAAGGAATGAGTTGTCAGTAAGGGCTGTGTGGAGCCCCCACAACTAGAAAAACTGAAGCATCGGTTGCAGGTGTAAATTGCTCTCCTCCAACTTTAGCCATTGAGATTTTCAACACAGTATTGGGGTTTGGTCCCTGGCAGAGTGCCAAGTCTTGGGCAGTAATGTGACATAAGCCATCCAAGTCCATCCTTCTGCTGCTGGTCATCTGGCTACAGACTAGGAGGGAGGGGGAGGTTCTCGAGGCTCTTCTCTCTGTGCCTTGTCCCGCCTCTGTGTGTCTCCATAACCAGTCACTGGTTTTGCCCAGATTTTTCTGGGGTGAGGATGTATGGCTCCCCATGACTGTGCTGGGACTATGCAGGTGAATTTATATGCCTTCTCTTATGTAAGCCTCACAGCAGCCATAGGGGGTAGATGCCCAGAGAAGGTGCCCAGAAGGCTTCAGAAATGGTGAAGTAATATGTCTCAGTTGCACAGCTGGTAAGTGATAGGTGACTTCCCTGTGATTTTGTGGGGACATTTTTAATTTAAAGTAGGTTGGGTGGGACAGACCAATACCAACATCTTAAAGAAGATTTTCAGCATCGCTGTCTGGCTGCCTGCCTTCAGGGCTCTATTTGGCTCCCAAACATGTTTCCATTCTAGCGCTTAAGATACTTTATTTCAGTGTTTTAAAGATTTTATCTGTTTACTTTGAGAGAAAGAGAGAGTGCACATGAACTCAAGGGGGTGGGGCAGAGGGAGAGGGAGAGAGAATCTCATGCAGATTCCTTTTTTTTAAAGATTTTATTTATTTATTCATGAGACACACACACACACACACACACACACACACACACACACACACACAGAGGCAGAGACACAGGCAGAGGGAGAAGCAGGCTCCATGCAGGGAGCCCAATGTGGGACTCAATCCCAGGTCTCCAGGATCGCACCCCAGGCTGCAGGCAGCACTAAACCGCTGCGCCACCAGGGCTTCCCTCTCATGCAGATTCCATGACCAACATGGAGCCCAATGTGGGGGGCTCAATCCCTTTGTCAAGGAGGTATGAGACCTTTTTCCTTACAGAGGTTCTTTCTCAAATGCAGATAGGATTTGCTACCCCTTAATATTAATTAATAATTAATTAATTAATTAATTAACTAATGCAGTTACTTTCCCTTGGAAGATAAATGATTCATTTCCTTAAAAGATTTGAATGTCCAGAAACCAGGAAGTTTGATAGGTTTGGAAAAACACACTGAGGTTGGAGTGACAGTTGGGAAACCTTCCAAGTCTCTAAAAGCATGTTTGTCTTTTCAAGGTGGCTGAGCTCCAAGGCACTCCCTTACCTGCTTTGACAACCTTTCACAGCACTTGTATTTTGAAACTTTTTTGACTTTGTATTGAATTCTTGGAATGATCCAAGGTAGAGTAGAAGATCTGCTGGGACTTGGACCTTAGACAGGTTCCCACTCCCCGGCTTCCTAGCTCACTTTGGGCAGCAGGTGCATGTATGTCATGTGGATTCACAGTTAGCCTGCATGGTGGAGAGTGGGAACATAGAGTGTCGAGAAGCTTAGAATTACTGCAGGGTCATTCTTTACAATCTACTTTTAATTCCACTAATTTAACAAAGCAGCTTGTCCTGGAAGTTCATTGTCTAGGTTGCATTGCATGGAATTCTATTCCTTCACCAAGTGTCTTGCTCTGACGTGGACGGAAGGACCATTTGTAAGAGCTTCTGAGGTTGCAGCCTCATGATGTACAATAGGAAAGCTGCTCTGTGATGGAGTTCCTGGGGGACATTTGACCAGGCTGAGACCAGAAGTTCTCCCCTTGTCAGAGAGGACCTAGGAAAGTCATACCCTCTGTAGGCAACTCTCCTCCTGTGCTTCCTGGGGAGCTACAGGAAAAGTCAGGAGTGTCTGGATGGAGAGCCACACCACATGTGACCTGGGTCAGTCCCACCACATCTTTTGGGCTTCACCTCAGTTGAAAACTAAGGAGGCTATTCCTATATTCTCTCCAGCTTAACATTGGAAAGTTTTATTTATTTATTTTTTCTGAAATATGAGTAAAATTCTCAGAAGAGTTCCCTAAATATTGCTTTATTATATTATTCATTTTCTGACAATTGTAATTTAACATTAAATTTGCTCTATTAACATGTAATCATTATTTGAAGGTCCAAGACACCGAGAGAGACCTGGAAGGAACAAGCCATAACTGGGCTCCTAAATTGCCTCCCCATAGCACTCAGCATTATTAGATTTTTAAAAATTTGATAGCAGTCCCTGTTATCTGTATTTTTATTATATCCTTATTCATTTAAGAACTTTTTTCTTATACCCATAAGGCATATACCTATCTGATTACTTTATGAATAAAAACAAAATTAAAATGCAAATAAACCATGGCCAGATCCCCTTGGATATGTTAGTTTGCATAATTGTAAAATTCTAATATATTTTACCAATATTTTTATATGTTAGGTTTTGCTGTTGCTTTGGGTGAACATTACTTTTCTGTGTCTGATATTTCTCAGAATTTTGCATATTGTAACATATTAGCTCTATTTTGTGCACAATAATACGATAACTCAGGTGATACTCACAAATACCTTTATGAAGTGTCAGTTTGTCCCTGGAAGATTTTTAGAGGGTTTTAATTTTCTCTGGATGGTTTTGAACCATGTGTGTTTTACCGGGAGTCTTTTCCCTCCACATCTCTGTCTGTGGGACACACTCAGGTTTCAGCTTTCCCAGCAGAGGCAGGACCAGCTCCTCAGGCCACACAGAAGTGTGGTCCTCCACAGGGGATGAAGAAGCACGACAAAGGATTAGGATTCACGTTTATTCATTGCTTTCTCTTTCTCCCATATCACCTCCTCCTCCCCCGTATTCTTGCAGAAAACTTTAACCAGAATTGTGTTTCCTGAAATGTGTGTCCATCGGGGCGACCGGCTGGCTCATCAGTGGAGCATGCAACTCCTGATCTCAGGGTTGTGCATTTGAGCCCCATGTTGGGTATGGAGATTACTTTAAAGATTCAAAAAAAAGATTAAAAAATTTTTAAAACTGTTTCTGTCACTTAATTACCTAAAGAATTTTATTTCTTGGTATGAGATAGAGAATACGTGGAGCTATGCATGTTGAATGAAAAAGAGAATTAAAACCTTTATAGACCATGGAGGTTGTGAACATTCTTTCTGGCCAGCTCCACAAACAGCTAGCACAAAGCAAAACATGGAACCTATTCCAGAACCTGGAGTGGATCTGCCTCCCATGCACTGCACTACAGATATTCTGGTCCTTGTGAGATTAGTAAGTGCACCAGCCTGACTTGAAAGAATGCAGACATTAGCAAGAAAACAAGCATTTGGAGATGCCTTGGGATGGCACAGACCTGAGATTCTTAGGTAACTGAAGCAGCTGGTGGGTACCTGTTCCCCCAGGACTCGGTGTTAGGAGCCCCAGGTGTGAAACCCTATTCCACTCTGGCTGTCTCGTTTCTACAACTCCCCGAGACACACACTTATGTTTCCACTGCTGTTAAATCTGCTCTAGAAAGCCCTCGTAGGAGCTAGAATCTGTGACCAAGGAGGTGCTGAGGGAAACTTGAAAAAACCAGAACAGTGTGACATAATTTCAGCTGTAAGATTTTGAAATCCTGTAGAAAGCTCTTCAGAGTCATTTCAAAGGGAACCTTATGAAAATCTATTTGCCCAATCTTTAAACATTAAAAAACAATATATTTATATTTAATACAAGTTTAAGTATATATTTAGTATAGTAAGTATGCACTGCATATCAAATACACATTATGATAACACATATATTAAATACAAATATTTAGCACATCAGTTTATTACATATTGATGTAATATATTAAGTACATTTAGTGCATGAGTTTTTAATATATTAAGTATTGATATACATTTATTAATATTTAATGATACATATATTGAACATATTTTAATGTGTATATACATGTGTATTTCTATGCACACTTAGAATATATGGATAATACATATGCACAAACTCATATATGTATGTTGTGTATATATATATATATATATGAGTGTATATGCACACGCATAGAGATTTTTTAGCACCCCGTGCATGCTGTGGTTCCATTCTTTCTGAGCTGCTCCCCACTTTCTGGCAGCCCAAGTCTGCCCCCAAGTTCTGGCCCCCCTGGGCTGGAGGTCTGCACTCAAATCCTGGCTGACTTTCACAGTGGCTCTGAGGAACACCTGCAGGTGAAAGCCACGCAAAGGTAAACCTACTCTGAACTCTGTTTTTCAAGGGGAAGCTCCCCCCAGTTTTTACCTGCCTTTCATCACTCCAGTGCTTTCAAAGAGTAGCTGTGTATTCCACTCTGAGGCCAAATGTACTCTGCAGAAGGGCTATTGAGGACTAGGGACATAGCCCCCACTGGGAGAGGACAGCCACATTCACTACATATGAGAGAGCGGAGGACAAACATTTAGACAAGTCCAGGAAAGGGCTGGAGAGTGGGACGGGCTCCTCATGGAGCCAGTCTGTAGCATCTCTCTGGGTGATGGGCAGAGGACAGCTAAGGGCAAACCCTGCAGTTGAGAATGGCGCCGTCTGGGCAGAATGGAGCCAGAGGGCTGAGTCTCACAGCTTGTGGGCCACCCAGGGAGTTGGGCTGCTACCCCATGGGGTAGCTCTGATGGTCAGCTCACAGGGCAGGTTGTGGGGGGTGGGAGGAATGGGGATTTACATGGAAATACATGGAATTCTTGCTAGCTGCAGGAAGAGAGAGTGACCATTCCCAAATCCCAAGCCCTGGAAGATATATTTTCAAAAGAAAAACTCAGAAGTATTTGTGTATATTTTCTGCCGTCCCACCAATTGCTGGGAACTTTGATGAAATCAGAGATGATATGAGTAAATAAACAGAAAGTCAGTGCCTGAAAAGAAGTTGTGCTAAATTAGAAGATGCGGAGTCAGAAAATGTTGCTGTTCATGCCATTCTGTTCTGCTGCTGTTCATGCAGCAAGAGTACAGGATGGTTGCTGAGGCTGGTGTGAAGCCCTTGGCACGGCCACATGAGTGATCCACTGGGTCCGTTTAACACTATGTGGTTATACAGACGAAACAACAGCACTGGGACTTCTTCACTTGAAGTTTGAGTTTAGATAATAATCTCAAGCAGCAGATATATTCATGGTGGAAACCTCCCCAAATATCCAGCAAAGGGCACACTTCAGCAAAGCTGTGTCCTGATGATGTGTGCCCAGCCCCAGCACTCACAGACAGGTGGATACTCACGTGTGACTGACAGCAGAAACAAAAGTGCATAAAGGTGTATGTCTGTCCCGAGGGAGCATTTTATGAACATAGGAAAGCAGGGCTTATTTAGAAAATCACTTATTATAACAAGCAAATTGTCCTTTGAAAAGGTTCGGGTAGTCAGGAAACGCTCTATGGGTTTGGAGTTCCTTAATTGCATCCAGCAGGTAATGATCTCATGTCCCTAGTTAAAGTATATTAATGTGAAATGTGTGATCTCAGAAGGCATTTTGCTAAGTCCAACAGCACCCAGGAGAACTGTTTTCTAATCTCCTGCCCTGAACACTTAGCCATTAAAGCCAACAAAAGACAAGAAAGCAGCACCACTGCCAGAAAACACTATTTCGTTTTGTTTCCTGTTTTATATTTTCTTTTTTTTTTTTGTATATTTTTTATTGGAGTTCAATTTGCCGGCATATAGTATAACACCCAGTGCTCATCCCATCAAGTGCCCCCCTCAGTGCCTGTCATCCAGTCACCCCATTCCCGTGCCCACCTCCCCTTCCACTATCCCTTGTTTGTTTTATAGTTTTTTTCACTCACAGTTCTCCTATCTCTTTACGTACAAATGTCCCGTCAGAGTTTCTTCAGGCTGTCTGTAGAGACTATAAGATGGATGGATGAAAATTACATTTTTCCTTAATAAACACTGAGTTTTAAACAGGCAGGGGATGCAGAACAATTTGCATGAAAACAGTTATTCGTGGGTCAGACTAGCAATTAAAGATACAAAGAAGGTGCAGTGAATAATATCTCAGAAGTAACTAATAATACTTCAAGTTGATCCTTAGTGACACACAGCCGATAGCAGGATAGTTATCATCAGAAACCAGAATGTGCCACAGGTGACGCCTTCAAGCAGCATCAGACGTACACATGGGAGATTGGTAAACCATGGCCCATGGGCCATGTAGCCCTCTGCCTGGTTTGTGTAACCCGTAGGGTTTTTGCATTTTCAAGTGGTTGAAAAAAAATAAAAAAGAAGAATATTTTGTGATGCATAAAGATGATATGAAATTCAAATCTCTTGTGAGCCTAAATGTTAGCAGAGCACGGCCTTGAGCAACTTCTGTTGGTGCTCTGGCGCTGCAAGGCAGAGCAGACCAGCCTGACAGAGCCCCTCGAGCCACAATGCCTAAAATGTTTAATATCTGGCTCTTTATGGAAAAAGTTTGCTGACTCTGGTGTCCACCGGTCTCCACAAAAGCGGAAGCACCAGGTTATCCCTGAGGAAAGGCCTTGGTACAGACGTGCCTGCGGGCTGGGCCCTGGCTCCCCCAGCAGGGCAGTACCTTGGGGTGGGGGGTGGGGGGAGGAATTGGGTGTGTCTGAGTCAAAGCCAGGTCTCTGGGTCACGGTCAGGCATCACCTGGCTTCCTCTCAAAGCTTGCCAGCCTCTGGTCCCTGGGACGGAACCTGTCGTAGTTCTGTTTGCTGTTTGCTCTGAGTTCTTTCCTGTCCTTAGTGTCTGGAATGGACCATGGAACTATCAGAGGCTGGGCTCTCTGGGCTCATCCAACCCAGAAAGGCATTTATTATTGGTGTCGATTTTCAGGGAATCCTTTTCCTTTTCCAGAAGCCTAAATTGCTTGTTTAGTGCTGGGTTTGCCGAAGCGTGTCTGCCAGCGTACCAATCGTGAGTCACCGTCCAGGATCAGAAGTAAAAGCAAAAACCAAAACCAAGCCAAGTCTGAAAGCTTTCCATACACTTTGAATCTATAGCATCTCTGGGACACATCACATCTGTTCTCTGTGATGATTCAGAGACGCCGTGGCACTCAGCCTCTCCAATGATCCGACCAAAGAACCCCCTCCCAGCCCAACACATGCGGGGCTCACCATTTTGGGGAACTGGCTCCCAGCAGGGCCATGGGCATCTGACGCTTTTCACTGAGCTCAGCCTATTCCTGTTGAGGGTAGGATTTCTCTGAGGTCTATAGAAGATCGTCACATTCATATTAGCTGCAGCGTTGCTTTCCCTATGGCTGGGAACATTTTTAACATCCAGACTATATTGGGAAATGGACATTGTAGTACATCGAAACAGCATTCCATGGCAGTGAGTCACGTCAAAGATTTCACCTGTTGACAATATGCTATTCAAATAGAGTTCATTCTATTTCATTTGTGGAGAATTAAATCATAATATTGTCTCCTGTGATTATTTCTGCTGCCTTAATAAAATATATGGATGGCTTTCACATAATTATAGAGGTAAGACAAGTATAGGTAGAAACACTTACACAGGACAATGAGAAACTATCCCTAATTACATTATCATTTTCTTACAGCCTGCTTTTCTAGTTGACAGAAAATTGTGATCATATTGTACCATTAATGGATGCATGCAATAGCGTTTCTTTATGCCGTCTTACCATAATTCATGCAACCAATTGTTTTATATCTAGATTTCTTTTCTTTTGTAAACAAAACTATAGTGAAGTGCAGGACAATGACATTTCCGATCCCATTTTACCTTTTATCTTAGGATAAAGATGGAAGTAATGTGCCTGCTTATACACATTTATGCACATTTTAATTTTAATATATTTTTTCTTATTTTCTTTTTTTACATTTCTTTCTTTGTTGATATTAACTACGGTAATATCAAAGCAGCAATCTGTATTTTTGACTGATGTTTTAAGAAAAGTTTTTAGAAATTCCAATTGTTGGGGCACCTAGGTGGCTCAGTGGTTGAGTGTCTGTTGAGTGTCTGCCTTCGGCTCAAGTCCTGATCTTAGAGTCCTGGGATTGAGTACAGCATCGGGCTCCCTGTGGAAAGCCTGCTTCTCCCTCTGCCTGTCTCTGCCTCTCTCTCTGTTTCTCTTATAAATAAATATATAACATCTTAAAGAAATTCCAATTGTTGAGATTTTTCCCTTGGTGTGTGTGTTACACAATTTTAGACTTGTGACTGTGGCTAGAAAAATGGCCTGTACAATCTCTTTTTTTGGAATTTGTTGAGATTTTCTGCCATGGCCTGATGAATGGTTTCTAGGAAAGCAAGTCAAACGCTGTCTGTACATGTATTAAATCTGACAATAAACATAAACCGAAGTTGGTAAATGGTTTACAGATAGGGCCAGAAAGTAAGTATCTGTGTCAACCAGGCAGCTTTGCTGTTGCCACATGAAGGCAGCACGGAGAGGACAGCGTGCCTCTGCTCTGCACTCATGTCAATGGCAGGCAGGCCCGTGGGCCGAGGTGTGCTGACCCCTAGTGAAAATCCTCATTTCGGTTGCTTAATGGAGGGATGGGTTCGAGTGTTTTACTGCTATGGGAGGTCTTTTCATTTTTTTTTTTATTTAGTCAGAGAGAGAGTAATTCACGACTCATATCCTTAGTTATACCCTAATTGGGACATGGTCTATTTCATCAATCAAATGATGAACTTTTAAAAAGCTGATTAATAACTAATGAATTAATTAATTAATTCTGTGGACATTGTGTAAGTGCATTTTGTGGAATTTGTGTGTGTGTGTGTGTGTGTGTGTGTGTCATGGTAGCTGTTGCTGATACTATATGTGTGTTCCATGAGCAACTTTGCTATTGGTTTTTCCTATTTAAATAGCATGGTTCTTCTTGAAATAGTTATTTGCTTAAGTAAAGTGTGAGGAGGTGTGGATAATGAGCTGGCAAACAGGTGGCCTCTTCTTGGCATGTTTAAGAGACTTTCCTGTCACCCATATGTTTTGCTGTGTGTGTGTGTACAAATGTTGGCAGAGGGGCACATCTTCTTTGGTTTTGGGTTCATCTCCACTTGGACGGGTGTTTGTCAGCAGAGTGGGGGAGAAGGCCTGCTGAGGTGGGTTGTAGGGTGTGGTGCCCACATTCCCCACTCACGGCACCCCTATGTCCTTAAAGAGAAGGGATCCTATCTCACCCCTGGTTACACATCTTTGCCTGGACACACAGCGACTCTGCAGGTACCTTGCTCTGGAGCTGCCAGGGGACCTGCCGAGTGCCTGGCTGCAGCGGCTCAGTCCTACCCCATCCACTCTTTTCCATATGCATTTCCAGGATGACCCAGCAGAACACCCCCATGCACATTCCCACCTCAGACACCCACAGAACCAACAGTCCACATGGTGATTTAGAGCTTATTCTTCACCCTGGAAATTCTAGTCTGGTCTGCAGAAAGGAAACATCCATCTTGGCCCCTCCTCTCCGGGATATGAATTTCACCTGTCATCTGGATGCTTGCTTCTCAAGTGGATTCTGTGGGCCTGAACCCTCATATGCTTAACAAAAAAGTGCTCTGTGTTCAATAGATTTTGAAGAGTGCTGATTATATTTCCTGCTTAACAAATTAGAATATTAACAACCTTGAACGATTGCATCATTAAGAACCTCATTTCAAGGGGAGTAATTTGGCATTTTTCAACCATATTTGCAGGAATTTCTTTTCTTATGTAACATTTATTAAATTTTTTTTTTTTAGAATCATGTCCTCAGGAAATTTTCTTGTTAAAGGTGGCTCTAGAATGCTGACTTTTAAAAAGCAGACTTTCAGCTGACCATTGCAAGCTCTGAGAAACTCTAGGGAAACACTAGTTTGAGGGTATCATTCATTTCTAAATAAAGAAGCTGTAATATTTGCTAAATCATGACACTCCTGGATTCTAAGCAGTAATTATTCTGTGTTGAAGCTCACATCTACCAGTGATTTATGTTTTACTTGGGTCCAGGCTATATTCCCATTTCCATAGGTCAATGGCAATTCAATTGGCTTAAATTTTATTACATACCCATATATCATTTTCTCTATGAGGTGATAGTGGAAGTAATTTTGAATTTGGAGTTGGAAATATGAGTTATTATTTGGTTCAGACACTGGGACCACCAAGCGTTCAGAGGCTCCATTTCTCATTCATTCAAGAGGGAGAGAACACCATGTACCTCATCTTTAAAGGTGGCCATGAATCTCAAGCAGAACCTGAACGTTATTGGTTGAGTTCATTGGTTTTTCCAGGTTTTTGAAGGCAAAGAGTGTGTCAGCAGACACAGCACACGGGACTGTTGATGAAGTGCATCACTGGAAAGTCTGCCTGACAGGAGTCACTGAGCCCCATAGCTCTCCCTGTGGAGGAGACAACACTCTGGCCTATATAGACTCTGCCCTTTGTAGGGTACTTCCCAGTGAAGTTACAGTGACAGAAAGGATCGAGGGGCAGCTATCTTCCACTCCAATAGCAGCTGCTGTGTTTTACTTCAATTTCTCAGGGAACAATGCAAGTGTGTTCTTTCCATGTGATTCCTTCACATCAGATTTCTGGAGATTACAGCCTGCTGCTGAGACAGTGATCGCTTTACTAAACCAGGGTCAACTTAGTTACTGGTTATCTGATGAGTGAGAGATTTTGAAGATATGAGATGTGAAAATTAGCCTGTTGATTCATCAAATACTTGAGGAAACTCTCATTTCAAGCTACATGCCTTTCTATTTCCTCTCTGAGGAAGAATAAAGTAATATAAGTGAATCCAGACAACCTGCGGCCATGGACAGTGGGGCATTCTCCCTCAGGTAGATGCGCTGGGCCCCAGATAGCACCAGAGCCCACCATCCTGCACAGCAGACTGACAATGACTTCCCGTGAGGCAGACTGGGTGTCCACATCTGCCACATCTGACACACTGAGTCCTTCACATAGGGCAAACTCAGCATATCTTCTGCAGTTGCTGGATCTCTAGAAAGTAGTATTGTTATGTGAAAGGCTTCAAACTGTTCCTTCTACAAAAGAAATAAGCTTTGGCATTGCATCTGACAGACATATCTTACTGTTAAAAACAAAATGAAATGGTGCTTTATCACACTTTTAATGAGAACTGACAGCTGGGAAGTAAATATTTCAGTATCTCATATTCGGATTCACACTTAGGAATTGCAAGAGAACAGCAGAATCTGGTTCACTCTAGGTAGAATTTTTTTTTAAAGATTTTATTTATTTATTTGACAGAGAAAGAGGGAGTGAGGGAGAGAGAGAGAAACAGAGAGAAAGAGAGAGAGAATGATTAGAGGGAGCAGCAGGGAGAAGGAAAGGGAGAAGCAGGCTCCCCATGGAGCTGGGAGCCCAACATGGGACTCGATCCTAGGACCTGGGATCATGACCTGACCCAAAGGCAGACGCTTAACCGTTGGAGCCACCCAGGTGCCCCTCCAGGTGGGATTTTAAATCCATGATGGGACAGTGAGAATGTCTTCTTTTGTAGTTAGGGATCAAGCCTATAGTGTCAACTCACTGAATCAGATAATTCTGTTTTATGTTGTAAACACCTGTCTTTAATGCTCAAGATTGAATCCAAAATAAAAAGGTTGAAAGTAAAGTCTTCTCTGAGGTATGGTTTTCATTTATTCATTGTTTAAAACTTAGCTTTTTGACAATAGAGTAATGTTTCGGAAGTCAAACAGGTAAGAGTCAAAACTCTTGATACATAGGACATATTTGTGAAAGGAAATTTAACCTGGTTATCAGCATCAGGTTACCATTTTTTTTTCTTATTCTTAGGAATTCAAAGAAAAATCTAGCAGTGGGAAATTATATTCTTATCTGTCTCTATACGTCTCTCTTGAATATTTTAGTGTTTATATTTATTTTGTGTGTCTCTCCTAAGCACTCAGAATATTGCTCATTCTTTAGCAAAGTCTCAGTAGATGTTGGTTATTGGTAAAAAAAAATAAAACAAAATACTCCAGATTGGTAGATTATATAATTTGGTGGGAAAACACCTCCTTAAAAGTATTTTAGGTCATAATGTTTTACATTTTCAGTAAAAGATTTTATTATTAAGGTTTTAGGTATTTTAATGAGAAGCTGAAAATTATTCACATGATCTTTTAAAAGCAGAAATAAATTTTTCAAAACATACTGAATTTAGCTTTTCCAACAATGTACTACATGTCTGTGTGGAAAAGAAAAACATACACACACTATAGAGATGCAAGAAACTGTTACCAAATCCTTTGTTGCTTTAGGATGAAAATGATTGCATAAATGTATAGTATACCTACAACTCATTTGGATAATAAAACCAAATATGACTTCTCCCCAAAGGATCTGGAAAGATTGGCCAGCATTTTGCACCTGACATCATGTTGCATTTCTTCCCATGATTTATACGTAAGTGAAAAGGATTTTTTTTTTTTTTTACTTACCTGCACAATATATAGTGTGTGTGGAAAATGGCTAAAGTAAATGAGCAGGAAGTGAGCTACCTGTTTCACTGTGTAGACAGCAAGTTCCCCCATGACCCTCCAAATGTGATTTCTTTTGGATTTAGCTGTCCATTGGATTTTACTGTCAGAGAGGTGAGGTATCACCTGGTCTGCTCAGGGCTCCTCCACCCCTGGCACTACTGGGAAACAGTTATTGAACTCTGGACATTCACATTAACAGATTCCAGTGTCTTTTAGCTTTTTAGGGTTCTGGAGGCAACATATTTCCTCATTTAAAAATTTAATCAGGTGTCCATCAAAAGATGAATGGATAAAGAAGATGTGGTCTATGTATACAATGGAATATTACTCAGCCATTAAAAACGACAAATACCCACCATTTGCTTTGACATGGATGGAACTGGAGGGTATTATGCTGAGTTAAATAAGTCAATTGGAAAAGGACAAACATTATATGGTCTCATTCATTTGAGGAATATAAAAATTAATGACAGGGAATAAAGAGAAAGGAGAGAAAATGAGTGAAAATATCAGTGAGAGTGACAAAACTTAAGAGACATCTAACTCTGGGAAATGAACAAGGGGTAGTGGAAAGGGAGGTGGGCAGAGGGTTGGGGTGACTGGGTAATGGGCACTGAGGGGGTCACTCGGGGGGATGAGCACTGTGTGTTATGCTATATGTTGGCAAATTGAACTCCAATAAAAAATAAAAATAAAAATAAAAATAAAAATAAAAATAAAAATAAAAATTTAATCAACCCTGTTTGGCTGTTACTAGCAAGTTGGCCACTGGGTGCAGCCCTGAAATCTGTCCAAACTACACCATGGTAGGTGCTCCTTCACTGCACAGGATCCAGCAACCTGCTGGCCAGCTGCCTGTAGTCTCTGTACCACCCATGAGGACCTTCTATTGCTTCAGATGCACTGAGCTGCCTGCACTACGCATCATTCAGGATCAGCTACTCTGTGAACCTGCACCTTGGGCCCATCTGCAGGTTTTGCCCAGGCCTATGAGTATCTGCTTCCGGCTGCCAGCTGTGCCATGGGTTATAGTGTCAACACCCAGAGGCCCAGCCTGGCCACAGACCATGGCTCATCAGCTGTCTACACTGTGCCCATAACATTGGTGTCCCCAGTTCCTAGGCTACAGCACCCTCATAGTCTGTCTACTTTGGGGAATAGTCTGGGTCTGAGACTGCTTGTCCATGGGGCAGACCGCCCCCCCTTGCAATGTCACACCCCTTGGGCTATTTGTTTGCCTGTGGTGTCACTCACATTTATGTGGGCTCTTCAACAATTTGGCCATTGCTGTCCTGACATCTCTGGAAGCATCAGGCCATCACTGTCCCCAGTTGGCAAAGTTCCCTGTAATGCTTGTGACAGCTCTTATTGGCAATTCAACTCACAGGGAGTCACGCTGCCCAAGAGGTGGCCCATGTGCTAAATAAATGTCCTTCCAGCTGTTACCTCTGCTTAAGTCTGGTCATCCAAGGTCATTGCCAAAATATGTACACAATGTGGTGAAAGACCTCACAGGGGGCTGGGAATAGGGAATTCCCTGGGGTTGCCACCGCCCCAGGTGATGCCAAGACCACAGCTGCCCTGTATGTCCTTCATGCCTCTATCACCCACAACCTATTATATCCCTGGGAGTCACTGACCATTAGGACTCCAGGGCCCCAGTCCCAACACACAGATCCAAACCTTAATAAGCCCCAAGGTCAATAACACCACACATATTCCTAGCTCCTCATCACTGAGCTTCTTGTCACCCCTTCTGGACACACTTGTCTTTCCTTATTAGTACTTTCTCCTTCTTATGTCCACCCTGGGGTTTTTCCTGGGTACCCATTCCCTGAACCTGTCTTAGCTTCTTGCAGCACAAACTGCTATTTTCTTCCAATTTCACTCATTTTACTCATTGCCTAAAGTGGTTTGAGATAGAATAATATCCCTCAAACACATCTACATCATAATCTCTGGAGTCTGCAAATAAGATTCCTTATCTGGCAAAAGTTTCTTTGTATTTGTGATTCCATTAAATGCCTTAACATGGGAAGTTTATTATCCTGGATAATTGTTGGGAACCTACCTCAGGGATGAGACCCTCTGAGCAGGAGACCAGAGGTCCGCCAGACAAAGAGGTGTGATGGGGAGACAGGAAAAGCCCCGAAGAAGCTGAATGGCTGGCTTTGCAGGTGGACAGGTCACGGCATCAGGAGCAGGCAGCCCCTAGCTTGACAGGGTGAAGGAACAGATTCCACTGCAGCTTCAAGAAGGAGTAGACAGGGTCCACACCTTGGCTTCAGTGCCGTGGGATTGGCATCTAACTTTGATTCTTTTCCATCCTAAGAGGCAATAACACTCATGTTTCTTCAGCAATTGGGTGTGGGATGACTGTGATCTGGGCTATGGAGAGCCCGTGTGACCCTGTGGTTCATGGTGCTTTGGTTCATGGGATTCACAGAAGCTTGGAGGTAGTCTGTCCCCAGGCTCGGCCATGACATCTTTAATGAAACCATCGGGGAGCAAAACATTTCCTTGTGCAGGTGAGCAGGTCAAGAGCATGGCATTCTGGCTGATGGGGCACGAGTGCAGGCCACAGTCAGGATGCATCTGCAGTGCCTGCCATGAAGTAGCTTTCTTCTGAGGATCCTTGGAGGCTGGGGCTAGAAAACTCTGGGAGGTGAATGTGAGTGTGGGGTGAGGCACTCTGGAGTGGAGGGGGCAAACAGCCACAGAGTCGGGGGATAGATGAGCAGGGTTTCCTGCAAGAGCTACTAGAGCCATCGGCAGGACCAAGAGGCCTCTTTGATCTTCCTGAGAAGACATCGGTGCTGGGAGGCAGTCCCAGCCCAGCAGAAGGCCCGGGGCAGATGTCCTATGAGCATTGCCAGGTGGGAGAGGCAAGCACCTGCTGATGGCACATCCCGGAGCACAGTGACCCCATCGGGAAGTTTCAGCTCCACAGAGAATTTGGCTTGGCCTTACCCCATAGTAGCTGAGCAGTGGAGTCCTTGGTGCATCAGAGTCTGTCAGCAAGGTGCAGAGGCAGCCTGGAGAGGAGATGCATCGCCCCCTCCACATAGGCCACCAGGTACCATCAGGGCCTCTGCAAATCCTGTGTTTCCTCCAGCCCAGGGTCAGCTTCCCTCTGCATTATGCAGTCATTGCTAGTGAGGAAACACAGAGCTGTCCCTGCTCTATGCAGCCTAAAGCTGGTGTTGGTGCAGGGCATCTCTCCACTTCGGAGACATTGCAGCTCCAGAGTCTCAGTGCTTGCCAAGATGGGATTGGTTACCATTTTCCTGGCTTGGGGGAACGTCTGTCCTTGGCCTACCAATGTGATTAGTGAACTTATTGTCAATGCTATGGCACACCACAGTTGGGCACGGGGAAATTGGGAAGGTCTCTCTCTCTCTCTCTCTCTCTCTCTCTCTCTCTCTCTCTCTCCCTCCCCCACCCCCATACACAGAGAAACCCCTGTGGAAGGTCGGGACAGGAATTTTATTTTTATGGAATTTAATTTAATTTTATTTATATTTAAAAGAGTCAGGGGAAAAACAGGAAGCAACAAACTTTGCTAATTTTCTCAGATTGCTCAGAAAATTAAAAACCAGGCAGCATTTATTTATTTATTTTAACAGATTTTATTTATTCATGAGAGACTCAGAGAAGCAGAGACAACGATAGCGGGAGAAGCAGGTTCCCTGTGGGATCCTGATGCGGGACTCGATCCCAGGACCCCAGGATCACGACTTGAGACGAAGGCAGATGCTCAACCCCTGAACCACCTAGGTGCCTGAAACCAGGTGGTATTTAGTTTTAAATAGTACCAAGGCCATAACAAAATACCATCATATTGTGCATTCTGCAATTCCAGTTTCATTCTTGAAGTCAATAAAAGATTGCATTCTACTTGAGCAGGGCACTCCATGAAGATACTTGGGGCTTTCACATTTTGATTTGTTCAGAAACAGAACCACTTGGCCAAGTGAACTATTAATGAGATGGGGTCTGTTGCTATTCTCGGAGGGGGAGGCCCAGCAAAACTCAGGAGCTGAGTAGGCTTTTCGGGGAGGTGCAGCTCCCCCAGAGATAGAGGGCAGGATGGCTGGGGGGACCTTGCACCCAGGGATGGGGGCCAGAGCAGGGAAACCCTGAAGGCCCTAGCTGCAGAGGGGGCTGGAGGGAGCCTTCCCCACCCAGCCTCGGGGGACATGGAGTTTCAAACCTGAAGTCTATTATCCAGGCCAGTAGTCCTGGGATTCTTACCTATGCTTCCCTTCATGCCTCGTACAGATAAGAGCTCACTTCAGGATTTGCTGTACAGCCACTGTGGCCTGGCTGGAGAACTTGAAATGTCTGAGATGGTAGATTGCCTGGGACAGAAGGCTCCCATTTCCCAAACACGTCCGTGGCACCCTGCTCTGGGTAACAAAGCTCAGCTTTCTCTGCCTAGAGTTGCCCTTGCTTGGACCCCAGGGCTCAGAGGTGTGCAGGAAGCAAGTGGGGCACTTGGGCCAGGCCTCTGATGGAGGACAGCCCCGGGACTGTAGAAATGTTTGCAAGACTGGAAGGCCCACATCCATGTGTGGAGCTGAGGGTGGTAGCTTGTGGGCCTTAGGAGATCTCCAGTCTCCAGCAAGGAGCAGAGGCTGACTCCAGGGCTGAGGGCTAAAGCTGTTTCCCCAGGGGAGGGTGGAGACTCTGACCTGGCCTGCCATGACCTTCTGAGTGCAGCGCACGCCTGGCAATCTGCTCAAGAGTGCAGTCCCAGAGCCCCTTCCCCAAACAGCCTCCTACATGCTCTGGAAACACCATGAAACCCCATCCTATGAACCCTCTGGTGTCTTGATTTCTCAAACCTCCTATTAAGATGTTCATGGTGCTCAGCCACCAGCCCTTCTCAGAGCACCGGCAGGGTTATGTGGTGGAGAATCTGCATTACACCTGCAGAAGCTTGGATTGCCTGCTCACTTGGCTCACTCATGGGCCAGGACAGAAATGATAACAATTTAAATCATTTATGACCCCTCAGATAGTTAATTTTGCTGAAACAGAATTAACTAACCTCTGGAGGTGGGGATGGGGGATGCATTCCCAAAGCCATATGTACAAGTCAGGTGGGTGCCAGTAGGTGTGGTGAACGTGAGAGCCAGGCAGTGTGGGGAGGGTGCTGGTGACACATCATGAGCCTTCCCATGGTGAGGAATAGGTATTCAGGGGCAAATTTAATAGGCTAAGAACCCCTCAGGGAAATGCCCTATCCTCCTTTCTCCTTCTGGGAAGACTACTTGGTGCATGGGCAGGCACCATGAGGGTCTGGTTCCAGGGAAATGACCACACTATCACCTTGTTGGGTGGGGAACTGAGGCCCCACTTGTGGCCAGGCTGTCTGGATTTGGGGTGCCAGCTGCTGACAGTGGTAGAGAAGGTCAGTCCTCATGGACCTTGGGTTCTGGGGTTTTGACAACCAGGGGTCAGTGCTCCTGCTGGGAGGGGGCTGTGTGCCAGCTGGTCAGGGGCTGCTCCCATTGTACTGGAGCTATCTTGTTTGCAGTATATGCATTCTGCAGGTGGAGAAGATGTTCTGCTGTGTATGGCAGTACAGGTACGAGCAGAAGAGCCCGCCATTATGGGGGACAGCTCATGAACTGGGTTGGATATGGACTCTAAGTGTCAGGAAAGGAGTTAAGCTTCCCCAAAGGGCACATCCCAGAACACTGTCTCCAGACCCACTTCATTAATAGGGCTGGCATGTGCGTGGCTTTGGTGATGGCAGTCAGTAAAATTGCGACTGACTCATAATCTCCTTGGAAACTGAGTCATGCTATTTTTGGATTGCTCGGCCTTACGTTGTGATGGTCAACAGCATTCCTCAAATTGCATTATCCAGAAAGGGCTCTGTTCTGCTCCATCCCAAAGCCCTATGAAGCTGGGACCGGTGGGGATGGACCCTGGCACAGGGGTTACCACATCTTCTGAAGGCCGTGCTGTGAACAGTGTGTGAGGTGAGGCTTTCCCATACACCTGGCTGTGGGGCAAGCCTCAGAAACAGTACATTTGTCAGGTCTTGCTTATGCAGGATTAGTATCTACAGACCTTACATCACTTTGCAGCAATTATAGAAATGAGGCAGACACCTGGATCCTCTTCACCCCAAGTCTCCTTGCTGGGAAACCACAGGGCTGAGATTTAGACACAAGTCTGCCATCTCAAGTGTTTGAAATTTTATCTCTGCCTCTCCAGGGACAAGTAGCCAGCTATAAATGCTTTCTTCATCTGTGATGACTTTAAAATAAGATCAGAGAAAAAGACTGATTTAAAATTGTAAACACATCCTGATCTGGGAAATCATGTCATAAAACATACCTAAGGGAAGGACTTCATTTTGATAGAATGTAAGTTTAAAGGTCAGACTTCTATCACACAAATTGTCTAGGGGTGATGTTTTAAGTATGGTAGAGATGTTAGTGGGACTGGCAGGGCTCCGTGTGCAACAACGGGAAGATATGAGAGGCATCTGATTTGAGAGATTCTTTCTGTTGAACTCATATTAGTTTCTGGGCCCTCAGGTAAAGCACATCATGAAAACCAAAGTTTTGGAAATACATTTTCTTAGATGTAGCCAACTGAGCAGTGTGTAACTGGAAATAAGAAGCGAAGGAAAGCTTCTCTGGATGAAAGATCCATTGGTGGCATGAGAAGCTCTATAGATTAAGAAGCTGTATAGCCTTAGTTGAAAGAAGAAAAATAAATTGAACAACATTTACTATGTGGGGTTTGGAGGCTCATTTTTTTTTTTATTTTTTTTTTGGAGGCTCATTTTTAAAAAATATTTTATTTATTTATTCATGAGAGACAACACAGAGGCAGAGATGTAGGCAGAAGGAGGAGAAGCAGGCTCCCTGCAAGGAGCCCCATGTGGGACTCTATCCTGGGACTCTGGAATCATGCCCTGGGAGGCTCATTTTTTATTCAGAGTAATGTTTCCTTTATTTAGAAATAGCCCCATGCTGACTTTGCAGTGTGTCATGATCGACTGAAAATTGCACTACAAGAAACACCAAGTGGGCAGGGAGGACTCTCATGGATACAGGAGGCTGCTTCTGAGAACATAAGGTCACCCGGTGAGGACCCAGCAGCCCTAAAAACCCTTCCAGGAAAAACCATTTCAGGAAAGGAAGAGTCTGACAAGTTTTCTTTAATCAAAATTTTTTTCAATGCCTGAATTCCTATATTATGTTTAGAAGTATGTGTGGTGGTGGAATTTAGCTTGTGGCAGGCAAGGGATTGTATCCTGGTGCTCATGAGACCAAGCTTTTTATACGCTGTCATCATCGTAGCTCTTTGGTGACATGTTCCTCCAGGATGGGAAGCCAACCAGCTGGTAGATCGACAGAGACTAGGATGCCCAGAGGGACACTTAGGGTCACTCTCAGCAGTGGGAACTACGTTGGTGTCCAGGCAGTTCCAGTCTAGCCTCCATTGAAGACCAAGGTCTTAGCGGGAACAGGTACATTAGCTCTGGCACCAAAAACCAGGCCAGCCCCAGGCTGGGACCAGCAGGGAGCTGGGGGTTGTGGGATCCCGCAGGGAGCTTGCAGTAAATGCGCAGCAGTCTGTTCCAGGATGCCTGCGTACACGGAGGCAGTGCCAGCTGTGCAGGGGTGCAGGAGCTGAGCCAGGGTGAGGCTGGCAGGTGGGCAGGGATGGCGCCGGTGCGGTGCGCTCAGTTCAGAGTCTGTGTGTGGCTTTCCTGCACCTCCCTGTGCCTGAAGCTGGCAGTGGACTTTCAGTGCAGGACATCTGTGCAGCCCCAGCGATGAGGAATGACTCCTGGTTAGCAATGCTGCCATCCTCCCGTCAGGTGCGAACGTGGCTGGAGGGGACCAGGGAGGCTGAGGGAGGGGACGTTCTAGTTGTCAGCTGGGATCCTCTCTAAAGGCCGGGAGAGCAGGTGGTGGTGTCAGTCAAGGAATTCAATGGTAGCCAGTTCTTGTCCTCGGTTCATAAAGGGTAAGACCCCTCAAAGGAATCCCCCTTACAAAACCATCATTCTGTGCATGCATGGGTGTGCACCGCACGCATCAGCATCCACGCCGCCAGCTGGGACCTGTTTATAGATGTGGCTCGGCAGATCGAAGCTGGTGTGACAATGGGTGTCCACTCAAGCTCCTGGTGACACTGAGCGTGGGGTGACAAGAAGCCGGGATCACTGCCTTCCTGGCTGGGGGTCCAGGTTGCCCTACACGACAGGCCCTGTTGGTGTGGCCAGCTGCTCAAGCCCCTGCCAGCTCATGCTCACAGTGAAGCCTCTGCACCAGCAGGACCAGCCCCCTCCAGGGAACTTGCTAGAAACGCACGTTCTGAGCCTCACCATGAACAAATCAGAGTCTGGGACTAGGGTCAAGTGCTCCCTTTCAACAAGTCAAGTTTGAGAACATGGAACACACACCAAAGGGGGCACCATTCTCCTGTAAATACCTGCTTCCAGCAGGCCTGACTGTTCCCCATGGGCCAGGGCGCTGTGGCGGGGGAGGGAAGGCCCAGCAAGGCCACGGGGTACGGCCTCCCACTGCTGCTGATGGACACTTAGCTGAACCGGCTTCCAGAAGCGACATCCACGTGGCCATTTGACGTCTCACCTTCACCACCTGCCCCTGGTGACAGAAGGAGAGGCCGGAGCTCCTCCAAGGGACTTGCGAGTTTCGTTTTCAGCTTCCGTGCACGTTCAGCCTTCCCACCCTGAGCCCCTTTCTTGCTGTTTCTAGTCAATTTTCCTCCTCTCTGTGCCTCAGTTCCCTTGTTAGGAGGAAGAATACACGTGGCTGCAGGTGCTCGGCCCCGGCGAAGGGCAGAGCTCGGAGCTGGTGCGCACCCCTGCCTTCCACGTGGGACACGATTCGGCGGGTCAGATCCTGCGTCCTTCCTAGAGGGCGGGTTTGGAGAGGAAGCAGCACGCTGTCAACACCGGCTGGTACAGGGGTGGGTGCCCCACGGATGTGCGTGCAGACCCACACCTGTGTCGGCCCTGCTTCTGCAGAAACGATTCGGGCTCTGTGTCCCTCTCTGTGGCCTCTCCTCTCCCTCTGCTCTGGAACCTCCGTTTGCTGCCCCAGACGGATACCAGCTTCAGGCTTTTCTCCTGGATTTTGCTTCCCACCTGATTTTGCCTCGGCCTCTGGGAGCCAGCCTCACTGCCGCCTGGCCCTATTTCAGCTCCGGGCCCCAGCACTGGCTGATGGTCCTGGACCGTGACAAAGCCCTGGTGTCTTAACCCAGTTTTCCACGTCTCCTCCGTGGTCTGACCGCAGCAGTGATGAACTCCACTCTACAAAGTTAGGTGCCCGCTTACCTGATGCTGCCCCCTCCGTGGTCCTGTCTGGCCCCTGTAAGCGGGCAGGTGGCCTCTTGCTCTGTCTCAGGACTCTCGCTGGAGTGCTGGGGTGCCGGCCATCCTGCAGTGTCACAGTGTCGCTTCTCCTCTGCTCCCATGGTCCCCAGCCCACATGACCGCCTCCCTCGAGGTAGGAGCTGGCTAACTAGTGACACTGAGTCCAGTCCTGGATGCAGCTTCCTGAATGGTCGCACTGCCATTCCCTCAAAGGTCTCTTGTCTATGCAGGACCTTCTATGAGGCGGGATTGATTCAGCCACTGGGGCTGAGACCCTTGGGGACCATGCCCTACACTCTATCTGGGATGTCTCTTTGCTAGTTTCTCTGTTTTTGTTTTTGTTTTCTTTTGTCCAGATGTAATTCCTTCTTCCTGAATATTGTAAAGTTTTAGAAAATAACCTCCCCCAAGGAAAGGAATATAGGGTCAACAAATCATTTGGATTGGAAAGGGGAAAAATGAGAGAAATGAGATGAATGAATATCTCAATAAACTCTCCTCTTGCCTGGTCCCTGCTGACTTCTCTGGCCTCACTTGAGACCACTTCCCCATCAGCACAGATGGCTGGGTGCACAGGTGCCCTATTCTTTACACTGCTGGTGGGGGATGACTTCTGTACAAGTGTTTGGAAAAGCTCCTTCACAGTATTGCCAAGATGTGGGAAGGTTTTACATGTCCTTCTATTCTTTTATTTTTTAAAAAATTTGCTTCTATTTATTTCCCTTTTCCCATCCACAAAGGCCCAATTTATTATCATTATTTTTTTTAAGATTCCATTCATTCTTTCATGAGAGACACAGAGAGAGAGAGGCAGAGACAGGCAGAGGGAGAAGCAAGCTCCCTGCGAGGAGCCTGATGCGGGACTCAATCCCAGGACCCCAGGATCATGACTGAGCTGAAGGCAGTCAACCAGTAAGCTACCCAGGTGCTCTTTTCATGTTCTTCTAAAAACAGCTCCTAAGAAAATGATTCAAGTTACAAGCAATAATTATGCATAAAGATTTTTATTCTAGTGATCTTAACTATATTGAAAAATCATAAACAGTATATTGTTAATATAACTAGTTAGGGACAAGTTATATACATTTTGGGAAATCCTTATATGAAATGAAATATTTAGGAACAGTAAAAGAAAATTTTAAAAATACTTGTGGAAATTTTACATTAAAAAAGAGGGATAAGTTGCATAATATAGTATGATTCAATTATATGTAAAAACCAAATATACATTCATAAAAGGCTGAAGTAAAACATATAGAAATGTTAGCAACAGATACTTGTAGGTGATGGTATTATGGAAGGCTTTAATTTCTTATGCTTATTTACACATTTTCTTCAGTGAACATACATAAGGTTTATCTTTAAAAACTACACATATTCTTAAATCATAACAACCTTCAAATCCCATCCCTTTTCCTGAAATCATTCCATTTATAGCAAAGTGTGAATATTCACTCCCGATATTTTTCTAGTTAACTCTGCACGTTAAATATAAAAACAAAGAACTATACTGTGTTGGTATCATACTGTGTCTTGCATCCTGGTTTATCATGTGGCCAGAGATATTTTCAGCCATGACATGTGGTTCAATTTATTTCATCTTTTCTTTTTGATGTGGAAAGTTTGGTTTTTAATTGTGAACACTTCAGCCTGATTCGTTCACCCGAATAATAAATAAATATGGTAAGTGTGAGTTGTATCAGAATATTTTCATACATAGAACTTGTCATGTTTATTTTAAATTCTATTTTTTTATTGAAAATGTTGGTCTAGTTCAGCAATGAGGTACTGATCACCTACCAAGCCACAGGCAATAAGATAGTGATGGGATAGAAGCCAATAAGATGAGGCGTCAAGAACATGATGGCTTGCAGGGACGTTCTCTCTCTCCCCACCTGTTTCTCATAAAAACCCAGAACTAGTGCTTGGCACAGCTGGCCACTTCTTTTCTTTTGAAGTGTTTCTTCTCCTTTGCTTTCTAGAATTCATATTCTCAGTTTTTACTAATTCTCCAGATGGTATCTATCATTGCACCTCTGATTCTTCCCTCAAGAACATCTTTAAATATTTGAGCTCCTCGGGACTGACTCTGTTCATCCTTCTTTCCTTTGATCAACTCACCAATGCCATGGTTTTAAGTAACGGCATCCCTAGGACCCCACGTCGTACGCTGTGGAGCTTCACATCCCTGTATCCAACTGCTAGTTGCAACTGCCACATGGAAGTCTTAAGAACATCTCAAGGTTTATCTTTTTGTTAGAAAAGTTGATTGATTCTAATGGCTGGAAGTAGATGGAGGCTATGGGTTTCTTCTCTACAGACTGGCTACTGTGCCGCGTGTTCCCATGGAAGTGGGCAGTTCCTCCACCTGTAGAAACATCATTAGCAGTGAGTGACAAAAGGTTATCCAACCTGCCCTCAATGAAGCTCAAACTTCCTGTAGGTCTCTTAACAAGAGCCTTGCATGAAAGGTGTGCCTGAGATAGATGTAGCAATATGAGAAATAGAATTTAGTGCATCTTCTAATCAGGGCTAGATGAATGACTTTTCGGTGAGAGGTAAATACTGCATTTCAAGGAATCCCAGCCCAGGGAGCTATTCTGACTGTACCGCTTCCTGCAACTGCCAGATTGTTATGGTGTGTTATTCAGTGTTTCTACACAGTTCCTTGATCTTGAACACCCTCATTTCACCCTTGAAAAATTACTTCTAACATTGATTGTGCTGATGAACAAAACCTGGTGCTGCTCCCAGGTAAAACAAATTGAAGCATTCACAGGCTCTCCGGTGGGTGGTTTTCGGTATATGTACTGTAGTTTAGAATATTGCAAATGTTTGCTAACACTTCTAGGATGTTCAGACTAAAACAAAGCCTCACACATGTACTTCTCCTGTGCCACCCCCCACTCCCTACCCCCCACCCCACCCCCCCTCCCGTGATCAAATAATTCAGAATAAACTACTGCAACACCACCCGGTGCATATTGCCTCCTGCCAGCCCACATTCTTCAGAGAGTGCTGCCCTCATCCGGCTGCTGTTCATGCTGTTCTTGGCCTTAGACCTGCTGAGGCCACTTTGCCCTCCCCCTGCTGACATCCAGCCCTCAGGGGCCTCTGGCTATCTCCTGGATGCGACTGTAACTCCTCTGCATGGCTCTCCCTCCCTGGTGCTCAGCACCCCCAAGCTGCCTTGTCCAGACCAGGCAACAAACACACCTGTCTCTCTACTTCCCCTCCCACCTGCTCCACCCGATTTTGCCCATCGGGCATCCATCCATTTCATGAAAATGGTTAATTCTCATCTCTTGACCATTTTCAACATATATTTTAGTATAGTTTGCAGGTTGTCTTTTGATGCTTTTATATTGATCCAATACAGGCCAGTAACTCTTCCTATCTGTTCTGTAACTGGCACTGTAATTTTCAGGGTGTTGTTTGTGGTACAGAAATGCTTTGTTCTGGGATACCTGGGTGGCTTGGTGGTTGAGCGTCTGCCTTTGGCTCAGGTCGTGATCCCGGGGTCCTGGGATGGAGCCCTGCATGGGGCTCCCTCCGGGGAGCCTCCTTCTCCCTCTGCCTGTCTGCCTCTCTGTGTGTCTCTCATGAATAAATAAATACAATCTTAAAAAAAAGAAGTGTTCTGTTTTTATACAGATGCAGGTGCCAATCTTTTCTATGTTGTTCCCCACACTCACCCCATGCATGATAGTTTGTTTTCCTTCTTTTCATTTAATTATTTAGTCCATCTATAATTGAGCTCTAAGACGCTGATATTCATGTAAGGCACCCTTTTAATGTTTCATTTCTGAGTCTCTTTTTTCTAAGTTTTAATGTACTGGGATAGAAAATCTGATTGCCTCAGTTTTGATTACTAGTCATGTTAGAGGGGATGCTGCATCACGGGCACAGGTGTGGGCATATCTGTGCAGTCACTATTCCTGTTTAGGGAGACGGACCATGAACGAGGCAGCTGCGCCCCTTGCGCCCTTCTCCCAGCATGACCCTCCACTTTCTGACCATAATCTCAGTGTATTATGCTGTATTCCTGCTGATTTTGCAAAAACGAGAAGATGCCTGAGTGAGAAATGCTCTTAATGCATAAAAGCAAAGGGATTTTAATTTATACCATGTTCATGCCAGAAAAGCTCACCAATGAACCTAGATTTATCAACTGTTTCTCTGTGGTAATTATCCAAGATTTTACCATTATAGAAATAGCCTATTTCAAGAGACACTTTCCTATATATGAACTATCCCCATGAATATTTCTGTTATATTTAGGAAATGAGAATTTAAAAGTCTAAACACTCTACAATCCAAAAGCCTTTAAATTAGAGGTGAGATTTTGTAATTATTATTATCATACAAGAAATGTCAGGATGGAAAAATAGGAAACTGGAGTCTTGGGCTTTAGGCTTTCATCAGAATTCAGTGTTTAGGGCAGCCCTGGTGGCTCAGCGGTTTAGCACCGCCTTCAGTCCAGGGCCTGATCCTGAAGACCTGGGATTGAGTTCCAGGTCAAGCTCCCTGCATGGAGCCTGCTTCTCCCTCTGCCTGTGTCTCTGCCTCTCTCTCTCTCTCTCTCTCTCTCTCTCTCTCTCTCTGTCTTTCATGAATAAATAAATAAAATCTTAAAAAAAAAAAAAAAGGAATTCAGAGTTTAATTTACTGAATCAATTTGACTGGCCATGTGTTTGCTCTAGAAGTTAGTAGGTCCTTTGAAAAAATTAGGCAATTGGTATGTGGGTCCCTAATACTTTAAGTCTCTAACATTCTATAGTTTTATGGCCCTTACCCTTTTCCATGAATGAAAATGAAGAACTCTCATGGTTTTTGATGTTCTCACTGATGGCCTGGTGTTGAGGAGGGCAGAAGAAAGTAGTTGAGATTTTCCAAGAAGTCAATACACTAAAAGTTTCAGAACCTGATATCCTAACAGAAGTTAACATGTCCCCTGAAATCACCTAGTCAAAATTATTAATAAGATTTCAATCTCCTTTTTGGGTACTAGAAATACTAAGTTGAGAGACTTTTCCCACTTTTATTTAGCAAGGATTTTATGGATCCAGAAGCTTTTCTGAAAAACAAAATTGATCCCTGCCATTATTCTGTTGTTCCTAAGGCTCAAGGGGGAGATTGGTTCTTTATGCCATTCTAGAGAAGGCCATGATATAATCTCAGACAGAATTGCCTCTTAAGATAGTAACTTGGGCTCTTCAATTTTCCATGAAATTAAAATTGTAAAACCAAGGAGAAAACCTAAACTGAGTTCTATGAATCCTCTCTGTTGACCCATGGGCCTCAGATGAGGAAAGTATTACTCAATTTTGTGTGACTGCAGTGTCAATAAATCCCTCAAGTCGGTAGAAGCCTCCCTGATTTATTATTATGTCTCCTGCACTATATTCACTGGATTGGGAGGAGGTGAAGGGAGGTAGAGAAGAGGATGTGTAGAAGGAGGTATAGCCCAAAGATGGCCCTTCTCTGGTTTGCTTCTGTCCTTTGATTTCCATCTATGTCAGTAAGAACTCAGGACTCGCATCCTTCCCATCTGTCTGACTTGCTGCGTCCCCCTACCACACAGTTCCATTCATACAATAAGTGTTTCAAGGTCATGGTCTGTAGGTGGGATGGAGCTGGATGACTCTTGTCTGCTCTCAGGAACTGGCTGCCCTGCTTGTTTTGTGAATTGTCTCTCACCTTCACTGCATTGTCCCACTTAGTCCATAGATCTAACTAGTTACAAATCCTATTCTGTTAGAGTTCCATTGAAGATTTCCCTTGTTTTCTCTTGAGGATTTTAAAATGCAGACAGCTGGGTAATTTTTAACTTTTAATTTTCTTTTTAAGATAAAACAAAACAAAAACACCTATTTTATTCCTGTATGTTGCTCAAATGGATGTGTTTGCAGATCAAACTTAGAGAAATCCCAGAATATATAACTTTATTGAGAATATATTTAACTTTAGTGATAAGAAATGTATCTGCATCTTCCATGATGTTAGAATACATACTTAGGACAGTTTTATAGTAGACTGGCTGTGTCTCTATCTAGTCAAGAACAAATAACAGTTTAAGGAATACTACCCTGGGGGATCCCTGGGTGGCGCAGCGGTTTGGCGCCTGTCTTTGGCCCAGGGCGCGATCCTGGAGACCCGGGATCGAATCCCACATCGGGCTCCCGGTGCATGGAGCCTGCTTCTCCCTCTGCCTGTGTCTCTGCCTCTCTGTCTCTCTCTCTCTCTCTCTCTCTCTCTGTGACTATCATAAATAAAAAAAAGAAAAAAAGAAAAAAAAAAAAAAAAGAAAATAAGGAATACTACCCTGTGTGCTTATAGGCCATGAGCCCAAAAATCAACTCTGAACGCTTCAATAGTCACACTGACTCAGTTTATTATAATTAGCTATGCTAGGAAGCAAGCTTTTCTCCACATATAGCTACCTTGAATATTGATTATAGACAACACAACTTTCTTCTTCTGTTTTCTTTTTGTATAAAACCATGTCAACCTAGAGTCCTTGCAATGTTTGGGTTTAAAAAAAAAAAAAATGTTTGGGTTTTCCTTGATGTTTGCAACTATTTCAGTTTACCTTTGTAGAAATTTTCCATTACCTGCACAGTGTTTGGTGGAAATATCTAACATAAGATGAGGCACAATCCTGATGTTTACAAAGCAAAGGAGAAAGGATTTCAGAGCCAGAAGACGTCTCCTTTGATAATCTCTTAGCCACCTTCAGATGCTGGCTTGTTTCTTTGTCTGCAGCTTCTCGTCATTTCTTGCCTCTAAGTGGCTGGCAGAGCCTCTGATTACACTTTCCTAACCGTGCCCTTGATGTCTGTCCACATCGGTTCACTGGTCCTTAATTGAGCCAATTATGCTGCTCCCTACTTCATCCAAAACTAGAGCAAAGGAAACAAAAGCAAAAATGAAGAAACAGTCAACAAAACTAAAGAGAACCTACAGAATGAGAGAAGATATTTGCAAATGACATATAGATAAAGACCTATAAAGAACTTATTAAACTCAACATCCAAGGAACAAAACTAGATTTAAAAACCCCAGCACTGTGGAATAAGAGCATCTCTATTTCTTTTCCCTACTCCCTCCTGGTGGTTATAGCTCATGGTGATGATGTATGGATGATTGTTTATTTTCATAATGACAATGTTTTAAAGGTGCATGTAGCATTTTCACATGCTAGAGGTCATATATCCTTTGGTATTTTAGAACATTACACATTTTACATATGTCTAATCTCTTTTTGTTTATATGTTTTGTCATAAACGTTCATTTTCATTATTCAGTCTTATGTGTATACATACACCTCAGCTCCTTCTCTTCTCCTTCTCTTATGTGTATACACACACACATATATATATTTATAAATAAATAAAGTCTTTAAGTATATATATATATATTTAAAGACTTTATTTATTTATTCATGAGGGACACAAAGAGAGGCAGAGATGCAGGCAGAGAGAGAAGCAGGCTCCTCATGAGGAGCCTGATGCAGGACTTGATCCCAGGACTCCGGGATTATGCCCTGAGCTGAAGTCAGACACTCAACCACTGAGCCACCCAGGCATCCCTAATCTTATGTATATTATTAAGGATTTCATTTCCTGGAGGACTGCACAAGGATGGCTTTATCAAAATGTAGAAGCATATTACTTCTGCAAGTTTTGAATAAAGCTAATGGTGAGAAAAATTGTTTCCAGGCTTATCTTCAGAAGTATGGATTGGGAGGATTTTGTATCAGGAAATTTTTAAAACTATCCTGAAAGGATAAGCCATGGTTGTAAAACACACAGATCTCTCCTGCTTGATGAGCAATCTAGCTTCTTTGTCGCTGTCCGTGAACTTGTCACTCCACGGTCTATATTTTTATTGTGCCTTTTGTTTGTTTGCTTTTTCAAAATGAGGTAGGAAAGAAAATAAATAGCCGAGAAATAGGCTTCAAAACCAGCCAGGCAGATTGTTTTCACATCTTAGCTCTGTTTGCTCACAGAGCATGACTTAAACACGAATTAGCTTCGTTTTGTGAATTATATTTTAAAGACAAACAGGTTTTTCCCCTTAGGAATTTTTCTAAGGAAAAGAGCCAGTAGGATATTCTTCTCTTTATTGGAGGTCACAAACTGCTGAGCAGAATATATTGGGACTAGTGCCCATGGATGAGAAATTCCATTATTGGAGAAGTTCAGTTGTTAAGGATGTTGCCACAGAGGCTTTTATTTGTGGAAGATGAAGCCATGTGATTTGAGAAGACCTGTCTTAATACTATTACTTTACGGTCAAATACCAGGTAGTTTCTTTCTTTTTTTTTAAATAAATTTATTTTTTTATTGGTGTTCAATTTGCCAACATATAGAATAACACCCAGTGCTCATCCGGTCAAGTGCCCATCTCAGTGCCCGTCACCCTGTCATCCCCATCCCCTGCCCACCTCCCCTTCCACCACCCCTAGTTTGTTTCCCAGAGTTAGGAGTCTTTCATGTTCTGTCTCCCTTTCTGATATTTCCCACTCATTTTTTCTCCTTTCCCCTTTATTCCCTTTCACTATTTTTTATATTCCCCAAATGAATGAGACCATATAATGATTGTCCTTCTCCAATTGACTTATTTCACTCAGCATAATACTCAGCATATTACTCAGCCATTAGAAACGACAAATACCTACCTTTTGCTTCGATGTGGATGGAACTGGAGGGTATTATGCTGAGGGAAATACCAGGTAGTTTCAACCAATAGGTGGCTTCCCTGGCCACTTTAGCTCATGACCAGAAATTTCAAATGGGCTCTCCACAATATCTGAAAGCCCTAGACATTGTGTCAACCAGCCAAAAATCACCATTGCACGCTTTGTCTAACAATTAAAGTTTCCATTATGCTTCTAGTCAGTTGAGACTCCTGCTTCACGCTGCAGTGAGAAACTGCCTGGAAGTGATCAGAAGGAGGCTCTGCTGCCATGTCACCCTCGACTTTACCATCTCCCTGCACCTCCACCCACTGTCTGCTTGCTATCCTCCTCCTGCACAGGGTTGATGTCTTGTGTTATAAATTCCATTTCCCAACTCTTTAAAGAGCTTCAGTTGTATGATGAAGACTTCTTTCCCTTGGATGCTCATAATGTCCCATCAACATCCTTTTCGTCAACATATGATGAAGTGTTTCCTAGCCCAGAGCACACCCACAATACACCGACGCACTCACCCCCTCTTACCAGAATGGCTCCATTCCCCATGCCCACCAGCAAACCATCTTGAGTCAACTACAACTACGCAGATCTAGTGTACCTGTGCCTCTTCCATTTATTCTGTTTGTTACAGTGTGAGTTGTAATCATTAAGATAAAATGTTAAAACTCTATATACCCAATATGGAAAATATAAATAATGAAGAACAAAATAAAAACCACACACATTCACAAACAGCCACTATCAGCACTGACACAAGTCCTTTCAGGGGTGTTCCTACACACTTGTACACAAACAAGATCTTACTGGTTATGATTCTTTCCATTTCAAGAGACTACAAATCAATTCATACTAGTTAAGGAAAAACTGCATTTCCCAGATGGTACAACTCAAAAAGCTGGGTTACTCTATGGAAACTGGGGTTCAAATCAGGAAGTCACACAGCATGTCCTGGCAAAGATGGCTGCTTCGTAGGTGTGGCCCTGCCAGCACTAATGGTACACTGCCTTCGTGTGCTCTCTGAACAACTTTGGTCCTGGGAAAGGGCTTGGTCTGGAGCATGTGCCATGCCATGTGGCCGGGCGACATGATTACAGGTTGAATATGCGGAGGAAAGTCCAGAGCTCATAGGAGGGAAGAACCTGAAATGCTATGGATCATAAATCAAGAGAAGTTAGTTCAGTGAGAAGGAGCTGAGGTGGGAAGAAGAGGGCAGTGCAGCATAGTGGTCGAAGAAACCTTGATTGTCACAAACATTCAAAAATATCAGTTATACCAGCAAATATCATTCTCAATGGGGAAGCACTGGGAGCCTTTCCCCTAAGATCAGGAACAAGACAGGGATGTCCACTCTCACCACTGCTATTCAACATAGTACTGGAAGTCCTCGCCTCAGCAATCAGACAACAAAAAGACATTAAAGGCATTCAAATTGGCAAAGAAGTAGTCAAACTCTCCCTCTTCGCCGATGACATGATACTCTACATAGAAAACCCAAAAGCCTCCATCCCAAGATTGCTAGAACTCATACAGCAATTTGGTAGCGTGGCAGGATACAAAATCAATGCCCAGAAATCAATGGCATTTCTATACACTAACAATGAGACTGAAGAAAGAGAAATTAAGGAGTCAATCCTATTTACAATTGCCGCCAAAAGCATAAGATACCTAGGAATAAACCTAACCAAAGAGGTAAAGGATCTATACCCTAAAAACTATAGAACACTTCTGAAAGAAATTGAGGAAGACACAAAGAGATGGAAAAATATTCCATGCTCATGGATTGGCAGAATTAATATTGTGAAAATGTCAATGTTACCCAGGGCAATTTACACGTTTAATGCAATCCCTATCAAAATACCATGGACTTTCTTCAGAGAGTTAGAACAAATTATTTTAAGATTTGTGTGGAATCAGAAAAGACCCCGAATAGCCAGAGGAATATTAAAAAAGAAAACCATAGCTGGGGGCATCACAATGCCAGATTTCAGGTTGTAGTACAAAGCTGTGGTCATCAAGACAGTGTGGTAGTGGCACAGAAACAGACACATAGATCAATGGAACAGAATAGAGAACCCAGAAGTGGACCCTGAACTTTATGGTCAACTAATATTCGATAAAGGAGGAAAGACTATCCATTGGAAGAAAGAAGTCTCTTCAATAAATGGTGCTGGGAAAATTGGACATCCACATGCAGAAGAATGAAACTGGACCACTCTCTTGCACCATACACAAAGATAAACTCCAAATGGATGAAAGATCTAAATGTGAGACAAGATTCCATCAAAATCCTAGAGGAGAACACAGGCAACACCCTTTTTGAACTTGGCCACAGTAACTTCTTGCAAGATACATCCATGAAGGCAAAACAAACAAAAGCAAAAATGAACTATTGGGACTTCATCAAGATAAGAAGCTTTTGCACAGCAAAGGATACAGTCAACAAAACTCAAAGACAACCTACAGAATGGGAGAAGAGATTTGCAAATGACGTATCAGATAAAGGGCTAGTTTCCAAGATCTATAAAGAACTTCTTAAACTCAACACCAAAGAAACAAACAATCCAATCATGAAATGGGCAAAAGACATGAAGAGAAATCTCACAGAGGAAGACATGGACATGGCCAACATGCACATGAGAAAATGCTCTGCATCACTTGCCATCAGGGAAATACAAATCAAAACCACAATGAGATACCACCTCACACCAGTGAGGATGGGGAACATTAACAAGGCAGGAAACAACAAATGTTGGAGAGGATGCAGAGAAAGGGAACCCTCTTACACTGGGTGGGAATGTGAACTGGTGCAGCCACTCTGGAAAACTGTGTGGAGGTTCCTCAAAGAGTTAAAAATAGACCTGCCCTACGACCCAGCAATTGCACTGTTGGGGATTTACCTCAAAGATTCAGATGCAATGAAACGCTGGGAACCTGCACCCCGATGTTTCTAGCAGCAATGTCCACAATAGCCAAACTGTGGAAGGAGCCTCGGTGTCCATCGAAAGATGAATGGATAAAGAAGATGTGGTCTATGTATACAATGGAATATTACTCAGCCATTAGAAACGACAAATACCCACCATTTGCTTCGACGTGGATGGAACTGAGTGAAATAAGTCAATCGGAGAAGGACAAACAGTGTATGTTCTCATTCATTTGGGGAATATAAATAGTAGTGAAAGGGAATATAAGGGAAGGGAGAAGAAATGTGTGAGAAATACCAGAAAGGGAGACAGAACATAAAGACTCCTAACTCTGGGAAACGAACTAGGGGTGGTGAGTGGGTGACGGGCACTGAGGGGGACACTTGACGGGATGAGCACTGGGTGTTATTCTGTATGTTGGTAAATTGAACACCAATAAAAATTAATTTATTAAAAAAAATATCAGTTATACCCACAAACTCCTTGCAGGACAGAAGTTTTTTTGGGAAAGGCACAAACAGGGAAGCTTATTCCCCTCTCAGGTGACATGGTATGGAAAAGGATGTGTTAAACAACAGCATGCATATATTCAGGTAGCTCAGCTCAGAGACAAGGAGGAAGCATGCCAGCCAAACCGTGATTCTTCAGAATAACAGGACATCAGTGTTCACATGAGCAGGAACACTGAGGCTAATCTACCTTGGAACAGAAAAAATAACATATCAAGGTTGACCTCTGAGATACATTTGAGGTCACTTTTTACCTGTAAATCTGCTATGGGGTTGGATTTAGTGTCTTCTTCTGCCTGTGGATGAAGTACGAACTGTGTAGCCAAACATTCCAAAGCCTCTGTGTTCTGGCTTTTACTAACTTTTGCAAATGTTCTCCAAACTCTGCCCTGAGTGAATCATATTCTTTAAAACAGAAGACCAGATCACATTTTTTTTTTTTTTGTACCAAGTTTTGGGTCAGTGTTAGGATGATGATAAGTCTCAGGATCAGAAGATGCTGAAGACACATGGAATGTTTTTTTTGACAATTTGGAAGATGTCAAGTGGGAGCATGATGCTCAACACATTTATAGCTCCCACGGGTAACTGAGATCTTGGGGCAAAATGCAAAGGGAGACAAGTTTTGAACCAACATAGGAAGACTTTTCTGAGTTGAAATAAGCTGTTCCAAGACATAAACTTCCTGATTGGAAATTTTCAAACACACAGGCAACCCCAGGGAGGGATAGTGCCCTTGACAGTTGTCATAAATCTCCCTTACACCTTCCCAAGCCCTAAGGGCCTGTGATTATAGACTGGCCTGGCTGTGCCTCTGAAGGAGTCAAAATACTTTCTGTTGAGCTCTCCTTAGTAGCCACTCATGCTTGCTGATTTTCTCATCATCATTTGATTTTCCCCTTCTCTATGGAGTGTCCTGTCTGCACCCATCAGGAGCACAGGACATGGTAGCTTTTGTTTTTACTTATCCTTTACGTGCACATCTGATATTCTCAATTGGACTGTGACACCTCTGATGACAAGGACCGTGTATTATTCTTTCCTCCTTGAGTGCCTACTGAGTGCCCCATGCCTGTGCACTTAGCATCTACATATTTTAGCTCAACCTCCAGTTTCCTTCAAGACTGCTAATTCCAAGGAATTCCTGAGACAGCTCCCTTTCATTCATGGGAGAAGGTTGATCAAATGACGTAAGTCACCCAGTATATTAATGTCAGAATATTTAGTCAACCTTTCATTTTAAATAACACTCCAGAAGAATGTAATGCTTTAATCAGAAAGAAAAATACCATCTGGTGGTAGACTCTAGGACTTGAGGTCTGGGAATTAGAGAAGGCATGGCACTGCTGACCCATCTCAGAATCTGTGCATATCACCATGGCCGCTCTCTACTTTGATTCAGTTGGAGGCTGTCCCTATCCACGATGATGATCTCCTGACACATCCTGATTTGTACAATTCTCCCTTCTACTCAATGGTCACTAGTGTTATTCTTTATCATGGACTGCTTCTAGATGCTTCCAATAGTTCATAATCATTATGATCTAATTAAAGAAGAATCTCATTTTGTAAAGAAATTGGACTTTTATTTCTCTGAGCAGTGTCTCCCATGAACCACTCAGATTGGCTGGTTTGGAGTCCTTTCAAGTCCTACAATTTTATTATATTTAGAGATCCTATAATAGTGGATTTCAGAGTCCATCTAAATTATAAGTAACCAATGCTAAGTTCCTAGGATGTCTCTGTAGATACAAATAAATTAATATATTTATATTTTTAAAAAAGAAAAATAAAAGGCCAGCAAGAAAAAAATCCTTTGCTAAATTCTTGGTAATTTTTTTCTCTTAAAAACTTGTATTCCAAATAAAATAAAATAAAATGATAAAAATTAAAAAATAAAAAAAAAACTTGTATTCCATTCTTATTAATGCATTTCAGCAAGACCCATATTAAATTAAATTAGACTGTAGCAAAGTTATTGAAATGGAACTGGTGACAGCATTTATAGATTATAATTTAATCAGGGGTGGAGGTGGAAGATCAAACTGTTATGTATTTATTTCAATTTTCATCTGCAAAACATACTGGGTTCAAACCTTGGTTATATTTCCATGTATTCCAGAAAAGATTAATGTAATATTTTGAGGACAGAGTATAAATAGTTAAAAGATTTTTTTCTCCCTAATAAGAGAATGTTTTAAATAGGTGGACTTGCAGGGCTGCACTTCCTAACTGTTCAATGGTTAGATTTGTGGAATGACTAAGGTATTGTTAATAGGCAACTCGTAAAGTACAAAGTACTTGCTGTGTGGGAGCTCATCAGGGACCAGCCTCCGGGGTCGTGGGGGCTGGTGGTCAGTGATCTGCTCAGAGGGAGGACAGAGCAGAGAAACAGCCCATCTTCCAGGTGGTTGAGTCACCACAGCAGAAGTCAGCAAGGACACATCCCACGTTGGATCTCTGGGAGGCTAATTAATGCAGACCTGTATCAATGGAAAAATAATTTGTTGAGAAAATTCTGTGCTTTGCAATGTACTACATAACCTTGGATCCACAGGTGTGGGTGAACGCAATCTGTGTTCCATGCAGTGGGTTCTGACACCTGCCCTGTGGCTCCTCGTCTGGGTGCCTGACAATGGGCCTGTTCTCCCCGCTGACCTAGTTCACCTGTTTTTTGAAAGAAATTGTCTTTGAGCTTAGAATTCTCTCTGACAATTATTTTATCTTTCATCATTTTAAATACATTCTTCTGGTATCTTCCAGCTGATGTCACCTCTGAGAAGAAGCCGGCTAAAATTTTTTGTTCTTCTGTCAGTAATCTGTGATATTTCTTCTTTGTGGCTGCTTCCAAGATGCTCTCTCTTGGTCCTGATGTCACACTCCTCCAGCCCCCCAGCATTTAACTCAGAGTATTTTTTGGGTGATTGCTTGTTTCTTTGTTTATCCTGCTCTGGAAATTCTGGACTTCTGGGATGTGTGGCTTGTTTATCTTTAATTTTGGAAATACGTCCTCTGTCTTGTTCATTTTTACTTTTCTTTCCAGCATAGCAATTTCAGGTGTGTTAGATCATTTGTAGTATCCCAGTGGTTTTGAAGTGTTTTTCTTTTTCTTTTTTTCCTTTTCTCACTCTTGTTTCTCTTTGTACTGTAGTGTATGTGACTGCTCCTAACCTAGCTTCAGGCTCACTGATTCTTTCCTCAGTGGTCTCCAGATGGAAGGGGAGCAGAAACAACTCTTCCTCCTTCACTCACTGGAAATGGAAGGGAGTTTGTCTGCCTTGGGGAGAAGATCAAGATCACGGAGGAGCCCAGGTGCACAGGCTGGTCTGGGATAGGCCGGCCCTGGGGAACAGAAGAGCCTCCTGCTGTCCCTTCACTGCCACCTTAGGAGTGGGCCAATGTTCGTAGCCACTCCAGTGGCGGGCCCATGCGTGTGCTGTGGGCACTTTGAAAATCTCTCTGCGACTCTGGCCCCTCTGACCACAGGTGACATCGGCCCCCTGGCCTTCCACATCCTAAGCAGGTACATAACTCCTAGGGTAAGTCATTTGTCTCAGATGAGTTCTTAGCCCCAAAATCAGAGTCAGGGAGGAACAGCATTTCAAGATTTTGAAATGAGTGTATGCCTGGAGGTGTTTCAAAGCTTTCTTGAATGTCACATCCTCGATATTTGTCCCTCCCACTTCTCTGTATTTTTAATCCTGGAGCCTGTCATTTCATTAGCCTTCCTCTTCTGAGATTCCCAAATGAACAAAAATTTTTAAAAAATGTCATGGACTTTCACATATGAAAGGTCAGCAAAATGTATTTATTTGAAGAATGTCACAGGCATAATAATCTGCTCTTCTTCCTTTAATGAAAATGTCAACCCACTTTGTGGTTATTCAGTAACTAAATGATGGAGAAGTTCTGAATCATTCTGTGGCCTGTGAGCACAGGGACTCAGTAAATTTGGCACAAATGAATAAAATGACTTACTGTTATCTCAAATTTCCTTTCCAGAAAGAAAATTTCACCTTAACACAATATATACGCATATATATAAAGTCTTACTATCGGAGTAAAGCAGATGGTTTACCGATGCTTCCCCTTTACCAAGGGCTTTGAAAGCTAGAGTTACATTCACTTGAGCTTTATGTCTACGCTCTTGTCACTCGACATTAAAATTATTTTAGTGCACTTCTGCCTGTAGGTCTTCTCAACCATATTATCTTTCTAATTACAACGATTATCTGCACATAATTCGGGCCTGATTTGAAGCACCTTTTAAACTTAAAATTTCAAGATAATTACTGGCAACTCGTGATCTACAAACGAGGCGGCCTCTAAAGGTCCAGGAGGGGGCGAATTGTGCAAGTCTGCCTGTTTTCTCCTACAGAAACAATATCCTCTGATGATTCATATGGTTCATCTCCAGGCATGAACAACCTCTCCATCAGTCATGTACCTGAAGTACCACATGACCATGATATTAGATCCAGGATTCAATCGTTTGTATCATATGATGTTAATATTCAAAGTGTATTCAAAGATTTCTTTTTTTTAAAGATTTTATTTATTTATTCATGACATTCATTTTATTTCATAGAAGGTAATTTTAATTCTTTAAACACCTTTGGAGTGAAGGAGAGGTTGCCCTGGGAAAGATAAGATGGTTTCTTCCTGAAGCAGTGAGCCTGAGGTGTCCACCAGAACCCCTGCCCTTGACCTCTGCTTGGCCATCACTGGGCTTCTGGAAGAGAAGCCAACACTTCGTCTGAGCCGGAGGAGGCCCTCACACACCTTCTCTTACAGGTCATACTCTGCCCAGGATTGTTCGTCCTCTTGCCTGGGTGTGCTGGTGCCCCTATGGGTCCCCTGAGCCCACCCTCCCCCTGCCTCCTGCACCCCCACATTGTTCACTGGCTTCTGCAGCAGAACCTCACCCTCATCTCTGTGCCAGAAGCTCCCACACGCAGGCCTCCTCGGAGAGCCCAGCTGGCCACTGACTCCAGCTTCCCTTGGCCCAGCTCCTGGAGGGGGCACTCCCCTCCCTTGTACTCCTGTGCTCACCTCTGCCCCCTTTCCCCCACTCTGTTCTGCCCTCGATCCGGGAGGACACAGTGCCTCTCACCACCCTGGATCTTCATGCCCACTCTTCCTTGTGTCCAAAAAGCTCATCTGTATTATTCTTGACTTGTTAACTTTTAATCAGTTTTCAGGCCTCAACTTAAAAAGTTATTTGTAAAGAAAACCTTCTCTGCCCTTGAGGTTAAGTTTGAAAACAAGATCATACAGTGTTAACATATTGCAAAGTGCTCATTTGAAGCTCTTTGACTTATAGTCAGTGAATTAATGTTTTATAATTGTCTGCTTCACAGCTATCTCCCCGTCAGATGGTAAGTGTCGTGAGGTCAGGGCGTCTGTCTTTTGTCACCCTCTTCATTATGGTAGCTCACGATGCTTGGGACATGGAGGTCTTCCTCTATTGTATGTGTTTGAGACCACATGTTGGTACCATTGTGTGTTGGACTTTGCTTTATTTTGTTTTTACTAAATATCTAGTTATAGAATCCATGGAAGGTAAATTCTAACATTATTCTAGAACTGTTTTTTGCCCTGAGCAGATCTGGTGAAAGAAATATTATTTTAACCCATTTAAGAGTAATTTAGATGGAGGTGCCTGGGTGGTTCAGTTGGTTAGGTGTCTGCCTTTGGCTTAGGTCATGATCCCCGAGTCCTGGGATCAAGTCTTGCATCAGGCTTCCTGATCATTGGGAGTCTGCTTCTCCCTCTACCCCTCCCCTGCCCCCTTCTTGTGCTCTTTCTCTCTTGTGCTCTCTCTCAAATAAATAATGAATTTTTTAAAAGTAGTTTGGATGATTAAGGAGACTGCGTAAGGAAGGCTGAAGGACAGCCATGGACTCATGCCCTGGAAACCTCAGGATGGTGGTGTGGCAGACCCAGGGGTCACAGGGGTCAGAGAGGGTTACAAGGAAGCCCTCCCACCTGAGCATGAGTATTAGAGTTCAGCATTTTGAAGAGTCCTTCCAGGGGACGACATGCTCCTGTGTCTGGCATCACGACTGAATAAAATCAACTAGACCTGAAGGTCTTTACATTTAGCATGACTTGGGAGGACCAAGACTCCTCAACTACTGGGAAGCCCTGATCATGGCAGGGTTTGAGTACAGACAGGGGTTTCAGTCTCCAGTGGATGGGGGAGACTGACCAGGTGATCAAGAAGGAGGTGATAGACTGGCCATGGTTGGACGATGCTCTAGACGAGCATCTAGACGAGCATCAGGGTGAGCCTGAGTTGGATGCTGGGCCATGAAGAGTCAGGAAAAGGCCAGCACGGCCCTCTGTCCCCCAGCCCTCCCTAACCCAGGGACTGCAGGCTGTGGGAGGGTCAGAAGCTTCCATCTTCAAGGGCTGTGAGGTAGCAATGCCACAGAGAAGCACATGTTTAAGCAAGGCAAGGAAATGGGAGGATTCTTCTGCAAAAAATCGGGAATAAAGAGGACATCTCCTCTTCTGGGAGGTGTAGCAGGCCTGCGTGTTGGAATTGAGAAGAAGTAGGAATGAGAAAGAACATATCCATAGAAGAATGCAGAGCTGAGGGTTTTTTTAAGGGGCTTATTAGGAGACTATTCCTTGGCACAGAAGTAGAGGCATGAGGCATGGTTAGATCCAAGGAGCTTCAAATCTCTTGACGCTGGTGAGGGGTTATGTTTCTGCACAGATACTCTCAAATGGTGAGTTCCAGGAAGTATGTTATTAGAGGGGGTGAGGACTCCTCCCCAAAGGGACAGAAGGGCCCTGATCAGGGGCAGTGAATAGGATGCTTCCAGGATGGAAGCAAAGGCTCTGGTCCAGTGGATGTGAGGACCCTGGCGAGGAGCACGTTGGCAAGTGCTGTTTGGCATGCGATTGGAGCTGAACATGTGTTTGCTGAACAAATGAACACAAAGGAATCTGTTGCAGAGGTGCTGGCCAGATCCCTGCTGTGATGGGCGGGTAGGGGGCGGGGAAGAACTGGCACCAGGATGTTGCAGCACTGTGAATACTCCCCAAGGCAGGCTCTGGCTCATGGTACCCAAGGCTCGCCTGTTCAGGCCATGCTCTATCCTCTCTGCTTCCTCCTGAGTGTGCACTTTGGGCTTCACAGAGGGTGCCTTGTCGGGATATAGAGAAAAGATTAGCGCAATAAGGTAGTGGCTTTTGTTAAGCTTGCAGTGTAGACGGGAAGGGAGACACTATGTCACTGATTAGGCACACCATCTTTTCGTGACCGCTGTAACCTGGAGTGTTTCAGGATAGAATGAGCAGCCCAAGGCCCACTAGGCTCTCAGAGTCCTGTTGCTGGGTAGTGTCTACTACCGTGTCCCCTCTATGCTACCTCCTGTTGGACTAGAACATGCTCCTTCTGCCTAAACTTTGAATTTCCATGCTTTTTCCTGTAGACCCATCATATACATTTGGCTTGTTTATGAACTGAAGTTATTACCTAATTACGTTTCCTATTTGTTTGTTTGTTTGTTCCAGCTTTCCTGAGTTCTTCACATTTTTCTATGAAATCATCATTGGTTTTAGGCTACAGATGCCCCAGCCTGGATACTTACTAACTTAGCTCTAATTGGGTCAAGTTGGGTGAAAATAAATGTTTAGTACATTACCTTGGACTTTTTTAGAATACTTCGAAACATTTTATGAAAGTAACTGAAAGTAGAAATTAGCATGACAAGACCTTCAGGATGGACAAGGAACTCATCTTTCTTTCTGTCTTTGGTTCTTCAGATAAAGAGAAAGAATGGTCAGAGAATAAAAGAAAGAACATCTCTGTTTACTAGGATACAGGAAACTGCAATTTTAAACAGTCTTTGAAGATTATAGTGAAACCTACACAGATGTTTATATGAGGGTAAATTTGTCAATTGTTGAAGGTTTGAAGGAAAAATGATCAAACAGGTTATAATTGTGTAACATTCACCACTGGTGCTTGCATTAATGTGACTTGATGTATCTGTTTTCATGAAGACCAACCTTCGAACATACAACGAAATTTCTAGAGAAAGATCTTCTCTTTTGGCTCCTTTTATTACCATCTGTGTCTCTATTCAGTTAAAATCTTGTTGAAAGGACGAGTTTTGTTATTCATCTTTGCCATTTTCCCAGAACACATATTATATGATTAATATTGAATAAATACTGTTCAAATTTACTTATTTATGTACATAAATAAATGAATGAATTTTCTATGTAAAGAAAACTTGACTCCTGGGTAAATTAAAAGAAATCTATGTGAAGTTAAATTTCTCCCCTTAACATTGTGAATAGCGAGATGTGCTTTCAATGTCATGCATCAGAGAATACATTGAAGAGTCCATTTTACAGGTCAAATCTAAACATAGGCTAGATTATCCTTTCTCCAAAATTATTGGCATTGGAATTTTGTAATTTCAATATGTAGTTTCTGTACTTGTTATGTGGAGGATTTACTTAAGGATTTCATTTTATTTGGAGTGAATATAAGTGACATTGTGTTTTTAATATCATTTCCTACATTTTCATTTTGGGTCGTAGAAATGCAAGTAGGTTTTGTATGTTATCTTGTATCCTTTGATTTTACTGAACTCACTTTATTAGTTATAAGAAGACTTTTTGTAGAATCCTTGGGATTTTCTACAGTCATGTCATCTGCAAATGATCACAGTTTTAATTTCTTCCTTTCCTATATGCATGCCTTTTATTTCTTTTTCTTGCTTTTTGCACTGTTTAGAACTCCCAATACCATTTTGAATAAGAGTGATGAGAGCAGACATCTTCATGTTTTCTTAGCATTGGGAGGACAAGTTTCACAGTTGAATCTGTTGTTAGCTTTGTTGTTCTAGATAATTTCTTTCAAGTTGCAATTCATCTGTGTTCCTAGTTTTATGAGAACTTTTTTCTGAGAGTTTTTATCACTAGTGGATGTTGGATTTGTCAAATGCTCTTTGTACTTCAATTGTTAGGATCATATGATTTTTTTTTTTTACCAGATTGTTAATATGGTTAATTTTTTATTTTATTTTTTAAAATATTTTATTTATTTATTCATGAGAAACACACAGAGAGAGAGAGAGGCACAGAAACAGGCAGAGGGAGAAGCAGGCTCCATGCAGGGAGCCCGACGTGGGACTCAATCCTGGCACTCCCAGATCACACCCTGGGCTGAAGGCAGCCACTAAACCACTGAGCCACCCAGGTGTCCCCATATGGTTAATTTTTTTAATGTTGAACTAGCACTGCACTTAATCATATTGTGTAATTCTTCATTCACTGTTTGATTCAATTTACTAATTATTTGAGGATAATTGTGTCTAAGCTCATGAGAAATATTTGTCCATAGTTTTCTTCTTTTTGTGTGGTGTTTATCTGGTTCTGATATCAGGATAATACTGGCCTCATAAAATGAATTTGAAAGTGTTATCTCCTGTCCTGTTTTCTGGAATAGATTGTACAAATTGGTGTTCATTATTTAAAGATTTGGTCGTATTCCCAAAGAAACCATCTGAATTTGAAGATTTTTTTTTTTGAGAGCTCAATAATTACAAATTCCATTTCTTTAATGGTTATAGGCTATTCAAATTATCCATTGAATCTTGGTTTATTTGTGGTAATTTGTGGGTATAGTACAGAAAATTATAGTTTCAAGAAGATATTTCTAGGTTATGTGGCAAAGAGAGATTAAGGTGACAGTTGGAAATCACATGCAAATAACCTTAAAATGAGGAGAGTCTTATGGATTACCCAGGTGGTCTCAATGTGAACAGAAAGTTCTCACAAAGGAAAGAGAGGGATGGCAGAGAACCAATATAGTTAGCAGGAAGCCAGGGTCTGGGCCACATCCTTGACTTTGCAGATGGAGCCAGGAGTCAAAGAGTGTGGCGCCTCTAGGCCCTGGGAAAGTTAAGGCAGTAGATTGTCCCCCAAGAGGTTCCAGAGAGAACATGGCCTGTGGACCCCCAATTCTAAGCTGGAGTTGTGCAAACAACCTCATACTTCTCACCCCAAGAACTGTAAGATAATTACACTTGTGTTACTTTGTGCCACCAGTTTGTAATCTGTCACAGCAGCCATCGAAAACAAAGATAGTGCATTTTGAGGAACTGGTTCACTTCTTCTCAATTGTTGAATTTATTAGCATAGATTTGATCCCAGTATTTCCTTGTTATGCTTTTAATCACTACAGGATATGGAATAATAGCAACCTCCTCCTTGATGTAGGTAACTTATTTCTTCTCTTTATTTTTGTTACTTTTGCTAGAGGTTGATCAACGAGGAACAAGATTTTTTAAGCCATTGGTTTTCTCTATTGTTTTTCTTTTTATTAGATTCACAGATTTCTATTCTTTAGTGTTTGTTTTATGTTCTTTATTTTATTATTTTATTATTTCCTTTATTAGTCGCTTTGGTACTAAAATAGTACCAATTAATTTTTACCAATTTCTTGACCTAGGAATGGTGGTAATCAGAAACTTTTCTCCATCCTAGTGTTGATGAATTGGCCTATGAGTGTACTCTCCCGATGACTGCTGGATCTTGCATGTCCCAATATTCTGTGTTTCCTCTTCTTTCACTTACCTTTGTTTTTCCTTTCCTTTGAGAATTCCTCTTTGACTCATGGCTTATTTAGGAACACTGTGTTTAATTTCTAAGTGCTTGGAGAATTTCTTGTTGTTTAGTATTGATTTCACATTAGATTCCATTATGGTTACAGAGCCTACTCTGAAGGGTTTAAATTCTTTTAATCTTGTTTGGGTTTGTTTTATATCACAGGATGTGGGACATGATTTGGGTCTCAAGCCAATCTCCTGTCTTGATATGTCTGAGATCTCTTGTATCCATGGGCCTTTACAGGTCACTTTGCCCAAGGTCTTGGGATTTAGTAAATTAAGGACTGAATTTTGTTGAGAAAGATGTTTAAAATCAATGTTCTTCTCTCACCAAAGCAGTCTTGTCTGCTTTGGAGGCTGTGCTTTTCTTGCCAAGTCCAGATATTGTGTATTTTCTCTCTCTGCAGTATCTGTATTCTTTGATCTTAAAAATAAGGGTTATATAAAGCTTTTAAAATATCATTCATATCTATAATTTTACTTAATGCCAATAACTGTCCATTTGAACAGCTTTTGCTCAATCAAGATTAACTAAGACCAACTCTTTGAAGATAATAGTATAGATTTCTCCATTTAAACAATAAAATGTGTTTGGTGAGGCATGAGATTTTTAATTGATTTTCCAAAAGGGACAGATTAGTTCTGATCCACTGAAATCCTTCTCCCATTCTCTGTAGTGAACATCATCAGTTTCAAATATGATTGTATATGATTGGGGGATTTAATATGTGTTTATTGGGAAGGGGCAAAGCTGGTTGGTCTATGGGCCGACCCCATTGGATGTTCCAGGTAATATAAAAATACATATTGATACTTAAAATTCCATTAAATACCTTGAGATTTGGTATTATTTCAATACTTCCCATTCTCTTGCAAAAATATTTATTTTATGAATTTATTAAGTATAAATACTTCTGTTTAGAATTACATTTTAAATATTTTTTTACTTTATTGCTATTTATTATAAAAATTTCTATGATTGCTTCAAATTTTATTTTTAAGGCAGTATGCCAATTATTAAATAAGCAATAAATCCTTGGCTGGATTAATGTATCCCCATCCACCTTATGAGTTATTAATGCTCCCTCACTAGTATTACTGCCCAGACAATGCATTATTTTCTTATTTACAAAGGCAAAAAGTTAATGTTGTGAAACACTTTGAGTTATGATGTATCTAACAAAGTTTTCTGAATCTCACTCTTTTGTAGACACAGATGCACCCTAAAAGGCCAATGGTTCTCACTGTCATCTGAGAATAAAAAGCAGGAAATTTTACTAATGGGCACAAAGTAATGCTGTGAGGGATCTCCCTGTCTTCATTCTCAAAACTTCCAGCCCTTTCTTTGCATTGTTGACAGAGGGAGCTTTCAGGGGCCACAACCTGCCCCTTGTTTCTGCCTTCAAAAGAGTTTCTGTGAAAAAAAAATCTCCACTCCGTGTCATCCACATTGGTCTAATGCCTGATCCCACCCACCTCACTGGATTCATCTCCTGACTCCCTTTTGGGGCTCCTCCTCTTTATGTGGCTTTGAGGCGGGGAGTCGCTGAATGCCTCCTGAGCAGTTGGTGTGTTTATCTGTGAATTATATAGATATTGAGAAACCCAAACAATAAATCTGTGAACCAGGTGGAGTAAGCAGGTGGGATTTCCTTATTAGGAGACCTGCTGGAATTTGCAGGTTTGTGGGAACAAATACTGACAATTGTGCTTAAAACACCAAAATGTGGGGACACCTGGGTGGCTAAGTCACTTGAGCATCTGCCTTTGACTCAAGTTGTGATCCCAGGATCCTAGGATGGAGCCCCGCATCAGGCTCCCCACTGAGCAGGGAGCCTGCTTCTGCCTCTCCCTCTGCCTGCTACTCCTCCTCCTGCTTGTGTTCTCACTCTCTTTCTGTCAAATAAATAAATAAAATCCTTTTTAAAAAAATTTTTTTTTAAGAAACACCAAAGCTTACAGCAGAGTTTAGGCATTAGTGTAGTAAATTTTGTTCTTTTTACTCTGCTGCTCTTCTTGGCAGCATTTTGGTTACATTTCACAGTTCAATCCGAGATGATTTCACCTTGACATTCTTAATTATACCAGTAAAGACTCTTTTCCATGTAAAGTCATGTTCGGTGGCTTTGGGAGTTAGGACAAGGGTAAATCTCTCTAAGTCACTACTCTACCTGTTATTGCGTTCACTCCTTTGAATACTGACGAAAACATAAGGCACATTTCTGCCAGCATCATATGTGACTTCAGGTTCAAAGCCAGAGTTGTGGGAGAAAAGCACCCCCAGGATAGTGGTATGCCCGCTCTTTCCATAACTGGTCCCTCAAAAATCACCCCTGTCTTTGACGACACCAGATCCAGGTTAGGCCTCCATGAATTGGCAAAAAAGAGATAGGATAAGAAAAGTCGAGACCCATAGCTTATCAGGTTTTAATTACTTGTATCCAAGCACAGTCTTATTTTATAAAATGTTTTAGTTTATTAGATTTAGCTCTTCACTGAAAAAAATAATTAATCTGAGAAGTACTTGGCTTTGCAGACCAATTGACTTAGGATGTCTCCAACTGAAATTACTCAAAATGAGGTGAGCTGAGCCGTGGCAGAAGGATGGCCAGTCCCCCAGCCTTTATGGAGTCCTTTGGTACCCAGCAATGTTACTAATCCCCCACATGAGATTTAATAACCAGAAAAGCCACTGAGTCTTTTCATTCATACCTGCACTAAGTAGACGGTGCATTTCTGTGCCTGTATACAAAGGAGGCAAGAATATAATGCTTTTCATTTGTGCTGGAGTAACCCTGCCATCTGTGCAGGGCTACATGTCTCTTAAAACAAAATAAAACAAAACAAAAGAGCTGCTTTTCCCCCTCTTACAGACATTGTATGTTTAAAAATTTCCTTAAATATGTTGATTCAATTTTGGCATTGGTTCAGCTTCATGCAATTATTCAGTGAAGATTCAACACTCTGCAAAGGATTAATCCATAAATCTGGCTCTCTACACTGCCAAGGCAAAGATGATGTTTGCATAATAATTCAGTGACTGTAGGGCAATTTTAAATGCCCATTCAGTAGATCTTATTTTCAACCTATCCAGGGGCTTTTGTGAGTTATCTAGCTTAGTTATAAAGGATGCCATAAAATCTGGTTCATATATAATTTATAACTGATGTGATAAATGGATTAACTTTGCTTAGCATTTATTGGCTGTTTCCCTATAATGAAATAGTGTGCTTCTGCTACAATATATCATTTTGCTGAATCACATTGATGCCTTGATCAGGGAAAATTGCTGGGAGTGTGACAGGCAAAAGATAATTAAACTGTTATTGTAGCTGGCTTTTGCATGGTTTGATAGAAACTACATTTAATATGCCCAAATCAAAATAAAAAATGTATTTTTCTTTTTTCTCACATCCCAACTTGTTTTCTCCCCTGTGTCCTGATTGAGGTGGAAAGCATCAAGATGTGTCAAAATATCCAAGCCAGAACCTAAAATGCACTCTGGAAAGTTTTGTCTTTCTTCTCTTCTCTTTAATTGTATACTTTTACAGTTAAAAAAAAAAATATGGGATGCCTGGGTGGCTCAGCGGTTAAACATCTGTCTTCGGCTCAGGGTATGATCCTGGGGTCCTGGGATCCAATCCCACATCGGGCTGCCTGCATGGAGCCTGCTTCTCCCTCTGCCTGTGTCTCTGTCTCTCTCATGAATAAATAAATAAAATCTTTTAAAACAAGCTACTTGGCTTTGTTTTTTAGAGCAGTTTCAGGTTTACAGAAAAATTGGGCAGAAAGTACAGAGAGTTTTTATACACTCCTCTTTTCTGCCCACAGCTTCTCTGGTAGTAATATCTTGCACTAGTGAGGTGCATTTGCTACAACTGATAACCAATATTGCTATATTCTTATTAGCTGTGGTCCATAGTGGGTGTCAGTGTTCACTCTTGGTGTAATCCCCCACATGGTTTCAAGAGTGAAACCACTCTTGGTGGTTTCAATGCCCCGGGAAGCCTCTGGGCTGCACCTGTTCATCCCTCCCCCAACCCTGGCAACCGCTGATCTTTTTACTGTCTCTATAGTTTTGCCTATTTGAGAACATCACATAGTTGGAATCTCACAGGATGCAGGCTTTTCAGGTGGGCTTCTTCCTGGTGGTAATACGAGCTCAAGTTTGCTCCATGTCTTTTTGTGGCTCATTGGCTCTTGTTAGCACTGAATAATATTCCTTTGTTTGGATTTACCAGATTGTTTATCCATTTACATACTAAAGGACATCTCCGGTGCTTCCAGGTTTTGGCGATTCTAAATAAAGCTGTTATAATATCTGTGTGCAAGTTTTTGGGTGGACATAAGTGTTGGGCTGGTGAGACTGGGGACCTCAAAACGGCCGACCCCAGGCCAGCAACCTCCCAATAAGGCCGCCTTGCCACCCTACTCTAACTTAGCACACAAAGACCTGTAACCTTGCCCTAATAGGAATATCGCCCTGCTCCCATCTTCCTGCTGAAAACTCTTTATAGACCCCCCTGCAGTTTGCTGGGGCGCCACTTCCCCGAGTGGTGACTTCCCCGCGCTCTCGCGCTTTCTCACTCTCTCGCTCTCTCCCTCCCCTGAAGGCCATTAAAAGCCTGTTTCCACCAACTTGCCTCGTCTCTCTATTCCATTTCACTACCGATCGGTTTAAACCTGACAATAAGTTTTCAACGCATTTGGGTAGATATCGAAGAGCATAATTGCCAAATCAAATGATAAGAGTCTATTTAATTTTGTAAGAAATTGTTAAATTGCCTTCCATAGTGGCTGTACCATTCTGCATTCCTACCAGCGAAAAACAAGAGTTCCTATTGTTTCACGCCCTCTCCAGCACTTGGTGTTGTTAGTGTTCTGAATTGTAGCCATTTTAATAAATTCATAGTGATGCTTCATTTTTGTTTTAATGAGCATTTTCTTGATGACATATGATAGGGAGCATATTTTCATACACTTATTTGCCATCTGTCTTCTTTGATGGGATGTCTGTGTCTGTTAAGATCTTTGGCTCCATTTTTAATTGGCTGTTTGACTTTTTGTTGCTGAGTTTTAAGCATTCTTTGTATTTTTTTTGATACAATTCCTTGATCAGATATGTGTTTTGTGAGGATTTTCACCCAGTCTGTAGCTTCTCTTTTCATTTTCTTCATGCTGTCCTTTGCCACCCGACATTTTTAGTCTCAATCAATAATTCTTTCTTTCATGGATGGTGCTTTGGTTTTATATCCAAAAAGTCATCATCAATCCCAAAATCACCTGGATTTTCTCCTCCATTCTCCAAAACTATATTGTAGAAGTTTTAGGTTTTACTTTTAGGTCAATGATCCATTTCAAGCTAATTTTTGTGAAAGGTGTAAGGTCTAACTAAAATCGTTTTTATTCTTTTTAATGTAGATGTCCAGTCATCCCAGACTCATCTGTTGAAAAGACTGTCCTTTCTTCATTGAATTGCTTTTGTTCCTTTGTCAAAGACCAGTTCACTATATCTGTCTGGGTCTATTTCTGGCCTTTTTATTTATGTTCTATTGATCTATTTATCTGTTCCTTCACCAACCATACTGACTTCATCACCATCACAAAGTATTATTGTAAGTCTTAAAGCCAAATAGTATCTTTCCTTCAACTTTGTGCTTCTCTTTCAATATTGAGCTGGCTGTTCTGGGTCTTTTGCTTCCACATAAACTTTACATCAGGTTGTTAATATCCACAAAATAACTTGCCCATTAGGATGAGTTCACTCTATAGATGAAGTTGGTTTCTTTATTTTTATTTTTATTTTTATTTTTATTTTTATTTTTATTTTTATTTTATGATAGTCACAGAGAGAGAGAGAGAGAGAGAGAGAGAGAGAGAGAGGCAGAGACACAGGCAGAGGGAGAAGCAGGCTCCATGCACCGGGAGCCCGACGTAGGATTCGATCCCGGGTCTCCAGGATCGTGCCCTGGGCCAAAGGCAGGCACCAAACCACTGCGCCACCCAGGGATCCCTGAAGTTGGTTTCAATTGAGGTTTTAACACTATTGAGGGAAACTTTATTTATTTAAATATTCTTTTACTTCTTCCATTAGTATTTTATAGTTTTCCTGTACACACCCTGTACATATATTGTTAGCTTTATACTAACTACATTTTTCTTACTCATAATCATCTTATAATTCTGTTTTCTATTTGCTTTTCCCATTGTTGATGCTGCAACTCAGGTTCTTGTCGTGACTCCCCTGGATGGTTACTACAGGATTCTAACTGGTCTTCTGAACACAGAGTCTTCTTTCAATTAATCTTTTCTATGCCAGTAGAATTATCTTTTTAAATGGGAAATATGCTTCTGGCCAGTCCTTGTGTAAAAACCTTTATATTAACTTTGGATAAAGTTAAAATTCCATAGAAGTGCTTTCCATGATTCATCAGTAATCAGTCTGAAAAATCTGACTTCCATCACTCAAACTCAAGGACTCACACTTCATAAGAAGTCACCACCAGCTCAAGTCCCCTCACCAGCTGAGCCATGCAGGACCTTCACATTTTGTTGTGTTCTTTCTTCTGCCCAGTATGGATTTCCTTCCCCTTCTACCCAGAAAATTCAAGTCCATCTTTCAAAACCAACTCAACATCATCACCTCAATCTGTTTCCACCAATCTGGTGAGCCAGGAGTCTGCTGCCTGCCCCTCTTCATGGTGGCTTTCAGCTCCAGATGCTGCATTGAACACTGGGACTTACCTGCACTGACCACTGAGTCCTTCCTTTCTCATAGTGTCATGCACATCACATTAGTCCATTGGAGCTTCAACATTCTCTGGAACCTGACCACTTCTCCCCAGGGTCACTATTGCCCTTCGCCTTGACCTCCTTGAGTTTTCCCCTCCCACCTGTCTTCCTACATCAATGTACCCCATCCCACTATGAGTAATGTGGTGGCCAGAGGAGCTTCTGCTTAAACCCTGTTGGTCTCTAATGTCCTTGCCATGACCTATGAGAGTGGCATGATCCAGCATCCTTCTTGGGGACTCATATCACCACATCTGTGCATGGCAGACATGGCGATCCTCCCTTACCTCTTCTGCTGCTGCCCTGTTCCTGCTGCTCCCTCTGCTTGCCTCCTTGCAAATCCAGAGCACAGCCTGCAGAATCTTCCCCAGACGCCTGCAGGAATAGCTGCTTCAGCTCCGATGAGCTTTGCTTCCCTACTATACTTTCAATATGGCCTTTCTGACCCCTTTAACTACATGTGCCTTTGTTATCTACCCTCTTTCCCTTTCTCTGCAAAGCGCTTATTACCTTCCAACACACCACCCAATTAATGTATCTTATCTGCCCTTGCCTCTTGCAACATTTGTGGTTTGTCTCCAGCCCCTAGAATAGATCTTAGCTCATAAGTCATGCTTAATAAATGTTTAGTAGGCAACGTACTTGTCTTTCCTCTACAACATGAGCTTTAATAAGCTGGCCATTCCTTTTTTTAGTAGCTTTACTGAAATATGATTGAGCTTCAAAAAATTGCACATATTTCATGTATACAATTTGGTGAGTTTGGAATTTGTGAAGCTATCACTATAATGATCAAGGTAACTCCTCCCCTTCAGAACTTTCCTGGGCCTCTGCTTTTTTTATGATAAGAACACCTCACATGAGATCTACCCTGTTAACAATTTTTTTAAAGTGCACAGTATGGTATTGTTAACTATAATTACTGTTTTGTACAGCAGATCTCTAGAATTTACTCTTTTTGAATAACTAAAACTTTATAGACATTTGAACAACTCCCCATTTATTTCTCCCTTCCCAAAGCCCTTGCAAGCAACATTTTCACTATTTTACCCTGTGTTTTATAAAATTGGCTGCTTTAGATATCTCATATAAATGGAATCATGCAGTATTTGGATAAACCTGGAGGACATTATGCTAAGTGAGATAAGCCAGTCACATTCTTTAGAGTTATATCGTCTCAAAGAAGCCTGGCATATAATAGGCATGAAGGGACTGTTTGCTGAATGAATAAATAATAATAATAAACTTTTATGCCAAACACTACATGGAGTGTTTTAAATATAAACTTATTATTGATGTGGCATATATTTATATTTAATATATTATTTATAATATTTATAATTTATAGTATTTACAATCCTCACAGCAATCCATGTGAGAGAAGTACTATTATTTTTCTTATTTTGTCAATGGAGAAGTTGACACCCTACAAGTGCAAAGTACTGGAGTCCTAGCCAATGCCAGTTCCAGGCTGTGGACCGACCCCTGCTTCCACTACGGCTCGAGGACTAGGAACAGTAAGGATAATCCCTGGCGTCACAGGCTCCAGGGGACGTTGGGTCTCACAGGTGCTGAGTTAGGGGTCCTAGGACCTATTCTGATAGGTTCCAGTAGGATAAAAAGATGATAGATAGTTGATAGATTGCTAATTAGATAGATAGGTAGATGATAGACAGATAATGATACTTCTTTCAGGAAACCAATTTATGCCACTATGGAGGCTGAGAAGTCCCACAGTCTGCAGCCTGAAAGTTGGGGGGTTATCCCCAGGTCTGAAGGCCTGAGAACCAGGGTAGCTGATGGTGTAAGTGTCAGTCCCAGGGCTGGAGAAGATGAGATGGGATGTCCCAGCTCAGTAGTGATGCAGGAAAAGAAGACTTATTCCTTCCTCTTCAGCCTCTTGTTCTATTTGGGACCTCAGTGGGTTGGAGGAGGCTGGGTTGGAGGAGGCCCACCCGCAATGGGGAGGGCAAGCCACTTTACTGGGTCCACTGATTCAGATGTTAATCTCGTCTGCAAACACCCCCACAGACACGCCTAGAAAGGATGTTCAATCTGGGCACAGGCCAACCAAGGTGCCCTGTAAAATGAACCCTGTGGAGCATCCCCACGGTCCTTTGCCTCTTCCCTGACTTCGCTGAAGCCTGCTGCTGTGCCCTGGCTCTCTCTTCATCCTGGGGCAGCCCCCAACCAGGGACAGGTGACACTGAGCACCACCCTGTGCCCTGTGGGGTTGGTGGCAAAGGCCCTCCTTGGCCACCTCTCAGCCCAGTTACCCAGCCCTGCTTCTTCCCTGCTTTCCCACCAGTGGGAATACCAAGGGCATTCCTCAGCTAAGCCCTCCATGCTGATATTCACCGTGGGTCAGCCTCCCAGGGGGCCAACCAGTGGCACAGGCTTCTTCTAATCATTCTCAGAGGAATCAGGGAAAAACAGACTTTTCTGCAAAAACTAGGAAACAAAACTGTTTCACAGAGGAGACAGTGATGGGATGACCTGGCTGCCCTCAGTGGGCAGGTGTGGGAAAGAAAAGGGAGCATTCCATCAATAAAGCTGTCATCTGGGCAACCCAGGTGGCGCAGCGGTTTAGCACTGCCTTCGGCCCAGGGCCTGATCCTGGAGACCTGGGATCGAGTCCCACATCAGGCTCCCTGCATGGAGCCTGCTTCTCCCTCTGCCTATGCCTCTGCCTCTCTCTCTCTCTCATGAATAAATAAATAAAATATTTAAAATAAATAAATTAATAAATAAATTAATTAATTAATAAAGCTGTTATCTTGGGCGTTTTTGGCAGAGGGGCCAGGAAATGGTGGTTACATCTGGGCCATGGTGACCTCACAGACAATATCCCCACTGCACTTGATGGGGAGTAAACCATGCTCTGCCCTGTGAGCAGCATACAGACATCATCCCACCAGTAAGGCGCAGTCAGAGGCTGGCTAGCCAGCTCCTCTCGTCTGACATCATCTCCTGCCCAGGAAGCAGCAGGGGCTGTATTTTGTTGTGACAGCAGTGTGATGGTCCGACTTCAGGGACGTTAAGTGAAGATGGATAAGACAGGTTCTTGCATTCTCTGCAATTCCTCTTTAGTAGGTAAAAGGAGCCAACTCATTATCGTGCTGTTGCTAATATACGAATATCTCTATGTATTTTTCTATTTGTATATTGGAAAGTCATGGATGGGTGTAGTTTGCAAAGGGCTGATTTTTCCCATATCTGGGTGAATGTCGTCATGCCCTGCTGTGCTGTTGAGCCAGTGTAGCCCAAAAGGCCCTGGGCGCTCAGTGCGCATCAGGAGGGAAGTGTTCTGGGGAAGCACTGAATGGCCTCTTTAGGACACGCCTTAAATCTCTAGAAAGAGAATCATAAATATAGACAGTTAGGGAGCTGGGGTATGCAGCTAATGGCAAGTGGGGGGAAAGCTTTTGGGCTGCTTTCCAAAAAGGCTCCCAGCATGACATTTATCATCTTAAATTCCACCCCATCTGGGCTCTGATTGGGTTAGCACTCAAGAGCACAGCCATTTCTCCATGGATGACACCGTGTAATCAAGCCTGCGGTATCCATATATAGAACTAAAGTTTCAATATATTTGTTTGCCACGAGTTCAATGAACAGCCTTTCAATATCATCCATCTGAATGGAAAGCACTTCTCATTCGACTTCCTCATGATCTGAGAGACAAGGGATGCTCAGTCTGTAGGGAGAGCTTGGAGAGCTTCCTTTTGTTTCAGGAAAACCCTTTCAGGAGTTCAAATCCTATTCAGAAAACTTCTTCATAAGCCTATAAACAAGAAAAAAAAAGAGAAGAGGATTAATATAACCTTGTATCTGATATGTTTACTCAAATTAAGCTGTCCCTGTCATCTTCTATGGTTTACCCAGAGTCAGAGGTCAGGTGCACGGATGCACTGCCCAATATTACCCTGGATGCTGTGGCAAAGCCAGGGACACAGTCCACAGTCTTCCATGCATAAAGTCCTGGTCAGACTTGCCGTCCCCACATGTGAAAGCTCTGTTTTCCTATTTCAGGCTCTACTCTGTGGTGTGTCAGCACCTCCCCCTTTTCTGTTCTTCTGTCCTGGCTGCTCCAGACAGAACCCTCACTCCCAGTGCTCCAAGATCTCCTTGGCTTCGGACTCAGCCACTAGGGCGGGATGCACGTGCTACCACACTGCAGTCTTGCAGGTTCTGGGTTCTGGATGTAAGCACTCATGGGTCGGTTCCCTGGATCAAGGGCTTCAATAAGAAGGGCTCCATCATATTGTTTGCACACAGTAGGCATGGTGAGCAGCTCTCATCAGAAGGGGAAGCCTTCCATCAACATGTGGAACCACTTATCAGGGGAATTCTGATGCCAACCTTGCAGGAAGATCTTTCTAAGGACAGATATGAGCGAGTCTGATACATTCTCTTTCTTGCATAGCTGTTGAGAATTTTTCTAGCCTCACTATCTCTTATTTTTAACTTTTTTTATTATGGAATATTTCAATTTGGAGGGGCATAACTGACAGTCTGTGTAATACAGCATAAAAGCCCCATTACTACTTATATTCCTGCAGGAAAAAAGAAATTTATTTCTGTTACTTAGAAACATTTAAGGTGAAAAACATGCACGGCAAAACATTTTTATAACTTGAGAGCACTAAATATCGCAGAAAGATAACATTAACCTCAGAGGAGAATGTATCATACTGATGAGAAACTGGAAAATCCATTTCAAAATGTTCCTTCACACCATTTCTGCATTGGTTCATGAGCTGTTATCTTAATGTCAGAAGGCATTTTAATCTTTTACCAAGATTTCAGTTGTGTAAAGGAACTGACCATGGATACTTAAAACACACATCATTTTTGTTTTTCTGAATTATTACGTTTCAGCAAAAAGTACCTAGGTGTACAGCTTGATGGATTTTCAGGAATGGACCCTCCATTGTGTTATGAGAACCCAGATGGAAGGAAAGGCACTGCTCACTAAACAGACACCCTCATCCCATGCTCCCCACTCATTGCCAGCCCCGGGGTACTGCTGTTCCTCGTGTAAATAAAACACAACCACAGGCCATGTGCTCTTTGGTGTCTGGTTTCTTTCATTCAACATTATTTATGTGAGTTTCATCTATGTTGTGTTTTAAATTGCATCTAGAATTTTAGTGTGGAATAATCATAGTTTACGTGTTCATTCTGCTAGTGATGGGCATTTAGGCTGTTCTGTTTCCAATTCTGGGCTACTACTAGATGGTGCAACTGTGAACATTTTTGTACATGACTCTGGTTTCCATGAGTGGCCGACTCCACTGGATGTGTACCTGGGACTGCTGCTCAGGGCCATGGAGTGTGTGTGAGCTCACTGCTGGCACATAGCCACATGGCTTTGCAAAGTCGCCCCAGTGGGAGCTCTCAGTAGCAGAGCAAGATTCTCCCTTTTCTCCATGTGTTCGCCTATTCTTGAGTTCTCCATCTTCCTCATGTGGCCATTCCTGTGGGTGAGTTGTGGTGTTACTTTGTGGATTCAATGTACATTTCCCTGTGATTAACAATGCTGAAAATCTTTCCATGTTTTTATTGATCAGTTGTTGTAGTATTTTTTGAAGTTCAGTCTTTTGCAGTTTTTAAAATAAATTGTTGTTCTTCTATTTGGTTAAGAGGTCACTTGCATTTTTGAGATGGGAGTCCTTTTTTGGGATTGCAATTAGATTCCCCTACTCTTGGTTGCTTTGTTACACACTCTTTCATGTTTCCATTATTGTTATTGAACACAAGTTCTTGATATTAAGGGTCTAATGTATCAACCATCTGAGAAAATAGTGCCTTTTCTACCTTAAGAAAATTTTACCTACTTCATGAAGGTAAAGAAGGCATTCTCCTATTTTTTTCTTTTAAAAGTTTCTTTTTTTACTTTCACATTTAGATCTTTAATCTACCTGGAATGAATGCTTAAATATGGTGTGAGGTAGGGGTCAAGATGCAGTTTTGTTTTCACACTGATATCCAATTTACCATCCCCAGCTGCTGAAATGATGTGTTTGTCATGGGTGGAAATATCACATCTGTCATAAATATGATGGCTTGTCTGTAGTATTCTCTCTGACTTCTATTTTTGTTTAACTCTTAACAACATCACACTCTTTCAATTACTATAGCTTTATAATAAGTCTTGAAATCCCTTTACAGAATTGAGCAAGGTTTATTCTGAAATATAGAGACCCAAGAGTGGAAATGTTAGCCATGAAGCATATGCACCCATAATTTCTCTAATGGTGTCATACCGCTTCTCAGAATAGCTTTGGAATAACCACATTATCAATATACTCCTCCTAGAATGAGAATCTTCTCCTATTTTGTTAACAGCTTTCTTTCTAGACAATGGGTACCAGAGATCCACAAAAGCTTCAATGGTGAATGGAAGAACAACATGGAAGGATTATGTACTGTGGTCATGGATTGACCAGTTCTCCATTCAACCTCTCTCCTTTGAGATGCTAACAATTTAATCCTTCTTTCTTTCCAGAAGACCAGAAGCATTATGCCTGAGGTCATTCCTGCAAGTGGGTGCTGGAGATGATGCTGTTCAGTTTTGAAACAAGTAACAGCAGTGACCCACGGGGAAGCCAGCCAAGCTTTCTTCCATTAATTCATTCATCTGTCACTTTAGCAAATGTTTGTTGAACACCTATAGCTGCAAGTACATCAATCAAAAAAATGGACAAAATTTCTGCCCTCCATGGAGCTCACTTAGTAGTAGTTGGAGCCAGGCAATAAAACATAAAATAATTGAATATGTATTTTGAAGTGAGACTTAACATAAGATTTGATGGATACAGAACTTGAGAAAAAGAGAAATCAAGATTGAGTGTAAGATTATTGACTGGCCTGAAGAGATAATTATCATTTACTTATATGGGGAAAATCATAGGAAAAACTAATAGGGTTTGCAGGTATTCATAGAGATGCCTCTTACATATCAGATTAATATGTAGGACTAAGTCCAGTGGAGAGGTGTGGGGAGGAGATTCACAGTTGTGAGCTGTCAATCAGCAGGTGTATTTAGACCCATGGGATGGGATGCTACCAACAAGGGGGTGATGATTTGGGGAGATGATAATTCAAATATATGCACTGGGGACTTTGGAGAGGGAAAGAAAACCCAGCAACAACAATTGAAAACTAGGAACAAGTGAAGTAAGAGAAAAACAAGGGAACTGTTTACTGGAACCAATGTAAAGAGGCATTTCCACAGCTTCTGGGGTGATTAACTCCATAAAGGCCACTGAATGGCCATGACATGCCCTAGGATGGATTGCTAGATTCAAAAGGACTTGTGTCAACTCGATAAGCAGTGCCGTAGAGGGAATGCAGTGACAGTTAGAGAGGGAGCCTAGGAAACTCTGGACTAGCAGTGCTCTTAGGAGAAGTGTAGAGAAGTACTTTGACATCTACAAGGGGCTAGAGAGTCAAAAGCCATGTTAGGAATGCTTTGTTAGCACTGTTCCAGGAGCAGATGGTTTTCATGACTTAAAACACTCCCAGATCTCTGGAAGTATATGTGGAGTTTCTCAAGTTCCCCCTCTTTGGGAGAAGGTAGGATTAGTCCGGAATGTCTCCAGTGCCTTGACCTCTGAGTATCTGTACTGTAGTGCCACTCCCTACCACACAGGATCTGGGGAGCAGGCAGGGCCTTTATTGGTGAGAGCTTCTATGGCCACCACCCTGTCATGTGCCATGGTGTCCTTGCTGTCACTGCTGCTGCATTGTCTCAGGCATGGCTACCCAGCATATTCTGTAGGCATGGATGGCCTGGTGAGGTGGCTTCCTCCTGGCCCCAAGCCAGAGTGGCCTGTGGAGAGGTAGCAGATAACACCTGTTGCAGGTCCTCTTTTGGACATGCTTTAGAAGCATCTCAGGCAGTAGTTTATGCATCTCAGTTCTTAACTAAACTTTCCAAAAATCTATTGTGTTTACTTACAAATCTGGACCCAGATGTAAATTCACTGGACTGGATTGGAGTCCAGTTTGAGTGACAGCCTCACATGATGTCCGGGGTCACAGCTTCCATCTGGCAGCTCTGACAATGGTTAAGGCGGCAGATGGAAGCATCCTGATCCTCTCTCACCTCTGAACCGCCCTGCCCTTAGGAGGCTAAGCAACTTCCTCAAGCCAGCTCTTGTGGGGTTTGGTCAGTGGTTCACCATGTACAGCCACACACGCACATCTGCACAGACTGCTGCAGTTATCTTGTGGGGTCCTGTTTCTGAACACAGAGGTGATACAGCCTGGGCACAACCTGACTTCCCCAATACCATTGTATTCCCCCAGGAGGCTAACCATCTAAACTACCTGGACATCAGATCTTGAATCTGAGTGTATGTTGCCCTTCACATGTACTCTGAGTGTGGAGAATATCAGTTGTAGAATAAATAACAAAGGGTTTAGAAGTGGGGGCTCAGTAGGATTTGTACTATGTCATGGTGGCTGAGTTAGACAAAGCAAGCCCTGAGTATGAAATGATTGACACAACTTTTGAAAGAGCCAAGCATTCTGATTTCTCAGTGTTTCTCCTATTGTCTTTAAATTACAGTATGAGTCTTTTATTTCATCGTTATTAATAAATAAAATTTTATGTTTGCGTTCATGCAGGGATTCTAGAACACTGGGTACATGATGCTCATTTGAAAATTTTCTTGAAAACATTTTCAATAATAGTAATTACTTGGATTTGTAACATTTGATCTTCAGATAATAAGGACTATGGTACACAGACAGAAAGTAATAAAAACTAAACCAGGAAATCATAGCACTGTTTTGAATTTAGTTTACAGAAAAGTGTCTAGATGATACATTTTCTCTATTATAATAGTTTCTAATGACCTATAATTTTTGTCTTTTACTTGACTTTTCTCCTTGTTGGGTTTTTAATAATGTCCATTATTTAACTCATAAAATGTACTGTATGACTGACTTATTTTGAAGGCTGAATAATAGCTTATGAAACACCAGTTATGTTTTCTTAAGATCATGATTGAATTCATGAATTAGTATATTGGATTCAGTCTTCTGACTCTTTTAGTAACTTTTTTTATGACTTTCTCAATGTCTTAAGTTATCACTCTATTTTCAGTTGCTGTATTTTTGTATTTTATAACTTTAAGTGATTTGATGCCTTTAAAGTAATGTTCTATTTTATGATTCTTAATGATTCAATTATTTTTTATTATTCTTTGACTGGAGGCTGACCCAGGAGACCTGGTAAAACCAGAAGGAACACAGTGCTCTCTGAAGGTCATCCCTAGTGTTTCCTGCTTCGTCCGACTCCTTGTTTTATTACATGAAAATATGTTTGATTCTGACTGTAGAGATATAAGTGTACTGGATTCCATCCTGAAATGTCTGGCAAGTGTGTCAGGTCATGATCTGCTCGGCTTTTTTCTGTTCACTGTTCTGTGTTTTCTTTAGATCTTGGACACTCTGAGTCTACAGAGACATTCGGTCATTCTTGGTCCAATTCACAGATGTTCCCATGCTTGCCTGGGTGACATCCACTCCAGGGTGCTTGTTCCTGTTATTTACATCTGAACAAGTATGCAGTCATTTTTTCCATTATTTTTCACCTTTGGAAGTATTAGATATCAAAACAAGAAAAATTCAGATCTATGTCAGATTTCTTCCCTGATTCAAGTATGTGTCTAATGTTGATTGCTTTATATGCATTTATCATTATTAAATTTTTGCAACTGCTTTTCCAAATCCTTAAATGTTTCAAAGCTTGAGAATGGCTGAGTTTTCCTCAACAGCAAAGAAACAAACAATCCAATCATGAAATGGGCAAAAGTTATGTAAGTTGTATTAAAAAGAAAAAAATTGTAAAATATAAGCTAATTGTAAACGTCAAAGAATTTCACACACAAGAAAACTCAGGTTTGTGCATGTTATCCTTTTCAACGTCACACACTTACTTAACTAATGTTGATTAGAAAAAATTCTTTTGACAGTACTTTTTTTTTTTGGCTCAGTTCCCTAAAGAATACTTTACTCGATGCAAATTTTTATGTATAAGGTCTTTTTCTATGTCAATAATGGGAGGTATTATAAAGCTAATTTTTGTGATCTATATTCTTGCTTTCTTTTTGTTTGAATATTTAAAATGTTTGATTTGTATTTATTGGATTGTTACCTCTCTGTATTTTTGTTGTATCTCTGATTATACTATGAACACCTAACTTTTCACAATTGACTTAGTGTCAATGTTTCAGCATTTCATGTAGGACATAGAAGGTTTGCAGCCATGTGGGACTCATCAGTATTCTCCCTGTTGTCACCTGCAATACATCTATATCCACTGAAACTCCCACTCCCTCTCCTTCCTATGCCGCATTTTCTATTCAATTTTTACAAATATTTTTAAAAAATTTTAAGAAGTATGATCTATACACTTACCTGTACATTTATCATTCTGTGGTTCATCCTAAATTTCCCTTTGGGATCATTCTGCTTCTGATTGAAAAATCCCTGTCAGCATTTATGTTGGATGCTGGTGACCACTTCTCCACTTTCCTTCATCCCAGAATGTCATTATTTAGCCATCATCTGAAAGACATGAATCTGAGTATGGAATTCTGGGCTGCTGTTCTGTCCTCAGTGTACCATCTTATGACCATGCTGATGGGAAATCCTCAGCCCTCTGATCCCGCCCCCTACACATAATAAGCTGTTCCTCTTTGACTAACTTCTAGATTTTCTTTTTAACCTTTACTTTTTAGAACTGTGTGCCTGATATGTCTGGGCAGGTTTCTCTCTGGGTTTCTTTTGCTTGTGTTTTGCTTATCTTGCATCTGCAAAATCTGTATTTTTCGCAAAATATATTTTTCCACATAGATTTTTCTATTCCAGTCTCTTTCTCCCATCTCAGGGATTCTGGTGACATAAATGTGGGGACTTTTCACATTGTTCTACAATAACCTGAAGCTCTGTTCATCTCCTTCTTTGGTGTTCAGGCTGTATAATTCCCACTGTTCTCTTCTAGGTCACTCTACTTTTCTATTGAACCCATCCATTGAGCTGTTTTTCAACTATTGCATTTCTCAGTGCTGAACATTACAATTTGTTCTATCTTGAGTTTCTATTTATCTGTTGAGAAATTCCAATTAACTACTGAGAATTCCTGTATTTCAATTCACTTCAGATGTGTTCACCTTTGCATCTTGGAGGACGGTTGCAACAGCTGCTTTAAATCTTCAATCATTCCAACTTCCAGGTCATCTCAAGGTTGGTGTTCTTTGACTGTCTCTTACTTTGAGAACTGCTTAGTGTTTTGTGGCCCTTGGCATGTCGAGTCATTTTGGATTGTAACTCAGGCATTTCACATATAACATTGTGAGGTTTTTGAGTCCTGCTAAATTTGGAGAATGCTTACTTGTTCGTTTTGATCAGTAATCAACCCAGTTGGTTAAGGTGGCAGATTATGGGTGGCTTTTCAATGTCAGTTTTGTTTTCAAGCTTGTGCGAGTCATCTGGGTTTGCCCCTGCCACCACCACAGGGTGTTACTGTAACATGGGCAATAATTTATATGGCAGTTCAGTTGACAGAGCCTTCACTGTGTTCCATGTGTTCTGAACACGTGCAGCTTGGAGATCCAGATCCCTTATCACCTCCCACATGGAATTAGGGGTCCCCTGCTCCTGCTCACATCTTTGTGAGTTTTTCCCACACTTTCTGAATTCCAAGGAATCCCTTTTCTAGTCTTATGTCTGGAAATATTTTCAAAGTTATAGCCACTGTTGTGTTACACAGTTCTGTGTCAGGCCTCACTTTCAGTGTAGAGCAGTGGGAGAAAACACAAGTTTTACTTCCATGGTCTTCATGCAGCTAGAGCTTTTTTCCCAGATCCTTTCTCCACAGGATGGGTTTATGCCATGGTTTCTGGTTGCAGCTCTGCAATAGACACTGACCTCGTGGTGTGCCTGGAAGGAGAGAAGAAAGATTCACCCCACACTCTCAGAGACACCCACTCTCTCAATTTTCTGTCCAGAAGGACAGTCTTTTTTGCAGTGTTTTTTGTCTGGCCTTGCCATGTGGCTCCATGAATTAGTCAGCTACACTTGGGTCAAAGCCAGAGAGGAAAGGAAGAAAGAAAAACAAAGACCAAGCATGGCACCATGGCTATACTGGTTGTCCTTCAACTTTTTTTTACCTCCTGAATCCCCTGCATGCTCTACACATCAGGCATAGATTTTTGTCCATAGTTTTTAGTTGTAATTGGAGGTAGCAATAGTCTGTCCTTGCACTTTGTCCATAGTCTTTAGTTGTCATTGGAGGTAACAATAGTCTGTCCTGGGCTTATTCTGCTGTAAGTCCCCCTAGACACTTTTTAAAAAATTCTTATGTAGTAACTAAGTATTATTTCCATATACTTGAATCGATGAAGCATCCAATATTGTTTCTGAATCTTTAACATGACTTCACTTCTAAGGACAACTCATTGACTGTATTAAGTGTAGGAGAGAAAATTTTGTTTTCATATTCTATAGAAACATATGCAATAATTTGCCAACAAACAAGCCAACAACAACATAGTTTTTATTTATATTTGGAGTTCTTTCTATAATTGCAAAGAAAAATGATAAATCCATATAGATCTGAGTAATTAATGCATGTAGAGGGACAAAGAAGTAAAGGCTATTTGACTGGAAAGAACTTGTTGAGTATGTGGCTATGATTAGCACAGGTACTGGCAGGGTCGGTTTTCACGTATTATATGTTTTATATTTTAACAAGTCTCCCAAAAGCAATATTAACTAGTATAATCCATTAGAATAATGTCAAATATATATTTTGTAGAAAGGCATTGCCAAACTTTTTTGTAAAATAAAGTAAGATAAAATCAAATAGAAATAAACCAGTGACCATGAATCTGGGCTTTAATGTTTTAAAACTAAGGCCAAATCTGAAATACTACTTTATAATTGAAAATTTTTAGTTGTGCCTGGGTGGCTCAGTAGTTGAGCATCTGCCTTCGGGTTAGGTCATGATCCTGGGGTCCTGGGATCGAGTCCCATGTCAGGCTTCTTGCAGGGAGCTTGCTTCTCCCTCTGCCTATGTCTCTGCCTCTCTCTGTGTGTCTCTCATGAATAGATAAATACAATCCTAAAAAAAAAAAAAGAAAGAAAGAAAGAAAAATTTTATGCCATTACATATATTCTACATACTATGTATATATATACATATATATACTATTTATATTGTATATATACATAATGTTTATATATGTATATATACTATATATTTAGATTTATATATATATATATATAAAATAAATAGCAGTACTAAAAGCTTTCTTACATTAGAGGTGTTAATTTGAATTTTGTGCATTAAAAAAAAGTCAACTGGTAGAATGACTTAATTCCAGACCTTCCTGAAAATCAGTGGTAGGTCATTTTACTTCATCCTCACACTTGACAACACAGAGCCCTGGCCTGTGAGGTGGAGGGGGAAGATTTTTTTTAATGAATCCTATTATTCTTTGTAGATTCACAAGTTAAGCTGCCCCATTGAGATAAACCATGAAATGCTTTCATGTTCTCAAAAAATAAATGTATAAACACACCCAAAGCAGAGTTCTAGATAGGATATTTAATACATTGAAAACTGAATTTAAAAATATTTTAAGATACAACAGAATATTGCTATTTTTGAAATAAGGATACCTGTCAACATTTGAGTGATGTGTAAATAGTACATCATATATTCACGGAAGTTGTTATTTGGCATAAAATCAAACTTAGTCCATGAAAATGAAGGTATCCTTTATATTTTAATCACCACGGGGGTCTCATACCAGATTCTTTACAGAGAATCTTAGAAACCTGAGAACTAGCAGAACCAACCAAACCACAACATTTTCTGCAGATATGTCGCTTGCAATATTAGTAAAGACATCCTGGAATGTCAGTGTTCTGTATTCTCAACATAATGGTTTAAAAGTGCTTATTATTTTAAATCTTTATTGAGGGTGCTTATTGTGAGGGCATGCATGATTGCTCCTAATTTTGAATAATAATAATAAAATAATTGTGTTATATTTTCCTTTGTAAAGTTCCCCATATGTCTTAAATAGAAGATATTATTGGAGATTACCAGGGTAACCAAGGGAAGTCAATTAGGTCGCACCTTTTAATTTTTTATGTTGTTAAAGCTGGTGTTATGAGAAGGTCAGCCCAAGCTTTGAAATGAAAACATTCGTTTTAGTTCTGATTTCATGAAGCCCATGCTCTGCTGCTGGTTTTTGAGGAATGCTGCCACTTTGTAGATTAGGGCAGGTACACAGGCAAAATAAATGAGAAAAAAATAGTGTGGATGTCACTCTTCTTCCCAAGCTGCAACATTAACATATTTGCAAACCAACACGCATCAGGGTGCTAGATCAGAGACCCTGTGGTCTGTTTTGCTCACCTCTCTCCTCCAGCTGTTGCTAGGACCCTCAGATGCTCAGAGAGACCTGGCAACACCTTCCTAGGCTGTGCCCCATATTCTTGCTCTCCACCAAGTGTTTCAGTCCGCCCTGCCCCCCCCCCCATGGAGGTGTAAACCTGGAAGGGCTAGGAAATCAGTCCTGGGGAGCAACCCCAGACCAGTGGAGACCAGGAGCCCATGCCTGGGGGGTCCATCTGAGATGCTTGCTCTTGGATGCTCAGAGGCTCCCTCCGTGATGGAGCCTAGCTTCTTGCTGGGGTGGGGGGAGCTCAATAATGTGCACTTGCACTGTCCTTCTTCACTTGCTGGTTTTCTCCCCCAGGACTCACTTGTTGAGCTTTTTGCACCAGTGTGTGCCCAGTGTCCTTGCACAGGCTGTTCATCCTGCCTGAGCTCCTGGGCCTTCCTCTCCTCTGGGGCCAGCCACTCCTGCTCCTCCACCCCTAGACTGGCCACACAGCTGCATGTCTCAGGTTAAACACAATTTCTGTACAGAATGTTTTCCTGATGTTTTCCCATCAGCCTCCCTCTGTTCTATGGCCTTGTGATGACTGGTACTTCTTTCAGAATTTGTGAAAATCCATGGAAACAGGCCTAGGGGAGTGACCCTGTTTCCTGCCCTCTCCAAAGCACCAGCCATTATGTCTGTCCTGTCACAAAGCAGACAATCAACAATGAATGAATGGATAAATAGCTTTTCACTTTGATTCCCTCTTTCTGACCATGCCCACAATGCACCATCCTCTACGTCATGGCCCGAGTGCCAGACTTAAAATGAAGATCTGTCCTTGTCCTTTCCTTGCTTACATTCTTCAGGGCCTGTCTGTTGCCTAAGAGGAGGACTTTCTATCCCGGAGGCCTGGCACCAGCCAACCTCTGCTGCTGTGCCCTCACTGAGCTGTGGGCACACCGCCTCGTTCATCCACAGTATGACTCATTCCACTTCTCTGTCTGGAAGCCTGTGATTTCTGGGTTACCCTTGGTCATTTGGCCCTTTTGTGTTGATGTCACACCCATACTCTGTGATCCTCTAACATCTTGCATACCTCTCTTCTATTTTACTGAATTATCTGGAGATGATGATGATGATGATGATGATGATGATGATGATTATCTAGAATCATCATTCTAGATATCATTTAGAACAATGTTCTAAATGAGCATCTTTTGGGTGGAGGTCTAATGCAGGTTAAGACCAAACTGGAGGATTAGAGTGGTGTCCGGTCTGGGGCTAATGGGAGGCTAGAGCTGGGTCTAGCTCACTGAGCTGGAGAAATTCTTCCAGCAACAAAAAAGATAGTTTTTCTTCTGAAGATAATTGGGTTGCTCATTAGAATTCAGAGCGTACAGCTGCTATTCCCATCTGCAGAAGCAAGCACTGCACACCTTTGGTGGCGAGTGGAGATCTGATACATGCTCAGGGATGATCCTGAGATTGGGGTCAGGGAGTGTTGGAGAGTCAGGACGCCTGGAGCCTTCCTTGTGCTCCTGTTAAAATACCTGAAATAGCCCCATGAGGTTCTGGCTCTGTGTCCTTCACACATTGGGGTGAAATTGAGCGTGACTAGTTCTTTTCAATGGGGCAAAGTAGGTAGGAAAGGCCCATGATTAGGAGCTGTCCTGGGTCAGGCTGGGTCCAGAGACTGATTATTATCCTGCAGGGTAAAACTTTGCATTCACTGGAGCCAGACAATCACAGGCAACGGGGTGTCCAAAGGAGGGTGACCAGATGTACCATAGTCACATGGAAGGCTCTGGCCAGGAATCCCGAGTAGGACTGGACATAACACTGCAGGTGGGGTGCTCGGGCCTCCTGGTGGGCCGGCAGGGACACAGTTTTCAGGCCCTGCCCTAGTGTCCCAGGGGCTCTCCATCCTCAGGAGGCTGCCCAGACATGCACGGATGGGTCATGCTCATCTCAGGGTGGAAAAGGAGCCAGGTGGGCCTGGTAGAGACACTGAGAGCATCTCAGGAGAGTCCCACGTGTCCTTCTGGGGCTGCTTTTATTCGGGCCTCAGAGCTGGGATGGGGCCTCGCCCTTCCTACTCCTGCTGCATCCGTGTCTGGGCCTGGCCAGGGAGCCAGAGAGGCAAGCCTGCACACGGTTCCTGCCTTCTGGGGGGCCCACATCGGGGTGCAGGCTGCACGCTGGTCCTGGCTTTCGTCTGCTCAGGCCTGGGTGTAATCCTCACTTTCAGGTGACCTTGAATGCAAACAGAGGTCACTTGGCTGAGATCCTCACTGGACACCTCTTTCTCTGATTTGACTTCCCTGATTTCTGCTGGCAACGCCTGACCTCATGAACTGGAGGCAGGAGGTGGACGGTAGCATGAGGGCAGAGCAGGGGCCATGCCTGAATTAATTTTGAAATGTGCTAACTTTACGAACTATTGTCAATTTATTTGACAATAAAGAGGCCTGGCACCAGCCAACCTCTGCTGCTGTCTGCCCACAGACAGGTGCTCACACTTGTAGGCACGTTGTGCAGTTAACCACAGAGCTATGGGGACAGCATAAGTCCTACTCAGGACACACATGCTTTAAGTTTGAGCCCTGTAAATGCAGACAAATGAACTTCATTTCCTGAGTGACGTTAAATTGTATAAAATGTACAAACTATTGATTCAAAGTGAGGCGAACTATGGTGTCTGTGCATTTTGGGCCTTCATATTCTAGAAAGCCAAGCACTGTCTGATATGATAGGTGTAGTTAAGTATAAAAATGTCAGGGAGAAAGACCAGGTGGTTTCTCAGTAACCCAGATACAAAAGGTAAATTTTTGGTTGCTTTCTCCTCTGTTCCTGAGGATATTGATAATAGAAGTATCTCTCATATGCAATCATCACCCATTTCCAAGGGCCCAGTATATTTTGAAAGGACGATAAAGTGGAAGTTTTGGCTGAGACTGAGATAAACACCAGATGCCAGAGAGAGAGAGAGCCTACATAAGCACCATGCAGGACTGCAAAGCCTGGTGCCTTAGGACCAGCTGGACGATGCCTAACCCCTCCACCTAAGCAAATGTGATGCTAGGAGTTCCAGGGAGTACTAAGAACACATGTTTTCCATGTAATTATTCACTTACTGTAAATTTTAAAGTGTTGAGTACATAAAACATTTGTAGACTCTGAGTAAGGAATAAAGCATAGGATACATATGCACCACGCACTTAAAGGATATGGTAATTCATTGTGAGGCCCTCTTACACTCCCTGTTCCTATATAACCACAATCCTAAATTGCTTTTCATTCACTTTTCTTTATGGTATATATATAAATTTTTTTTTTCAACGAAGCTAATTGTTAATATAACTTAGTTCATTTTCCGCATGGCATCCCATTCCATAGGTAGGGTACAGCTCCACGATACACTTGAGGTAACTTTTGTTCTCACATTTGACTGCCCATCTCTTGGTGCCTTGAGTGAGAGTTTGAAAGAGAATCTCCACATCACCGGCTCTGAACATCTCCATTTGTACTGCATCAACATGCTAATGTCCATAGTGGTTTACAAATTCGTATTCCCATCAGAAACGAGCTGTTTTTTGTCATATTTCCCCATCTTTTAATTGCTGCCAATCTTTTGGCAAAATGAGTTTTAAAATATTTATTAAATCTTAAAAAATCATAGTATATTGATGACAGATTTTTATGGCTCTTAGGTCAAAATGGCATTCTGGTTTATGAAAAATGATTGTTTTTCTGGAGTTAAATTTAACTAGACATCTTGCACTTTACCTGGCAATGAAGATGCAGCCTTCATCTTATACTAAATTTCTGAATATGTTTCTGAACATGTCTGATCTACTTCAGATTTTTGCCTTTGGTCATTGGTCTACTCACTGAGTACTGGAGCCCAGGGTTCTTCTCATTGATGAGGCTTTTTATAATCTATGTCAATGTCCGACAGAGGTAGCCTCAGCTTTAGCACTCCCTCCAGCCCTGTGTTTGCTTGCTGGTTTTCCCACATAGACTCTGGAATAGAAATGAAAATAATAACCTATAGGTTTTTTGTTTTTGTTGTTAGGATTCTTCAAGGTACTTTTTTCGTTTCCTTCCATGGTATTTTTGTTGGTAGCATCTTTTCTCCTGTCGCACCTGTAGCTGGCTCTCTCTCAGGTTATGTCCTCACTGGTATGCAGGCTGCTGATTTCTGAAAACTCCTTTTGCCTTGTTGCCTTATCAATTCTGTCATTCTTTGTGGTTGTTTTTCAGTGGATTCTTTTGGATCATTTATGTATCATTGTTGTCCACAAATAAGGACAGATTTACCTCTTATTTCCTGATGTTTGTACATCTGCGTGGCTTTTTACCTAAATGCTTTAGTAAATACTTGGAGTAAATGTTAATGGTAGTGGTGGCCATCCTCAGCTTCCCAAGGGAAATGGAAATATTTGATATTATAATAGGTATCTGGCTTTTTTATCTGATTGTATACATAAAAGTGAAATTCAGTGAAATTTGATATTTAATTTTTTAATCTAGCACTGTGTTTTGTCAAAAGCCTTTTCCACATCTTCCAAGATTGTCATACATTTATTTTTTGTTCTTAGATTTAGTATAAATACTACTGCAGGGTCCCCAGAGCTTCCCTGACACCCTAGAATAAACTTTTCAATCATGACACGCTTTTCTTTAGTGCACAGAGCAGATCAGTTTCACATTCAAGGGTCCTGACCCATCACCTCAAAATTGTGCAGCCCACCTGCTCTGCCCTAGGACTTAACTGACTCCTGGAGGCCCCTGTCCAGGTAATAAAGACAGCAGCTCCTGTGCTGTGGGTTTCTTATATTTCCCATAAAATGTGGACGAGTTCCCAGTTTATAAAGCCAAGAGGGGTGACACAGGTCCTTTTCTTGCTATTTTATTTCAATGACCCAAAGTCATATGAGCTTTACTCCGTATTACCTTTTAAATCTGACTTGGTGAGCAAACACGTGTCCAGCTTAAAAATGTACATAAATTCTTTTTTCATTCTTTTTGCTGGGTTTCTTTTCAATATTAGGAAATGCCTGCAACAAAACAGAAAGGAAAATTGGGGTTCCAAGTGTTGTGCCCAAGATCGCGAATCCGAGAAACCACCAAGGAGCAGACACCGATGCAAGCACAAGAGGGTTTATTTACAAGCTCGAGCTTGGGTCCAAGTACACCCGACACAGCGGAGCAGGGACTTGGACCCTGAGGTAGGTTTCAGCTTAGTTTTAAGGGCTGGTCTAGGGGACCTCCAGAAGGGGGGGGAGACAATTCCTCAAGTTCTGTTTACATTTTGATATGGGACCTTCCAGGGCATTGAGCTCTGTTCTTATTCTAATAGGGGCTTCCTGCCACTGGCTTGGGCTCTGTTCTCATTCTAATATGGGGCTTTCTAGGACTTTAAGCTGTAAACTGTTTTCTTCCTGTAACTGAAGTAAGGTAAAGTTCAGCTCTTATTCACAGGGGCCTGGGGTGGCTGTACTTGTGCTAACACTGAACTTAAGGTGGAATGGCCTTAATTTTCTTGGCCTCCACACCAAGGACAATCCAAGTCTCTGCTGAGCGTTTTTGAGTATTTCTTAGCTGGGGAGACAGTCTCTCACATCACACATTCCTACCACAGTGGCTTTGAACACTCCCAGGGCCTCGAGGTCAGAGGGCAAATCTGCCATGGGCTGGTGTGTCAGTCTCTTTGGAAACCTTCAGAAATGATTCCGACGTGCAGCCAGAGTTGGGAACCATGAAAACGGAAATCCAGTTACCTCTGTACCTGGACTCTGAGGATGTAAGTTACCAACGTCTCTGGGTACCACAGTGCCCAGCATTGTCTTTTTTAAAAATATTTTATTTATTTATTCATGAGACACACACACAGGGTGGGGGTGGGGGCAGAGACACAGGCAGAGGGAGAAGCAGGCTCCATGCAGAGAGCCTGAAGCAGGACTCAATCCCGGACCTCCAGGATCACGCCCTGGGCTGAAGATGATGCTAAACCGCTGAGCCACCGGGGCCGCCCATCCCAGCATTGTCTTAAATAGGATTTCTGCCCAAGTTTTTCCTACTCTGATTACAGCATGAAGCTAAAATACATATGTTTTCCCCACACGGATATCTTTTTTTTTTTGTAAGGATTTTTTATTTATTCATTCATGAGAGACACACACACACAGAGAGAGGCAGAGACAGAGGGAGAAGCAGGCTCCATGCAGGGGGCCCGATGTGGGACCCGATTCCGGGACTCCAGGATCACATCCTGGGCTAAAGGCAGGCTCTAAACTGCTGAGCCACCCAGGCGTCCCCCCCCCAGAGATATCTTAATTGGGATGTTCTCAAACTGAGGCAACGTTGCATGTCTTCTGGCCTGTCTTCTGTTCAGAAGGAGAGACACCAGGGGCGGGAGTGTCAGGTGAAGGGCACACAAAAGGTAGGTTACAGGGACGAGAAGGCACATTGCGGGGGGCGTATTTCCCAGACAGGGGGCCCAGGATTTGTCTGCCCGGGAGACAGGAAAGGATGACCTTCCATGTTCAGGAGACAACACACAGTGGACCAGGCGCCAGAGGAGGACCAGGATGTGACTGACCAGAGGTGACAGGTGGCACTGCCTCACTGCTTCAGCTGGGGATAGGGGCTTATTTCTTTTTTCAGTGAACCTTGCCTTATCCTATAACCCCAAGTCCTCCAGTAACGGCTTCCATGTGTCCAGGTGAAGGTGGATTTCCCATGCTTCCTGTCACACTGGCGGGCTGAGAGCAGGCCTGTGGGTGCTCAGCGGAGGGCCCTGCACAGCCCTGCTCTGGAGGCTGATGAGCATGCCTTTGATGGAAAGGATAACTAGCGGTGATGCCCCCAGCTTGGAGGCCAAGACAGAAGTGCTGAGATACCTATTAGGAGTTTCTCCCCTTGACATGAAGAGGTGAGACCAGAGCATCCAGATGAAGAGAGAAGGCATGCTTTTTCCACTTTCTGGATGCTCAGTTTACAGACCAGCACCACCTGGTTGTTCTAAAGCAGCATCTATATTTGAAACAATGAGAAACACTTGGCTTAGTTTGTTCCTGAACAAATCCTCAGTTCTGTCAATGGCTGGAGTGGAACATCTATCATTGACTCAACTGACTTGGGGCTAGTGGTAGAAGGATAAATTCCACAGGGATTTTGGAAGGGCGACAACTAATCACATGACTTTGGCTGTCCTGATAATTATTTCCATCTCCAGGAGGACTGAGGCTCGGTCTCCTCCAGTGGGCAAGCAGGTCCTGCTGCACCTGCCTTCTTCCAGCCTCGCTCAGGACTCAGACACACCAGCTCGAACCCCAAACCTGAGAGTCTGCCTCTGGGCAATCACTTCTTACTTCGTGTTTCAACCTCTATATCAGTAAATGGACAGATAAATCTCAGTGGATAAGGCTGTCCTGAGGATGAAACAGGATTGGGTGAGTTCAGTGATGAGGACTCTGCCCGGCAACGATTCAACAGAAAATGTAGCTTCTGTAGTGCTTCTGTGTGCTAGTCAGACCACATATGGGATCTGGTTTAATCCTCAGGATGATCTAATGACATAAGTCATATTGATGAGGGAGCAGGGCTAGCTGAGGACAGAGCACAGCAGATATCCTGCAAAGGACCCCCACCCAGGCTGGGATAGGTGTGACATTCTTCAGGAAGTTTCTAATTGTCTTAATGTTAATGCCTTGCTAGAAGGAAAAGCAGTCTTTAACTTAACAATGGCAAGGCCTCCAGTATCTTGTTGGCCCTCCTTAGTATATGAAGATCCTTTTGAAATCTCCCTTTTTGTTTGCTTCCCCCAACCCCTGGGTGTATAATCAGTCTCCCCTCAGAGGCCCAGGGCAGCCACTCTCCCTGCCCACGGTCCCGTCCCTATACTTTAATAAAACCACCATTTTGCACCATAGACATGTGAAGAATTCTTTCCTGGTTGTTGGCTCTGGACCTCATCTATATTCCAAAACTTCATCAATATCTTCCTTCAGCAGAGGAAGAGTTTGAAGGTCAGAGATGAAATGATTGGCCCACAGTTGAAGAAACCCCCCCTGTAAGTAGGGCCAGCCCTAATCCAGAGGCAGCCCATCCAGGTGCCTTCCTGAAGTTTTAGCAACAAAAAGCATTCTGTTTGTGATAAGAAAACCATTTCCCCCCACACCCTGATTGGAATGTCCCTGAATAGGTTCATGTTGACCTTCTGAGAAATCAACCTGGATGCTATGCGACTCCCGCGGTTCTTTTGTCTTTAAGCGAGTTTTTTTCTTTTGCCTTTAAAAGATACCTGTAATTGCTAATCGGGGCTCTCTTCCTCTTCGGAGGCGGAGAGCCCGTTTGCGCAAACGTCCAATAAACCCTCTTGCTAATTGCATCTGCCTGTCTGGGGTCTGAGTCTCTGGGGCATCCGCCGGGACACGTTGGCACCCGTGAGCCAGGGTCCAACATTTGGGGGCTCGTCCGGGATCCGAGACGCCCCAGGCTCAATCCTAAGACCGGTAGGAGGTAAGACCGAGCTCGCTAAATGTCATATCTGTCTAGTCTGTTTGTCTGACTGGCCGGGTCTGTATTGTGCCGGGTCTGTATTGTGCCTGCAGGACGCTGTACTCTGTATTCTGTATTTGGACCAGCGGGGGAGGCAGACGTGCCCGAGACCCCTGGTCCCCCTCCAGAGTCGGACTCTGGAGTGGTCTGGAAGAGGAACGGAGCCCCGGCACTCCCTCCTCTTTGGGGAGGGTCGTTGTTCGCGACCGCTCCCATCTCAATCCGCCGTGCCAGTCCTGTCATCTGTGTACGTCTGTCTGTTCTGTGTCTTTCTTCCTGTCCTCCTCCTCCCCACTCACCTCTTTTCTACACCCGCGGGGCAAACTGTAACCACCCCTTTAAGCCTCACTCTAGATCACTGGAAAGAAGTCGCAAGCTGAGAACACAACCTTTCGGTCGAAGTCAGAAGAAGAAAATGGGTCACCTTCTGCTCCTCAGAGTGGCCGACTCTCAACATCGGGTGGCCCAGGAATGGAACTTTTAATATTGATATTATCTTGCAGGTGAAGGCCCCGGTCTCTCAGCCAGGACCCCATGGGCACCCTGATCAGCTCCTGCAGACTCTCCTCACCACGGAGGAGAGACAGTGCGTCTACAGAAAAACGTCCCCAGGGCGGATGGGAGGCCGCCCCAGCTGCCTAATGAAATTGAGGATGTTTTCCCCTTGGTTGGCCCGACCTGGGACTACGACACTGCTGCTGGTAGGGAGCGGCTCCGTCTCTATCGCCAGGTACTCCTAGCGGGTCTCAAAGGGGCAGGGCGATGCCCCACCAATTTGGCAAAGGTACGTGCTATAGTGCAGGGAAAAGATGAGACGCCGGCAGGTTTTCTGGAAAGATTAATGGAGGGCTACCATATGTATACTTAGAGAGAGAGAGAGAGAGAGAGAGAGAGAGGAAACGCAGTAAAGAACTGACTGGGATACTGGCCACCATAGTACAGGGCTCAGGGCAAAGTAAGTCAGGACAGAGTAAGGACCTGGGAGACAAAAGAAAACCACGGGTTGAACACCACGGGTTGAACGAGACCAGCGTGCCTACTGCAAGGAAAAAGGACATTGGGTTAAAGATTGTCCAAAGAAGGGCCTAACGCAGGGACCTAAGAAGAAGCCCATTCCCGTACTGTCCCTAGAGGATGAAGATTAGGGATGTCAGGGCCAGGAGCCCCCCCCCCGAGCCTCGGATAACCCTTAAAGTGGGGGGCCAACCAGTGACCTTCCTGGTTGCTACGGGAGCTCAACATTCAGTTTTAACTGAGGCAGAAGGACCCTTGAGCTCTATCTAGAAGATGCATTCTTTTGCCTAAAGTTAAGCTCTCAAAGCCAGCCTATTTTTGCCTTTGAATGGAAAGATCCTGAGACGGGATTCTCAGGACAACTCACTTGGACAAGGCTACCACAGGGATTCAAAAACTCCCCCACCTTGTTCAACGAAGCCTCGCATCAGGACTTGGCAGACTTCCGAGTTGGCCATCCGGACCTCGTTCTCCTGCAGTACGTGGATGATTTTGCTCATAGCGGCTAAGACAGAACAGGATTGTGTAAAAGGTACGGGGGCCCTGCTCGAGAGACTGGGAGGACTGGGGTATAGGGCCTCCGCCAAAAAGGCCCAAATAGGCCAGAGACGAGTGACCTATCTGGGATATCTCCTGGAAGGAGGCCAGAGGTGGCTGACGGAGGGCCGCAAAAAGGCTGTAGCCCTGATCCCAGCACCCACTAATGCCAGAGGGCTACGAGAGTTCCTCGGCAGTGCTGGGTTCTGCCGCCTCTGGGTACCCGGGTTTGCAGAGCTGGCGGCTCCCCTATATCCTCTCACGAAATCCAACACCCCCTACCACTGGGGAAAGGAGCAACAATTGGCTTTTGACAAAATAAAAAGGGCCTTATTGACTGCCCCTGCCCTGAGCCTCCAAGATGTAACCAAGCCATTTGCGCTATATGCTGATGAACACCAAGGAATAGCCAAAGGGGTCCTAACTCAGAAACTGGGACCCTGGAAAAGGCCCGTGGCATACTTTTCAAAAGAAAATTAGACAGAGTGGCTGCAGGATGGCCCCCATGTCTCCGAATAATAGTGGCTGTGGCAGTCCTGGTAAAAGACTCAGATAAGTTGGCCTTAAGCCAACCCCTCACTGTGGTGGCCCCCCCCCATGCCATAGAGACAGTCATCCGCCAGCCCCCTGATCGATGGCTCTCAAAAGCTCGGGCCACCCTTTATCAGGCCATGTTACTGAATTCCGAGCGGATACGGTTCGGAACGGCTACATCCCTAAACCCAGCCACCTTGCTTCCAGAAACCGAGTCCCCCTCCCTGCTAATGCATGATTGCCACCAGATCCTAGCCGAGGTCCATGGCACCAGAGGGGACTTGACGGACCAGCCTTTGCCAGATGCTGAAGCAACCTGGTACACCGAGGGGAGTAGCTTTCTACGAAATGGTGAACGTAAAGCCGGGGCGGCCGTGGTAGATAATTCACTGTCCGGGGCATCAGCGAGGCAACGACCCAGTAGCAGAGGGGAACAGGATGGCCGATGAAACAGCACGAGCCGCTGCACTAGGCCCACAGGAGGATGGACAGAAGCCTTCCCCACCAAACGAGAAATTGCCCAGGTGGTTGTCAAGAAAATCCTAGAAGAAATTTTCCCCCGGTTTGGACTGCCCAAGGTAATAGGGTCGGACAACGGCCCTGCCTTCGTCTCCCAGGTAAGTCAGTTGGTGGCCAGATTACTGGGGATAAATTAAAAATTACATTGTGCATACAGACCCCAGAGCTCAGGGCAGGTAGAAAGAATAAATAGAACAATTAAAGAGACCCTAACCAAATTGACATTGGAGACTGGCACTAGAGACTGGGTCCAACTCCTCCCTATGGTTCTGTTCCGAGTCCGGAACACTCCCGCGCGCCGTGGGCTAACTCCTTACGAGATTCTCTATGGAGGTCCCCCACCAGTAACGGACTTACTAGATTCTGCTATTGACCCTCTTGCTAACACTCCCGGTTTACAGGACAGGCTAAAGGCGCTCCAGATTATCCAGCGCCAGATCTGGAAACCCCTTGCGGCTGTCTACCGCCCCGGAGACACAACCGACCCACACCCGTTCCAGATCGGTGACTCCGTCTACATCAGGAGACATCAGTCCAGGACGCTTGAGCCCCGCTGGAAGGGCCCATACACTGTACGACTGACCACCCCAATCGCCTTGAAGGTAGACGGCATTGCTGCTTGGGTCCACGCCTCACACGTCAAGCGCGCCCCATCAACGAGCACCGCTGACGCCAGCCAGGACGGACGGGAGGAGCCACCTCAGTGGAAGCTCCACCGCACCCAAAACCCGCTCAAGATAAGACTTTCAAAAATTGTTCAATGACAGTTGTTATATTCCTACCTCTCCTAGCGCTCTTCACCTCCGCCAAAGGTGACCCTCATGCCCTCAAAATGTTAACCTGGCAGGTACTAACGTCTGGGGGTGACGAGGTCTGGTCTATAACTAAGACTGCCCCCGTGGGAACCTGGTGGCCTAACCTATATCCTGACCTATGCAAGCTAACCATAGGGGCCCCTAGCCCATGGGACCTAGAGGGATACTTGGACACCTCTAGAGCCCCTAACCGAGAAAGCCCTCCAGGGCAACTGGGATTAGACCCATGGGGAGGATGTGGCACGCCTGACAGAAGGGCCATGCTAAGCACTCTTCCCTTTTATGTCTGCCCCGGGTACCACAGAGATCGCAGGCTAAATCCCACCTGTGGAGGAGAGGAATACTTCTATTGTAAAAATTGGGGGTGCGAGACTAGGGAGACACAGGATGAGAGGCCCTCCTCCTCCTGGGATTACATCACTGTCAAGGCTAACTACACCCCCCCGGGGCTACCAGGGACTCTGCAACACTACCACCCCGATTTTAGGGACTGACTCTTACCTGGAGCCCCAGCCGGGAACTTGGTGGGCATGCAACAAAGGCCTCACCCCCTGTGTGTCAGCTAAGGTTCTAAATAGCTCAAACGACTTCTGTGTCATGGTGCAGATCATACCCAGGGTGTTCTATCACCCTGCTGAAACTCTAGAAAATCAGTATAATGAACATCCCACCCGTTTTTGGCACGAACCTGTCTCCCTAACCCTAGTCGTTATGTTGGGACTAGGGGTCGCTACTGGGGTGGGTACTGGCGCAGCTGCTCTGATCCAGGGCTCACGACGTTATATAGAACTCCAGGCAGCTGTAAATGAGGATCTATGGGCACTAGAGCAGTCCGTTTCTAAGTTAGAACAGTCCCTCACCTCACTCTCAGAAGTAGTACTTCAAAACAGGAGAGGCTTGGATTTACTACTCCTGAAAGAGGGAGGACTGTGCGGCCCTGGGAGAGGAATGCCGTTTCTATGCAGACCATTCTGGAGTCATCAGAGACTCCATGGCCAAACTCAGGGATAGGCTAAATAAAAGACAAAGGGACCGGGAGGCCCAGCAGGGCTGGTTTAAAAGCTGGTTTAATCAGTCTCCCTGGTTGACCACCCTAATCTCTACCATTATGGGCCCTCTAGTTATCCTGCTCCTGCTGCTAACTTTCGGCCCCTGCATCCTTAACCGGCTGCTCTAGTTCATCCGAGAAAAATTGTCCATTACCCAAGCTCTGGTATTAACAATGTCGGGCCCTCCAAACTGAAAAAAATAAATGTTCCCTAAGATTTTAAGGTTAAAATCAGCCCAAACAAAGAGGAGGGAATGAAGAAACCTCCCCCTGTAAGTAGGGCCAGCCCTAATCCAGAGGCAGCCCATCCAGGTGACTTCCTGAAGTTTTAGCAACAAAAAGCATTCTGTTTGTGATAAGAAAACCATTTCCCCCCACACCCTGATTGGAATGTCCCTGAATAGGTTCATGTTGACCTTCTGAGAAATCAACCTGGATGCTATGCGACTCCCGCGGTTCTTTTGTCTTTAAGCGAGTTTTTTTCTTTTGCCTTTAAAAGATACCTGTAATTGCTAATCGGGGCTCTCTTCCTCTTCGGAGGCGGAGAGCCCGTTTGCGCAAACGTCCAATAAACCCTCTTGCTAATTGCATCTGCCTGTCTGGGGTCTGAGTCTCTGGGGCATCCGCCGGGACACGTTGGCACCCGTGAGCCAGGGTCCAACATTTGGGGGCTCGTCCGGGATCCGAGACGCCCCAGGCTCAATCCTAAGACCGGTAGGAGGTAAGACCGAGCTCGCTAAATGTCATATCTGTCTAGTCTGTTTGTCTGACTGGCCGGGTCTGTATTGTGCCGGGTCTGTATTGTGCCTGCAGGACGCTGTACTCTGTATTCTGTATTTGGACCAGCGGGGGAGGCAGACGTGCCCGAGACCCCTGGTCCCCCCTCCAGAGTCGGACTCTGGAGTGGTCTGGAAGAGGAACGGAGCCCCGGCACTCCCTCCTCTTTGGGGAGGGTCGTTGTTCGCGACCGCTCCCATCTCAATCCGCCGTGCCAGTCCTGTCATCTGTGTACGTCTGTCTGTTCTGTGTCTTTCTTCCTGTCCTCCTCCTCCCCACTCACCTCTTTTCTACACCCGCGGGGCAAACTGTAACCACCCCTTTAAGCCTCACTCTAGATCACTGGAAAGAAGTCGCAAGCTGAGAACACAACCTTTCGGTCGAAGTCAGAAGAAGAAAATGGGTCACCTTCTGCTCCTCAGAGTGGCCGACTCTCAACATCGGGTGGCCCAGGAATGGAACTTTTAATATTGATATTATCTTGCAGGTGAAGGCCCCGGTCTCTCAGCCAGGACCCCATGGGCACCCTGATCAGCTCCTGCAGACTCTCCTCACCACGGAGGAGAGACAGTGCGTCTACAGAAAAACGTCCCCAGGGCGGATGGGAGGCCGCCCCAGCTGCCTAATGAAATTGAGGATGTTTTCCCCTTGGTTGGCCCGACCTGGGACTACGACACTGCTGCTGGTAGGGAGCGGCTCCGTCTCTATCGCCAGGTACTCCTAGCGGGTCTCAAAGGGGCAGGGCGATGCCCCACCAATTTGGCAAAGGTACGTGCTATAGTGCAGGGAAAAGATGAGACGCCGGCAGGTTTTCTGGAAAGATTAATGGAGGGCTACCATATGTATACTTAGAGAGAGAGAGAGAGAGAGAGAGAGAGAGGAAACGCAGTAAAGAACTGACTGGGATACTGGCCACCATAGTACAGGGCTCAGGGCAAAGTAAGTCAGGACAGAGTAAGGACCTGGGAGACAAAAGAAAACCACGGGTTGAACACCACGGGTTGAACGAGACCAGCGTGCCTACTGCAAGGAAAAAGGACATTGGGTTAAAGATTGTCCAAAGAAGGGCCTAACGCAGGGACCTAAGAAGAAGCCCATTCCCGTACTGTCCCTAGAGGATGAAGATTAGGGATGTCAGGGCCAGGAGCCCCCCCCCCGAGCCTCGGATAACCCTTAAAGTGGGGGGCCAACCAGTGACCTTCCTGGTTGCTACGGGAGCTCAACATTCAGTTTTAACTGAGGCAGAAGGACCCTTGAGCTCTATCTAGAAGATGCATTCTTTTGCCTAAAGTTAAGCTCTCAAAGCCAGCCTATTTTTGCCTTTGAATGGAAAGATCCTGAGACGGGATTCTCAGGACAACTCACTTGGACAAGGCTACCACAGGGATTCAAAAACTCCCCCACCTTGTTCAACGAAGCCTCGCATCAGGACTTGGCAGACTTCCGAGTTGGCCATCCGGACCTCGTTCTCCTGCAGTACGTGGATGATTTTGCTCATAGCGGCTAAGACAGAACAGGATTGTGTAAAAGGTACGGGGGCCCTGCTCGAGAGACTGGGAGGACTGGGGTATAGGGCCTCCGCCAAAAAGGCCCAAATAGGCCAGAGACGAGTGACCTATCTGGGATATCTCCTGGAAGGAGGCCAGAGGTGGCTGACGGAGGGCCGCAAAAAGGCTGTAGCCCTGATCCCAGCACCCACTAATGCCAGAGGGCTACGAGAGTTCCTCGGCAGTGCTGGGTTCTGCCGCCTCTGGGTACCCGGGTTTGCAGAGCTGGCGGCTCCCCTATATCCTCTCACGAAATCCAACACCCCCTACCACTGGGGAAAGGAGCAACAATTGGCTTTTGACAAAATAAAAAGGGCCTTATTGACTGCCCCTGCCCTGAGCCTCCAAGATGTAACCAAGCCATTTGCGCTATATGCTGATGAACACCAAGGAATAGCCAAAGGGGTCCTAACTCAGAAACTGGGACCCTGGAAAAGGCCCGTGGCATACTTTTCAAAAGAAAATTAGACAGAGTGGCTGCAGGATGGCCCCCATGTCTCCGAATAATAGTGGCTGTGGCAGTCCTGGTAAAAGACTCAGATAAGTTGGCCTTAAGCCAACCCCTCACTGTGGTGGCCCCCCCCCCATGCCATAGAGACAGTCATCCGCCAGCCCCCTGATCGATGGCTCTCAAAAGCTCGGGCCACCCTTTATCAGGCCATGTTACTGAATTCCGAGCGGATACGGTTCGGAACGGCTACATCCCTAAACCCAGCCACCTTGCTTCCAGAAACCGAGTCCCCCTCCCTGCTAATGCATGATTGCCACCAGATCCTAGCCGAGGTCCATGGCACCAGAGGGGACTTGACGGACCAGCCTTTGCCAGATGCTGAAGCAACCTGGTACACCGAGGGGAGTAGCTTTCTACGAAATGGTGAACGTAAAGCCGGGGCGGCCGTGGTAGATAATTCACTGTCCGGGGCATCAGCGAGGCAACGACCCAGTAGCAGAGGGGAACAGGATGGCCGATGAAACAGCACGAGCCGCTGCACTAGGCCCACAGGAGGATGGACAGAAGCCTTCCCCACCAAACGAGAAATTGCCCAGGTGGTTGTCAAGAAAATCCTAGAAGAAATTTTCCCCCGGTTTGGACTGCCCAAGGTAATAGGGTCGGACAACGGCCCTGCCTTCGTCTCCCAGGTAAGTCAGTTGGTGGCCAGATTACTGGGGATAAATTAAAAATTACATTGTGCATACAGACCCCAGAGCTCAGGGCAGGTAGAAAGAATAAATAGAACAATTAAAGAGACCCTAACCAAATTGACATTGGAGACTGGCACTAGAGACTGGGTCCAACTCCTCCCTATGGTTCTGTTCCGAGTCCGGAACACTCCCGCGCGCCGTGGGCTAACTCCTTACGAGATTCTCTATGGAGGTCCCCCACCAGTAACGGACTTACTAGATTCTGCTATTGACCCTCTTGCTAACACTCCCGGTTTACAGGACAGGCTAAAGGCGCTCCAGATTATCCAGCGCCAGATCTGGAAACCCCTTGCGGCTGTCTACCGCCCCGGAGACACAACCGACCCACACCCGTTCCAGATCGGTGACTCCGTCTACATCAGGAGACATCAGTCCAGGACGCTTGAGCCCCGCTGGAAGGGCCCATACACTGTACGACTGACCACCCCAATCGCCTTGAAGGTAGACGGCATTGCTGCTTGGGTCCACGCCTCACACGTCAAGCGCGCCCCATCAACGAGCACCGCTGACGCCAGCCAGGACGGACGGGAGGAGCCACCTCAGTGGAAGCTCCACCGCACCCAAAACCCGCTCAAGATAAGACTTTCAAAAATTGTTCAATGACAGTTGTTATATTCCTACCTCTCCTAGCGCTCTTCACCTCCGCCAAAGGTGACCCTCATGCCCTCAAAATGTTAACCTGGCAGGTACTAACGTCTGGGGGTGACGAGGTCTGGTCTATAACTAAGACTGCCCCCGTGGGAACCTGGTGGCCTAACCTATATCCTGACCTATGCAAGCTAACCATAGGGGCCCCTAGCCCATGGGACCTAGAGGGATACTTGGACACCTCTAGAGCCCCTAACCGAGAAAGCCCTCCAGGGCAACTGGGATTAGACCCATGGGGAGGATGTGGCACGCCTGACAGAAGGGCCATGCTAAGCACTCTTCCCTTTTATGTCTGCCCCGGGTACCACAGAGATCGCAGGCTAAATCCCACCTGTGGAGGAGAGGAATACTTCTATTGTAAAAATTGGGGGTGCGAGACTAGGGAGACACAGGATGAGAGGCCCTCCTCCTCCTGGGATTACATCACTGTCAAGGCTAACTACACCCCCCCGGGGCTACCAGGGACTCTGCAACACTACCACCCCGATTTTAGGGACTGACTCTTACCTGGAGCCCCAGCCGGGAACTTGGTGGGCATGCAACAAAGGCCTCACCCCCTGTGTGTCAGCTAAGGTTCTAAATAGCTCAAACGACTTCTGTGTCATGGTGCAGATCATACCCAGGGTGTTCTATCACCCTGCTGAAACTCTAGAAAATCAGTATAATGAACATCCCACCCGTTTTTGGCACGAACCTGTCTCCCTAACCCTAGTCGTTATGTTGGGACTAGGGGTCGCTACTGGGGTGGGTACTGGCGCAGCTGCTCTGATCCAGGGCTCACGACGTTATATAGAACTCCAGGCAGCTGTAAATGAGGATCTATGGGCACTAGAGCAGTCCGTTTCTAAGTTAGAACAGTCCCTCACCTCACTCTCAGAAGTAGTACTTCAAAACAGGAGAGGCTTGGATTTACTACTCCTGAAAGAGGGAGGACTGTGCGGCCCTGGGAGAGGAATGCCGTTTCTATGCAGACCATTCTGGAGTCATCAGAGACTCCATGGCCAAACTCAGGGATAGGCTAAATAAAAGACAAAGGGACCGGGAGGCCCAGCAGGGCTGGTTTAAAAGCTGGTTTAATCAGTCTCCCTGGTTGACCACCCTAATCTCTACCATTATGGGCCCTCTAGTTATCCTGCTCCTGCTGCTAACTTTCGGCCCCTGCATCCTTAACCGGCTGCTCTAGTTCATCCGAGAAAAATTGTCCATTACCCAAGCTCTGGTATTAACAATGTCGGGCCCTCCAAACTGAAAAAAATAAATGTTCCCTAAGATTTTAAGGTTAAAATCAGCCCAAACAAAGAGGAGGGAATGAAGAAACCTCCCCCTGTAAGTAGGGCCAGCCCTAATCCAGAGGCAGCCCATCCAGGTGACTTCCTGAAGTTTTAGCAACAAAAAGCATTCTGTTTGTGATAAGAAAACCATTTCCCCCCACACCCTGATTGGAATGTCCCTGAATAGGTTCATGTTGACCTTCTGAGAAATCAACCTGGATGCTATGCGACTCCCGCGGTTCTTTTGTCTTTAAGCGAGTTTTTTTCTTTTGCCTTTAAAAGATACCTGTAATTGCTAATCGGGGCTCTCTTCCTCTTCGGAGGCAGAGAGCCCATTTGCGCAAACGTCCAATAAACCCTCTTGCTAATTGCATCTGCCTGTCTGGGGTCTGAGTCTCTGGGGCGTCCGCCGGGACACGTTGGCACCCGTGAGCCAGGGTCCAACACAGTCTAGTGCTTTTCATTACTTTCTGCTTTTTATCCCTTCAGACTTTCTCCTTGAGCATGCAACCTGGTGTTTGCTGTTTGTCTCATTTTACCTTGATTTTAGGTGATTTTAATGCCATGGTAGCACCCGTTGCAGATGGAGTTGGGAGAAATCCCACACGTGGGTCTCTGGCTCCCGGGTCAGCACTGGGCCAGCTGCTTCTGGAACAGCCAGGGCCACTGGATCTCTGAGATTTACAAGGATCAAGAGAGCCTGTGCAGTTCAGGAAGATTCACATAAGGGCTCTTTCCTGACAAAATTCTCATTCTGTTACTTCTACTGAAGTACTTTAATAACAGCTACATAACTAGGGTACTTGAGAAAGAGACAATACCTTAATAACGGAAAAACCTAAGGGAGCACTTGCTAATCATCATGGTAATGAATGTTTCAGGCAAGAAACACTGAAGCAGGCTCGCCAAAGGGGTGAGCATTTGGAGAATGATGGGATATAAACACAGCCTAAAGCCATCTCCCATGAGATACTTCTAAATCGTAATAGAGAAAAGTAACTGCTGTACAAGAGACACCTGGAAGACCATCTGAGGGAGATGGCCCACGTGAACGTTGCTGCTCCTCCTGCCCCTGCACCTCCTGAGAGGTCACTGAGAAAAACGTGCATCACCTGCACAGCCTCACCACGAGTCAGCAGGCCCCTGCAAAATGTTACAGTGAAACAGGAAGGCCAAAGAACGGCTCTGAGGTATAGGACACAGGAGAGACCTGACCACCGCATGCAACTCACTATCTTGGAGTTTATTTTGCCAGAAAGTATATTTGGGGCCAAATGGGAAAATTTTTTTAAAAAGCCAATACTAAACCCGTTTCACTGTAAATTTTCTAATCTTTATAACTGCGTGTTATGTACAGTTGTTTGTTGGAAATACACGGTGAGCTCTAAGTATTCACAGAGGAAGAGAAAATAATACAGCGGTGTGTCAAAATGTTAGCTATGAGGAGTATATCTGAAGGTCATGGGACATAGTTGTATCGCTCTGGCAACCAACTCTTTACGTGTCTGAAATTGTGCCCCCCCGCAAAAAAAAAAAAAAAATCCCAAACATCTCTGCGCAGTAGAGGGCAATGAAGAATCTGAACCTTTAGTAGAACTCACTTCTGCTGTTTGTATTCCCTTTTTTTGAGGATAAATAGTAAACAGAGTTCATGAACAGTGAATTGAACAAGGTTATTAATGAGAAAATTTTAAGGACCTTTTGATTGAATGACTCCAGAATTAAAAATTTTTAAATAAAATTATTTTTAAAAACAAATTAATTGTTGGCAGCAGAAGACTGTAGTTGTTTTAAAATTGTAATGGTTTTGGGACACTCGGCTGGCTCAGTTGGAAGAGCTTGGGACCCTTGATCTTAGGGCTGTGAGTTCAAGTCCTATCCTGGGTGAAGAGATTGTAAAATAAATCAATAAAATTTAAAAACACACACACAAAGTAATAAAATTGTAGTGGCTTCAAGTAATCCAAACTCTTCAAACATCAAGAATTGAAGAAACACACTACCAAAATTAAGATAATCAGTGTTTTCTAACAGTAGTCTTAAAAAGAGTAAAGAGGTGACTTTTATGACCCACCAGAGACAATGCAAGTTTTAAGATGTAAATTGCAGTGATAACACAAGCTGGCCAAAGCATTTTGCATCCTGGTGGAGAAATGCATGGCACTGCTCCCTACCCAAGTACTGAAGGTCCTGTGTATAACCGCCTCAAGACAGATAACTTGCCTCATCTTATAGTTACCAACTAATGTTGGTATGCTTTTGCATAGTATTGTCATATTTAAGAACAATATTCATATTTTAATGTTGTGGTCAAGTTTTTCATTTGCTTTCAGGATCCAAGAAAACTAGAGTTGATCCAAGGTTGAAAGCCAATGTCTGCGTTTCCCCAGGAGAGTCAGATAAGGTTAGTGTGTTTATGTTGATTGCAGTTGAACTTATAGATGGTTGGCATTCACGCAGTTCGCTGTGGGCACAAGTTGATGATGACAAAGTGTTTGGTGACTCGTATTTCCTGTGAGTCTTCCTTTCTTCCCCCTTCTGATGCTCTCATGCCCACACTTCAGAGGGCTCAGGGAGGCCCACGGCAAGTCTTACCTCTTCAGGGGTTCATTCCTGGCTCATGGGGAAATAGGCTTCATAAGCCAAGCCCTAAGATGTGCATTGCAGACACACGGAGAGGTCTTGGTGGGAGGACACCTTAAACCCCCAGAGAAATTCTCCCAGTGGAATGTGGCCTGTGCAGCAGCCTGGCATGGTAGGCAAGATATCTGGGACATTTAAGTCACTACAATAAACTAATATAAGATAACTGACATGAATTTATTCCCTCCCTGGCTTTTTAAATTGAATCCCTTTCAAGTTAGTATATCAGAGCACAAAACTATACAAGACTCAATTTTCAAACTGTCATCATCTATACTCCTGCTGTGGGGACAAAAGAAAAACTGATGTTTGCATTCTATATTTCATTACTTTCCACACGTGTCTACATCTTTTTAAACACGAGATCCTGACATGCCTTTGCAGACTTGGTGCTGTGAACACATCATGAAACCAGCAGGTACAGACACAGCTGTGAAAAAGACTGGCTCATCTGCCTGAAAAATGTTGCCTGCTCATAGATTGCCAGCTCCCCAGGCGGTCACTTGTCCTGCCGTATTTGAATAATAGCAAAAGGGTAATATCTCTAATCAGTATGTGAAGAATAAGAACGTGAGCCTGCTTAAAGCACATGTTTATCAGCTGTGCTGACCTCCCCCTCACCCCTGACTCATGTTAGGAAAATAATCTTCAAGCTCAACAGAGGTGTTAAGCATCTCTGAATGTGAATCTTCATAATGGATGCAGGTGACCATGTTTTAGACTGTGCAGATATTCTGGGGTCACATGTTTATTGTGACCCCTTTAAATTCTTTAAATTCTCAGCTCAACTCAGATGATCTATAAAATGAAGAAAGTGAAGTTAACTCCTTGAGTGTCCACTGTGTTTGGTATCCTGCGTTTGGGCCTCGTTTTACAGCTCTGTCTTGCAGGCATGGAGAAAGACAGAAGGGAGGGGTGTTTTACTCAAGGTTCTTGTAGCATAATTGGGGAAGTAAGGGATAACTCATGACTCCCTGAAATGAAGAACCCCATAAAGGAATATGCAGTGATGAAGACCATGCACTTGAAATCCAAGCTTGGCTGGATTGCGAACATTTTCTTCCATCATGGGCCAGCACAGGACCGAGGCGTCTTGCGGGATGATGTAGGACTGGCACAGTCAGACAGGTCAAAGGCCAGACAGTTCTGCTTACCTGGCATAGGGCCTATACCTCGTTGTCTGGGCAAAGGGGGAAATGTCTGAAATCCTTCACAGGTGATTCTCCATCGATACATCTGTATCTGTTACAAAATGCAATCATGCTTGTAAACGCTTCTGAGAGGTGGACCCACTTCATCCGACAGTGTAAGTTCTGTCATCGTCAACTGTTTCTAGCATAATTATAAAATCTGATCCACCACAATGATTCAGCTTCTTTGTGGCAGATAGGGTGGGAAAAGCTATTCCCTCAAGCCCTGTGTGCAGATGGAGAGTCATGTTCCAACTTCTCGAGGGGGACAATCTGCATAAACCTGAGCATGTAATTCGTCTCTTCTCTCCCATGTATTTATTTATTCAATAATTTGGTTACATTGCTATGGATGCATGGATGTTTGTGCTATTCTTTGGATTACTTTCTGATATGGCTATATTCCAGCACTACTTTACATTTTCCTTGTTCAAATTGCACCTGATTTGGTCACTGGGAGCTCTCAGTTTGCCCCTGTGTTCCTTTGATACATCTTTTTCATGTATGGATCTCTTTGTTTTGTTTTGTTTTTGTGGGTTTTTTCTTTCTTCTTCTTTTTTTAATTTCCAGTTTTGTGTTTTCTTTTGGTTAGCATTTCCCTATGTCCCAGCATTACTAGATAGCTCTGTCTCTTCTGGTCTCTTACTGGCCCCAGTCCTAAAGATTGTTGTTTCCCCCAGAAACCTTGGTTCCATTTATTGGAAAGTGGTGTTAGAAACCAAGGTCTGGGTGCCAGGTGTGCTCACTGTTTCAGAGGTGTTGTTGCTTGTAGTTCTCAGCTGGCAGAGCTGGGAATGCATGTAAGCAAACTAATCAGTACGTGTGCTTATTATCTATGACCATTTCCATTTGCACACATCTGCATCTGCATCAAGGCAAATGTCTTTAATTCAGAGCCATCACCACTGGAGTCACCTTTATTCACCTGTAACCTCCTCTCCAACAGCAAGGAGCCTGGCTCCTGCCACCCACCACCCATTCACAGGACTGTGCGGTTCCAGTATGCATGTGTGCTGGTTTCAGAACTGTTAACCTGCACCCCATGAGAAATCAGCTGTCATTGGAAGCTGTGTCTACGTGTAGAACATTTATCTGTAGTCTTCCAGGTCTTGGCTGTTCTGCTCTGTGTTGTTCATTCTATTTGAGTGTGTGACTCAATCTGAAGTAGCTACTGACCTATCTGCAATCTCACTAATTCGACCTCCACTGTATTGAGTCTACTCATTAGCCTCCCACCACCACCCCCAAAGCTTTCTGCATCTCTTTCACTGAGTTTGGTTTCTCAAATTTAATTGTGATTCCTTCTTGGACTTCCACTCTCTGTGCTGACAGCACCCATCTGCTCTCACATATTTTCTCTCTTCCTATTAGAGTCCTTAACATATTAATCACAGTTCTTGTATGGTGATGACTCCAGCATCTGTTCCATATCTGAGTCTGGTTCTGGGGACTGTTCATCCCTTGCCTTTGTCATGCCTTGTATTTTTTGTGTTGAAGCCAGACATGTGGTATTGTGTAATAAGAAGCGACCTCAGGCTTGGTGTGAGGATTTATGTCAGTCTGACCAGGACATGTGCATGCTTAATGTTTGCTGTCCCCCTGGTGCCCTCGTCTTTGCCTAGCCCTTGACCCCAGGCTTCCCTGAACACTCCCCAGAGAGAGAGGGTCTGTGTTGCCACATAGAAGCCCTGCTGGTGTGCAGTGAGGTTGGAGGAAGGCAGGCATGTTTTATTCAAGCTACATCTTGTGTTGGTGCTGACCTGCATCTGGGGCTCTGGCTTTCACATAACTTCCCAGTGCTGCAACCCATTCTGTCCTGGGCCCCACATGCTTGCTCTGAACCCAGGCTCCTTCCTGACCCCCTCATTGTGTTGACTATGATGGTAGGAAACATGTATCTTCTTTGAGTGAGATGGGAAGATGAGGGGACTCTGGAGTGGGAGAAATCTTTCCCCAGCTGCTATGACAGCCTCCTCCCCATGGGATGGGCTTCTGCTGTGGAGAAGGTTCTGAGCATGCTTCAGCATGTTGTTCTTCCGCTCCTATGGCCAGAGCCAGAAAAGATCTTGACTGTGAAAACCTGGTGGAAAAACAAAACAAAACAAAACAAAACAAAAAACAAAAAAACAAAAACGGTGGGCTTCTTAGCCTCCTGCAATTCATCAGAACGAATGTGTTCCTACCAGTGGAAGCTTCAGCAGCTGCTATTTGGGGCCAGCTCAACCTGTCTGTCATTCTTGGGATGAACCTCTCTCTGGACTTCTGGGTACGATTTGTCCTAACCTTCCTTCTCCTAGTTTCCAGGAAAAGTCTTCAGCTTGTCATTTGTTCAGTTTGATCTTATTGTAAGGATGGGAGTGATGATTTATAGGTTCCTTACGTGTCAGAGTGCCAGAATTGTGTCGTAAGTGGTGTTGAAGTTTTGCTTTCAGGATACATTAGCTTCTTCAAAGGAGGAGAGAATGTTCTCAATATTTCCAAACCATAAATCCAACTTTGCTTTTGAAGTTAATAAAGTTGAATTTATGAAGTTATGACCTTAGGAATAATAATGAAAGCTTTGGTTATTATTTGTTTTAATAAAACATTCTGATTTGATGATATGACCTCTAAAATCACCCCAGAGTAAATTTAATTAATGTTTTCCAGTCTATCCTGGTTCTTACTTTGTTATTCTAAGTATATTTTTTCCAATAAACTTTTAAATTTTAAAATATTTTGGTCTAAATTTTAAATTGGATTACCAAACAGACTGTAGGAAAAACTCCAGGGTAATTTTGATAATTGTGCAGAGGAATGAAGTTTAACTTCCTGGAGGAACATGTTTCTGTTCATTCATTTCAATGCAATTCAATTCAAAAAATACACTGATCTCTACCTTTGAATCATTAATTGGTTGAGTCATTTTTTTTTCATGTATCCACTATGTGCTCCCACTGGAGACACAAACATAATTAATATTGTTTCTCTGATCCAAAGGAAGGGTAAGAAGTGAGGGAGAAAGTGATTTGCATTAGAGGAGTTTAGTTGATGCTATCATTCAAGGACATGCTCATTTGAAGAGAGGTGAAGACAGATTTTGGGGTAGCCAGCTTAGTACTTAGGGTCAGGGATGGAGTATTTGCCATAATTCACCTGACATGACTGATGAAGGGGTGAGTGAGATTCTCACAATACATAGGATGGGGAAAGAAACAGGAACAGAGGAAATAATTTTTGTGGTCAGGCACGAAATGGTGCAACAAATCCAGGGTCTTTAAGTACAGCAGAAAGGCTGAACTAGGATTCGTGGGAGAAATGACAGGGGATGATGCTGGCAGAGATGGAGAGGGGTGGTACAAACATGGGACTTCTCTGTCCTGCTAAGTAATTTGAGTTTTATCTTGCAGGCAACAGGAAATTGTGAATGTGTTTCAAGCCTGAATAACCTAAGCAGACTTGGATGTTAGAGAATCTTCCTGTAGTGGTGGTCAGGAGGGACAGTTCATGGTGGGAGGGGTGCTTAACTCTGTGCTGATGCATAGAAATAATGAGCAGAAGATTTTCAAATAGTATGAGGAGTCCTAATAAAGTTGACAAATAATTAGACCACTAGACAATCTGCAACAAATGTTAGAGGAATAGAATAGGAGAACATGGACATGAGAAGGTGTCTGTTCAGTTGGATGATAGGGTGTCATGCAGAAATATAGCTCAATGATATAAACAAATAAAAGGATCACAAATGGGAGAGAAGAGGAAGCCCATTCTTATGGTGGTAGGAATCTAATGAAAGCAGAAGAGATGATTGACCTAAAATATCATCATCTGGCAACCATCTTTAGATAAGAAACATCAATGGTTATCAAAATTATTAATAAAGAAGAAGAAAAATATGATATCTACTTAATCTCAAAGTATCTTCCTCCAGTGATTTGTTAGTTACCAAGGGCAACATAGTAACATTATAGCAGAGAGCGTCTTGATCAAGGGGTCACTTGATCAAATGCATGTCACCTTAAGAGACAAGTAAGAGACCAAATGCCTTCAGATACTACACATGGGCAAGACTCCAACTTCATGTCTGTGAAATCTCCTCCAAAAATGCACAACCGGAATCTAACCAGGAGGAAAGAACCCATAAACCAAAATGGGAGGGTTCTTCACACTAACTGGCCTGTGTTCTGTAAAATGTCTTGGTCATGAAACGGTTGCAGACTGCGGGGAACAAAAAAGACACGATTCAATGTGAAGAGGACCTTAGGTTGAATCTTGCATCAGATAAGAAGCATTATGGGATAATTGCCCAAGTGAATAAAGTCTGTAGGTTAGACCACAGGGTTAGATCAATATTAACTTCTTGATTTTGATAGTCACACTGTGGTTAGGAAATACAAAGTCATTATTGTTTAGAGATTACATGCTGACATTTGAACAAGTAAAGAGTAATCATGCCTGCAACTTAGGCTCATGCTTTCCTCAAATATGTACGTACAAGCACAAACACACCCTGATGGTAGAGTGAGTGTAGTAACACGCTATCGTGTGGCGATTCTATTTTTGCAACATTTTTTGTAAGACTGAAAGTAGTGTGTGTGTGTGTGTGTGTGTGTGTGTGTGTGTGTGTAGATCTTTGGAATTGTATCCCCTGTAGTTTCGCGTGACTGTCACCAACCCAAGATTCAGAACAGTTCCACCTCAGGGGTCCTCATGCTCCCCTCTACAGCAGGGTCCTTCCACCCTCCTCCTCCGTCACAGCTGGCAACCACAATCTGCTTTTCATCTCCATAAAATTATCATGTTAGGAGCACCTGGGTGGCTCAGTGGTTGAGCGTCTTCCTTTGGCTCAGGGTGTGATCCTGGGGTCATGGGATCGAGTCCTACATTGGGCTCCCTGTGGGGAGCCTGCTTCTCCCTCTGCCTGTATCTCTGCCTCTCTCTCTGTGTCTCTCATGAATAAGTAAATAAAATCTTTTTAAAAAATGATAATTTCAGGGAGTGCTATATGGATGGAATGGGACATCGGGTAACTTCTGTGATTGTCTTTGTCCCTGACGTTAGTCCCTGTGACATCCATCCATGTTGTTGCTTACACTGATTGCTCTATTTTACTGCTCAGTGTTGTTCCAGGCATGGTATGGAACCTCAGCTTGTTTAATTGTTCACCCCTGGAAGGGTGTTTGGATTGTTTCTAGTTTTTTTTTTTTTTTTTTTGTTTCTAGTTTTGAGCTGTTATGAATAAAACTGCTATAAATGCCAGTGTGCACTTGTTGTGTGAACATATTTTCCTTTCTCTGGTATAAATGCCCAAGAATGCAACGTTGAATGCATTGTCATATGGGAAGTGCATCTGTAATTTTGTAAGGAGCTGTCACACCACTTCCAGAGAGGCCTCACTGCTACATTCCCCCGAGCAGTGTGCAAGTGAGCAGTTCTCTACCTCCTCAGCACCTCCTGGTTGTGAGGCTGTTTTCACTCAAGCCAATTCTGATAGGTGTGCACTGATACCTCATTGTGGTTTTATTTTGCATTTCCCCAATGCTCCACTGCTGAACATCTTTTCATGAACTTGTCACCTGAGTATCATCTTCAGTGAAATTTATTTTTATGGGGATCCCTGGGTGGCGCAGCGGTTTGGCGCCTGCCTTTGGCCCAGGGCGCGATCCTGGAGACCCGGGATCGAATCCCACATTGGGCTCCCGATGCATGGAGCCTGGCTTCTCCTTCCACCTGTGTCTCTGCCTCTCTCTCTCTCTCTGTGACTATCATAAATAAATAAAAAATTTAAAAAAAATTAAAAAAAAAATAAAAAAAATAAAAAAAAGAAATTTATTTTTATATACTTTGCTCATTTTCTAATTGGATATTTGCTTTCTTACTGTTTAATTTTGAGATTTATTTATATATTCTTGGTATCAGTCCCTTGTCAGATGTGTGGTTTACAAATATAATGTCCTGGTCTGTATGTTGTCTCTTTATCTTAACAGGGTACTTCACAGATCCAAACTGTTTGATTTTGATGAGGCCCCATTTATCAATATTTCTTTTTATACATCATTCTTTTGATGTAAAGACTCAAAAATCTTTGCCAGGCTCTAGATTCCAAAGATTATCTTTTGTTTCTCTTTCCCCTAAAGTTGTATATTTATATTAAGTTGGTGATCAATATCAATTGAGTTAATTTTTGCATAAAGTATGAAGTTTATTTAGAGTTCCCTTTTTCTTCTTTCTTTTTCTTTCTCTTCCTTTTCTTCCTTCCTTCTTTTCTTTCTTTCTTTCTTTCTTTCTTTCTTTCTTTCTTTCTTTCTTTCGACTCCAGTTAATCCAGTACTATTGTTGAAATCTACCTTTTTTTATTTTATAGAATTACTCTGTCCATTGTTAAAGATCAGTTGGGCATATTTGTGTGGGTCAGTGTCTGTCTGGGTTCTCTGTTCTGTTCCTTCATCTATGTGTCTGTCCTCTGCCGATACCACACTGGCTTGGTTACTGTAGATGTATAGTAGGCTTTAATATTGGATAAAATGATTGCTGTCACATTATTTTTTTTCAAGACTATTTTAACTATTCTAGGCCCTGAATCTTTCTATATAAATTTTAGAATAGGGTTGTTTATGTCTACAAATACCTTACTGGGAATTTGACAGCAATTGCATTAAACCTATAGATCAATTTGGAGAAAATTGATGTCTTTGCTCTGCTGAGTCATTATCAATTATTTATTTATTTATTTTGCCTTATTATTCTGGTTAGAACTTCCAGGAGAACATTGAATAAGTGTGGTGAGAACAGACACTCTCCTTCTATTTTAGGAAAAAGCATTCAATGTTTCATCATTAATATGCTAGTTGTGTGGTTCTGTAGACATCTTTACCAACTAAAGTTCTGTTCTCTGTTTCTAGTTTGCTGAGAGAATTTTTCTTTGTATCATGAATGGACGTTAGATGTTTATCAGTGCTTTTTCTGTTTCAATTGATACATGTATATGATTTTTCTTCTTTAGCCTGTGGATCTAATGCATTACAGTGATTGCTGAATGTTGAACTTGCCTTGCATATCTGGGAAAAATCCACTTGTTCATGGCATATAGCTTTTTGCACATTGCTAAATTTGATTATCCATGGCTTACAACTTGAATTGTTAGATTTAACTACTTCCAGATTAATCAAATCTCTCATTAGAGGATTCCATTACAAAATGGACAACATGAAACTAAGTGATAGAAATTTTACAAAACAGGGTCCATGTATCAAACAGATGAGCTAGATTAAATAGTTCCTTTCTAGCCCTAAGATGTCTGTCATACTGTTATGTTAGAGGGGAGTACATAACACACTTAGAATGAGTGCTCTCTTAAAATCTTCTTGAAATAACTTAGACAAGAAATTATGAGTTGAGCTAGGGATCACTGAATTGAGGTCCTACATGATCCCTGGAAGAAAGTTGTTGGGAGCAGTGGTATTTTTTCCTGTGAGACACTGCAGCATATGAATGAGTTAGATGCAAACAGTTTCATGGGAATTCACAGTGGAATCAGAATATCTGATGTCCAGAAATGCAGATATGGAAGGGTTTGGCAAAGAGAAATCTGTGGGCCCATTGGAGGAGAGCAGGGGCATATACTCATACTATTCATCCATGGGGGTAGCAGCAATGGTGTATGTATTTTGACCTTAACAACTTTATCTTCACATAAAGTATTTAATGAAGACATCTGGATTCTTTAACATGAAATTGCAAAACTCGAACTTTATCAGACTGTTCAGGAGGCCCATAGGATGATCTATGTCTCTATCGAGGATGGTTTTTGTTTTCTTAAAATAGCACCCAAAAGGTTTTTGACTCTCATTCAATTCAGACAGAAGCATTGGGATCCCTGGGTGGCGCAGCGGTTTGGCGCCTGCCTTTGGCCCAGGGCGCGATCCTGGAGACCCAGGATCGAATCCCACATCGGGCTCCCGGTGCATGGAGCCTGCTTCTCCCTCTGCCTGTGTCTCTGCCTCTCTCTCTCTGTGACTATCATAAATAAAAATAAAAAATAAAAAAAAAAAAGACAGAAGCATAACTGAGATGAAGTTTTTTATTTTATACATTTTTCAGAAGAAACATCCTTACCATCACCTGTTTGAATGACTCATTCTCTGCATCATCAGGGAACCAAAGGAACCCCACTTGCTTTGGTCCCTGGAACACACTGGAAACACTCTCCCCTCTAATGTCCACATGGGTCACTTTCAAGATTTTTCTCATCACCTTCTGGTAAACTCCTTTCTGATTGTGTAACTTTAAAGCTATAATACTTTTAGTGTGACTGACTGTCTGACACACTATATTTTAATTATTTATCTACTTATTTCTTATATCCTTCTCTTCCCAATTTAGAATTAAGATCCACAAAGGTAGGATTTTTGTCTGTTTTGTCCACTGATGAACTCTCAGGATTGAGAACAGGCTGGCAGCAGGGAAGGGTGTCAATAAGCATGTTTTGAACTAATGAACAAACAAACGAATTACCAGAAATACAATAAGCCAAAGTATGAATAATTTTTTGATAGGAAGTAGGATTTATTGGAGGGCATGAATAAGGAGGGGGTAGCACAGAGGTTCTCATGAATGCAGAGCCCACCACTTGTTCAAGGAGCTATGATTAAGAATGTATTGGATCCCATAGCCATCTGGATGAACCGTTTTTCAGCCACCATGTTGTCAAATTCATCTGTATTTAACTGAGTAATGCCCCACTTGTTGGAGATGTAGATCTAGGGAGCAATGGAAGGAATGGCATCAGAAAAGGTAGGACCAAAGCACAGCTGACATACTGGGGCCAGGGAACTTGCCTTGGCCCTGTGTAGGGCCTCAGTCACATGCTCCTTGTTCTTCAGCTTGATATGGATGGGCATGATGACTTGGCCAGTGTGGACCCTAGCCACTGTGCCCTGGGGCTTTTCAGAGACACCCTGTATACCTATCTGTAGCCCACTGGGGATGGCATGAGGTCAGACATGAAGGTCCACTCAAAAGGGCTGTCTCCAAGGTCCCTTAGGGCAACCCATACAATCAGCTGACTGCAGACACCACCAAGGAGGCCACTGTCTGTAGCCATTACTCGCTGGGCCCCCATGGAGAAAGAGCTCCATTGGTTACAAACAAAATGTGAGTATCCTTAAAGTGGGCAGTATGATTCTCCTTGCTTCTTCCTCAAAAACTGAGGCAGAGAAACAGATGGTTAATTTTTATCAGTTGTTCAGGTTGCTCCTTGAAAACTAAAAATATTGAAAATACCAGTAGTGCTTTGGATATAAAAAAGCCTACATGAATTTGAGCAGGTTTTATACTTTAATGTTGATATTCGGTGACATAATTCTTACCATTACTCTCATGGTTAAGATTTTCCTTCGTCAAATAAGTGAAGAAGTAGTGTTAGTTCAGAAAAAGCAATGTATTTCTATGTCATCAAGATCTGTAAAAAGTACTATTTAAAAAAAAAAGTGTAAGTTTTTAGCAAAAGCAACCACATGATTTAATGAAATTTATTTTATCAGTTCTTCACTGGATGAGAAGCAACGGCCATTTTGCACAAGTAAGTGGAGATTGGGGGCAGCCCTGGTGGTGCAGCAGTTTAGCGCTGCCCGCAGCCTAGGGTGTGATCCTGAAGACCCTGGATCGAGTCCCATGTCAGGCTCTCTGCATGGTGCCTCCTTCTCCCTCTGCCTGTGTCTCTCCCTCTCTCTCTCTCTCTCTCTCTCTCTGTGTGTGTGTCTCTATGAATAAATAAATAAATAAATAATCTTAAAAAAATTATATAAAAAAAAGATAAGTGGAGATTGTACTCAGCCTCAATTCGAGTGGATCTCTGGGGGAACTTACAACAATGTGTCCCCTTTATGGACTTCCAAGTACCAGCCTCACAACAATAATGCATCTCACAATTGGACTTGAACTGGCTTCTTTCTAGAAACTGTGGGAGAAGATGATTTTGCCTGCAGGTGGGGATACATCCCAGTCTGTGCAAAAACAAACACTTCACAGCACACTAAAGACTCCTTTTATTGGCCTTATCAGTACTACTTACTCTTGTTGCTGTTGTTTTAGAAATTTTACTTAACTCTTTCGAACCCAGTCTCCACCTCCGAAACAGGGATATTGGTCACAGTGTCCTGCTGCGAAGCGAGAGGGCAGACTCCGGGATTCCTGGAGGCACAACTCTGTGCTGGGATTCCTCCCAGAGCTTTCGGGTTCCAGGCAGACCTCCTTCCTTCCCTGTCGTCTTCTTATTTGTGCCAGGACCCAAGTAAAAGATCAGTAAGAGTAAGTGGCTGTGCCCAGGTCAGGAGTTCTCATCCATGTAATTGGCTTTTGGATTATTTGAGGTTGTAGAGAGCCAGATGGAGTCACAGGATCAAGCAGTGATGTAAGCAGCCAAGACCAGATATCATAGAAACCAGAACAGGCTGGAGGTACCAGGAACTGATAACCAGCAAAGCCAAGAGAGCCTGGAGGAACCGGGGACTGCTACTCTCTGGAACCAGAGGAGTCGAGCAAGACCCAAGGCTGGTTCAGCCCCTTTAGAAGGGAAGAGTTCTGCAACAAACTCTCAGACTCCCCAGACGCTGTCCCTTCTGTTGGGCTGGCGAGACTTGGAACCTCAAAACGGCCGACCGCAGGCCAGCAACCTCCCAACAATGCTGCCTTGCTGCCCTACCCTAACTTATTATTATTTTTTTATTTTTAGTTTTTATTTATTTATTTTTATTTATTTTTTTAATAAATTTATTTTTTATTGGTGTCCAATTTACCAACATACAGAATAATACCCAGTGCTCATCCCGTCAAGTGACCCCTCAGTGCCCGTCACCCATTCACCCCCACCCCCCGCCCTCCTCCCTTTCCACCACCCTAACTTAGCTTACAAGACCTGTAACCCTTGCCCTAATCGGAATGCCGCCCTGCCCCCATCTTCCCACCACTGAAAACTCATTATAGACCCCCCTGCGGTTTGCCTGGGCAGGACTTCCCTGGCCTGTGACTTGCCTGTTCTCTCCGTCCCCTGCGGGTCTTGGAGCCTGGAACCTCGCCGAGAGTGCGCCCCATTAAAAGCTTGTTTCGACCAACTTTTGCCTGGCCTCTCTATTCCATTTCACTACCGATCAGATTAAACCTGACACCTTCCACATCTGACCTCATGTGCAAGGCAGCTGCCCCCACAGCTCTGGCCCGTGACCTCTGCACAGACTTCCTGCACAGCCCAAATGTAGCAAACAGTAGGCAGGGAATGCTGAGGCCTCACCTCAACTGTGTGCTCAGGGACTGACTTCATGTCTGGCTTGCTACTTTCCTACCTCTTGGTGTATCCTGTTTGTTGCATGACTTTGTCTTGTGCTTTGCTTTGTGTGATAGGTAGGAACCCAAGTCACATGCCTAGTGAAATGCCATTGAATTTGGATCCTGAACCTGCTTTATAACTGTGTTAAGTTTGTTTTATGTCTGAATAAGGTGGACATCATCGAAAGACACAACTCAAATCTTTGCCTTCATAGTGGGCTTGCAACCCAGGCAGACCTCTTGCTCCATTCCCTCCTGCAGCTTATAAGCCCGTGCCAGGGGGCACTCCCTTAGAACACCGAGCTCTTGGGCACATGGGTGGTTCAGCGGTTGAGGGTCTCCCTTTGGCTCAGGGCATGATCCCAGGGTCCTGGGATTAAGTCCCGCATTGGGCTCCCCTAAGATTACAAAGATATTGCTCTGTTTTCTTCTAGAAGTCACAGGGCTATAGGGGATCCCTGGGTGGCTCAGCAGTTTAATGTCTGCCTTTAGCCTAGGGCGTGATCCTGGTGTCCTGGGATTGAGTCCCATGTCAGGCTCCCCGCATGGAGCCTGCTTCTCCCTCTGCCTGTGTCTCTGCCTCTGTCTCTATGTGTCTCCCATGAATAAATAAATAAAATCATAAAAAAAGAACACTGAGTTCTCAACAGAGTGACCTTTTGAAACTAAAAGTATTAAATACATTAAATTCTTTATGTAAATTATTTCATCATCTATATCTTGAAGCATAGTAATAAGATTTATTTGTTGAAAGGATAAAGGAATGAATTCTAGTGAACACAGTACAACGTTTTTAAAGGCATGTTTCTGAGGAAATCAATTTTTTTGAACATGAATGAAATATGGTATTAAATCCCATCTTTTCTGAGCATTAGTCATTATGTATGTATGTCTCGTTTTACTTAAAATATATGCTCCTAATTATTTTTCTTTTTAAATAGTGAGTTCTTAAATTATCAAGTTTCCATTTTCTGTGAATTTATCACCTTGAATCTGTTGTTAAAGCATTTCTCTGAATGAGAAATGATCCATGTCGATGTTATCCTGGGAAAAAATGATCCATATAAAAATTAATCAATACACTCCTTTTAAGTTTGTTTTGATTTAACCAAAGACACCTTTATGTAATAAATACTAACTTCCTACAAAACCGATCCCCCAAAATAATTAATTGTGGTGAGATTGTGTGTGCCAGGGCACCTAGTATGGTCGCTGGTACTCGTGCAGATTCCAACTGAGAACACACTTCCTGCACTGGGGCTGCTAGGTGCCTGAGGCTGGGCTGGCCACGCACCACTGTCCCCTCCTGATCTGCAGAGCTTGCCACCTTGTAGCTCCAGGGAGGATGAAATAGGCTGACGTGGGAAAAGCACTTGGAATAGTTGTTGGAGCATAACAAGGACTCAAAAAATGCTAATCAGGTGACAGTGATGGTGATGATGATGGTGATAACAGTGATGATGATGAAGATGATGATGGTGATGATGAAGATAATAAAGATGATGATGGTGACAACAATAATTATGACAGTGATGATGGTGATGATACAATAATGAAGACAATGATGATGATGAAGTTGAAGATGATGATGATGATGGTGACATTCCAGGCCCCTGAGACAAGTTGCCAGAAATTATTACTTGTAGTACTTTCTAAAGATCACTGATCTCTATTCTTGATAATGCCTGAAACCCATCAATCTGTGAAAAAATACATTTGTGACTTCCCACATGGACATCGGGTATCATAATAAAGGTAATGAACAGGGCAGGTGGAGATAGGACATTTTCTGAAGTCTCCAAGGGGCACAGGGGGACTGTCACACTAAACAGATCCTCTCACTACATTCTGCTGTGCTCTAAATACTATTTCATCTTTTATTTGTTTTATAATGGATGTGAATGGCCACTGCTCTTTGGTCCTGCATCATGGTGTGAGGCCCGGTGCACCCTCACCCACGAAGCTGGTTGACACTGTGCCCCATCTCCCGCTTTCTCCCCATCTTCTGAGGAAGACCGATTCTCTCCGGCTCAGGCCTTCTTCTGCACCATCTCCTCTCCTCTCCGATCTCCTCTCAGGTCTATTTGTTTCCTTTCTCTCACTTTCCCTGCATCCTTTCCCTCACTTAAGAAACATGCCTGAGTGTACTTAACCACTCCTGCCCTGTGTCAGCTACCTCTCTTTCCCGGTTCACTTTCTTTATGAGAAGGCTTCTTGATGGACAAGATGACAGTGAGCACCTCTTCTTTATAAATCATTCATCTTTTGGCTTCATGCCCTTGGCCTTGGTCTTCTTCACACCAGCATTTCTGCCGAGACATCATTCAAGGGTGCCCTTCTGTTCACCCAATCCAAAGGACTTGCTTACTGTCCTTCCTGGAACACTTAGCCCATGCCACCAGCTATTCTGCATTTCTTCTCATGTTTCTGATTATCTTGTGTGTTTTCTTGTGCTGGTTTGTCTTTGTGTGAATACCCCTTAGATAATGATACTGCCTAAGGTAATCTGTGCTCTATTTCTGTCTAAATGTCCTCCTGGAGTGATATCAGTCACTATAATCTCTATGTTGGTTACAGTCAAATATATGTCTAGCATCCATCAGTCCTCTGTGCTCTGTATTTGCATATGAGAATGGGTTTAATGGCACGCCTGCAAAGTCTGGTTTGAAGGCCATGCATTGCAGTCTTGATATTGTCATACCGTCTTTCCTCTGAGGTCACTATGCTCTCTCTTCATTAGTTCCCAGTGTGAGAACTTCTTTAAATAGATATATCATTGCTCACATTTGTGATCTTTATCAGCTCAGATTTCTGCATTTAGGTAGCTTTTGTTTACTTAAATCAGACTATATTGAGTTCAGTTTTCTTTGTATAAATAGTTCAAGCTTTTTCCCAAATATTTTTATTTGAGCATGCATTTTTTAACTGATTTTCCAAAAGACACAAATGAGTGTGGATCCACTGAAAGTACCTCATAATCCTAAATTAAACACCATTCACAGTAAAGAAAACTAGCCAGGATTAAGGATAGTCTTGAGTAAGACAGAGTGGTTTATTGGGAGACCCAACAGGCAAATATCACTTCATTATATTACACAAAACTTCAGAAACACACTGAAAATTCTATTAAAGATTTAGAAGTTTGACATTATGCAAAAATAGCATATTCTCTTGCATAAACATATATATTTATGCATTTTACATGTCAGTGCTGCATCTTTAGGATCATTTTTTATGCTTATTGTTTTAGTTCTGTTTACTTCGTAATTTCCAATGTCCTTATAGACTGTACCAAAAAATCTCTGTACTAACCTTATAAATAATGGTTATTTATGCTGCAAATCCTTGGGTTTATCTATGAATTCTTGTTCATTAAAAACTCTATTAACTTTTTTCTATTGTCGCATTTATTTTTGTGACTTTAAGACAATATTTTATTTTCCTGTGTCATGCAGGAACAGCAAGTGTGATGACAGGTGCTATGTTTGGAGAGGGGTGGTGGGGGTAATTGGCAGATTCTGGGACTGGGGCTGAATATTATACTCTGACATTTCCATCCTCCCCTTCAGAGTGGAAAACAGTGACTAACCAGTAGGGAGGAAATTGAGAGATGCAAGAGGCAAGGATGACACTGCATGTAGAAGTCTGTCTTGAGAAGCTGCTCCTTAATCAGTAAATGTGCTTATACTTCTCTTGACTTCATATGTGATAAATGCTATCATTTCCTCCTTGAGAATTCATTTATTCAACATGCAGTGCATCACACATGGGAAGAATCAGTAAAAATAATGATGATGGTGATATGGAGAAAGCACCTGCTTATCTCAAAACTTTACATTGGAATCCTAGAGGCATAGCCCATTATTAGCTGGTGAAGGAGAGCTGTTGGCTTACTATTGCAGTGCCTGCAATCTTCAACCCTCTCCTCTCAGATTCCTTAGTCTGGTTCCCTTGGGCCACTGAGGGGCCTGGGATAGGACTAGGTCTGTGAACTTGGGCAGCAATAATGTCATGTCTTATTTTCACCTTCCCTGAAACTCATCTCCTCCACTTATGACTGTGGAGGTTTCAACACCACCCAGGTGTCTTTCCCAATCAGTGTTTACGGACATTTCCTACCACATTGTAGCGCACAGATGTGTACTGACTTATTGTTTATGCTTATCATCACTTCCAAGTTCTTCCACCACTAGATCTTACTATGTAATATGTTGATAAGGAGACACATATGTTGCTTTAATTCAGATTTGTTTCTGCAAAAATGCCATTGAGATTTTGATGAGGATCCCCTTGCATCTGCAGGTCTACCACCTTGGGTAGTATGAACATCCTAACACCATTGTATCTTTTGATCCCAGAGCACAAGGTGTCTTTCCATTTATGTGCATTTCTTTTAGCAATGTTTTGTGGTTTTTAGTCATAAAAGTCTTCCTCCTCCTTTGTTACATTTATTCCTAAGCATGTAATTCTTTTTCATATAATAAATAAACTTGCTTTCTTAATTTCCTCTTGACTTGGTTATCCTTAGTGTATAGAAACACAATTGGGTTTTGCATATTGCTTTTGTATCTTGCCACTTTGTGGATCTTGTTCAATGGTTTTAACAGATCTATGTGTGTGGTTTTATACATGAAAGATCATGCCATCTGTGAACAGAAATAATTTTTCTTCTTTTCTGACTTGGATAGCTTTTATTTTTTTCTCTTGTGTCATCACTCTGGTCAGAACTTCTAGTACTCTGCTATTATTAAGACCGGGATGTATGAAACTCATAAACATAAATAACATGAGGATCATGTTCATTCAGGGGTATGTTATTCAATCCTATGGATGCCACACTCCATGCGGTCTCATCTCAGATGGGTTTCAAAATTGAGAAATTTTTGTGCATTCTTTTTAATGGAAAACCACAATTTATTTATTCACTTTAAACTTATGGCCTCAGATTGAATACAGTCATTTTTGCCTTAATGACTTTCAAAAGAATAAGATCACCAACAGTTTCCTAAAAGTCAGAGAGCTTCCTGTGTTTCTCTTTGTTGGAGCCTTTAGTGCAGGCTGAGGGTAGAGGCCATGGAGGGTCACAGTGGGAGAGGAGTCAGCAGCAGCAGTGCAGGGATGGTGACAACTATGTACATTCACAGGAGCGTGGCCTTCAGAACTCAGTCAATGAAAAGTCGCAAAAGTTTTCAGTCTGATCGGAGCTATGTTTTAGGAAGATGTCTCATTCAGCACTGAAGAGAATGAATCCATGGAAGCCAAACAAAGAAAGGTGACTGGACTCATCTGAATGTGGTTTTCCCAACATTCATTCCTCCATGGAGTTGCTACCTTTTCCTTCCCTTTTCATCTTTCTTCTTCCTTTACTTTTGCATGCCATTTTATACTAGTTGCTTTCTTCCTTCCCTCTTGCCACTACTTTAATCCACCAAAAACACCACCCATCGTCAATGACAGCTGATGCCATGGAAGCTGAGCTGGTTCTCCATTCCTACGTGAGGACCACCGCTCTTAGTGGACCTAAGAACTCTTCCAGAATGGTACTGAAAGTAGGAAGGTGTGGCCACTTTACATAAAAGTAAAGCCCAAGGACAAATGTGAGAATTAAAAGTGTAATAATTTTTCGTAAAAAAGGAATGTCTTTACATTTAATTTAAAGGAAGGGATGCCTGGGTGGCTCAGTGGTTGAGTGTCTACCTTCGGCTCAGGATATGATCCCAGGGTACTGGGATCGAGTCCCACACCAGGCTCCCTATAGGGAGCCTGCTTTTTTTCTGCCTGTGTCTCTGCCTCTTTCTGTGTCTCTTGTGAATAAATAAATAAACTCTTAAAAAATATCATTGGAAAAACATGGTTGAATTACTTCATGAAAACTCTCAGCTAAAATAAAGTAAAGCCCATTGATTTTAATCTTAAACCCCAAAACAATAAATACTAGGCAAATAAAATAACTATGAAATGGCAAATTGTCTTGAGGATAATAAGCATTTAGCTTGAACCACATTGAGTTACTCTCTACCTTGTCTGGTTGTAGGTCAACAACTTGAAAGCAAACACTTCCTATTCATTTCCTATCATCTATAAATGAATGTTTTTGCTTAATGGCTTTATCCCTATTCAATGTGGAAAACACACCTATTGATTCACACACCCAGATTTCCATTAGAATGCAAAATGAGCATGGATTTCTTGTTCAGTCTTTGTTGGTGACAAGTGGGGGATGAATTGGCACCAAGCTGGCCATGTGGTCCCAGGCACCGTAGAAAGTGCATGGAGAGGACACAAGCAAGGCACTGACTCCCCCATTTTGGCAACAGTCCCCACTGTTTGAGATGGATTGTAGCACAAGCAATAATGCCCACTTGGAAAAAGTAGTTCCAAACAGTCAATATGGAAAACATAACACAAAACTGTGGTTTTAGCTGCAAAGAGCTTGGCCCTGCGGCCAGACAGATGTCTGTATTATTTTTCACCTCTCACTTTCTCATAACCTGGAAGGTTTTACTTAACTTCTTGCCCTGTCAATGGGCTCATCTATAGAAAATGGCTAGCAATACCAGCTCTGCCAGGCTGCTCTGTGGACCACCAGTAACATATGTAAAGCATCTGGCACATGGAGGGTTCTGTATATACTCCTGTAAAAATATACCATGTGTTAAATATGCTTAAAATATGTGGGCTGTTCCCTGTGTCCTGGAAGGGAAGTGGGGTATTACAAGGGAAGTGTGAAGGAACAGTTTGCTCTAGCATGAGATAGTTTTGCCAGATTCTACTAAGTTTGAATTTCCATAAACAATTATTATTTTTAAAATATTGAGCATGTCCATGCTGTATTTGGGACTTGTACTAAAAATTTTTCATTGCTTTTTTGAGGTCAAATTCAATTGGGTGTTTTGTACCTACTCTGGCAACCCTAGTAGGGGATTATATTAAAAGATTGTTTTTATTTATTTATTTATTTATTTATTTATTTATTGTACTATTCTGAGATCTAATTCTTTTCTCAACAATATCATGCTGTGTTGGCACGAGAGGGACAGCGCTGCAAAAAATGAACTAGATTGATGGCCTGGTTATTTGGATATTCCTTATTCCTCATTTATAAGATAGAGATAAGGATATAGTCTGCTATACAGGGCTGTATATTATCATGTTTAAATAAATTAATAACTATAACAGACTTGAAAAAGTGCCTGGTGTGTAATAAGTGTTCAAAACCAATATATTAGCGTTTTAATATATTCACTCTTTTGACATTTTAAGATTCTTAAAATTTGGAAGTTTCTTTCAACTGTTAGCAATTTGCTATCACTTGGCCTGGTTGGCCTGCCAATCATAGCTGTTCAAGAAGCCATGACTTCAACTGAGGTACGTGCATTATTTAAAAAAAAAAAAAATGCTTCATTCCTTAGGAGCAGAGAATTCACAGGTATAGCAGAGAATCTAAAAGAAAGATGGAAAGAAACGTCTTTCTCATAGGAAGAAGTTCTAGGCTCAAGAAAGGGTGAGGCTTTCACAGATAAAAGTCATCAGGACACCTGAGTAAGGTGTGTTAGTTCTTGGTGTGTTTCCATGAACATGAACACAAACTTGGACAGCTGAATAGGTTGTTTAAAAGTGGAGTTCTCAAAAATGGGATTTTGACAAGATATATGCACACCCATGTTTATCTCAGCAATATGCACAACAACCAAGATATGGAAACAACCCAAAAGCCCATCAATGGATAAGTGGATAAAAAAAAATATGGTCCTTATACACAACAGAGTATTATTTGGCCATGAAAAAGAAGTATATCTTGCCATTTGTGGCAATGTGGATGGACTCTGAGCACATTGTGCCTAGAAGGTTAAGTCAAACAGAGAAAGACAAGTAGTGCTTGATATCACTTATTTGGAATCTAAAGTTAAGCCTATAACAATATATATAGAGAGAAACAGTGATATCACCAGCTGTTGGAGCATGAGGGGATAAGATGGATGGTGTTAAGGGTATAAACTTGTAATGAGTAGTAAATAAGCCATGGAGATCTAATGCACAGCGTAATGAATATTGACAATAATATTGGACTACAATGATGTGATGTGATAAATATCGACTCAATGGTGACCACAACACAATACGTAAATAAAACAAAGTAGCATACTGGACACCTTAAATTTACAAAATGAAATATGTCTAATTTACCAAGTAAAAAAAAATTGGAGTCTTCCATCATAACTAGACACAGCTACCTCTTGAGGCAACAAAGCATTTATATCTTCTATGTTTATATTATATTTATATGAAATATATGTATAATATTATATTTACATTCCACATTTGAGGGTTTGCAATATTTCTCTTGTTTGACTATTGCACTTAGCATAATGCCTTTGAGATCTATTCATATTGTTGCAAATGGCAAGATCTCATTCTTATTTATGTGTGTATGTATAGGTATATGTATACCACAATTTATGTATCCATTCACCCACTGATGGACACTTAGGTTTTTTCGTGTCATGGCTATTGTAAATAATGCTGCATGAACATGAGGGTGCAGGTATCTTTTTGGATTAACGTGCTTGCTTTCCTTGGATAAATACCCAGAAGTGGAATTGCTGGAATTCCTCATATGGTAGTTTTATTTTTAATTTTTTGAGGACACTCCATACTTTGTACCTTAGTAGCTACATCAATTTACATTCTTATTTACAGTTCACAGGAGTTCCCTTTCTTCACATCCAGGCCAACATTTGTTGGCTTTTTGACAATTGCCATTCTAACAGGTGTGAGGTGATTGTGGTTTTGATTTGCATTTCCTTCATGGGGAGTGTGGTTGAGATCTTTTCATGTACTGGTTCACCACCTATATATATTCTTTGGAAAGAGATCTATTTGGATCTTCTGTCAGTTTTTTTTTTTATTCTGTTTTTAAATTGGATTCTTTTTGTTATCAACTTGTATGAGTTCTTTAAATATTTTGGATATTAGCCCCTTGTCAGATATATGATTTACATATATTATTTCCCATTTAGTGGATTGGTTTTTCATTTTGTTTATGGTTTCCTTTATTGTATGGAAGCTTTTTAGTTTTGTGTCATCCCACTTTTTTGTTCTTGATTTTATTGATTTGCTGTTGGTGTCAGATTCAAAAATCACCTCCAAGACCCATATTGGAGCTTACCATCTGTTTTCTTTTAGGAGTTTAAAGTTTCAAGTTCTCTGTTCAAGTCTTTTTTAAAATTATTTTTTATTGGAGTTCAATTTGCCAACATATAGCATATCATCCAGTGCTAATCCCGTCAAGTGCCACACTCAGTGCCCATCACCCAGTCACCCCACTCTCCCCGCCCAACTTCCCTTCCACTACCCCCAGTTTGTTTCCCAGAGTTAGATGTATCTCATGTTCCATCACCCTCTCTGATATTTCCCACTCATTTTCTCTCCTTTCCCTTTAATCCCTTTCACTATTTTTTATATTTCCCAAATGAATGAGACAGTATAATGTTTGGCCCTCTCCGATTGACTTACTTCACTCAGCATAATACCCTCCAGTTCCATCCACATCGAAGCAAATGGTGGGTATTTGTCGTTTCTAATGGCTGAGCAATATTCCATTGTATACATAGACCACATCGTCTTTATCCATTCATCTTTCGATGGACACCGAGGCTCCTTCCACAGTTTGGCTATTGTGGCCATTGCTGCTAGAAACATTGGGATGCAGGTTCCCGGCGTTTCATTGCATCTGTATCTTTGGGGTAAATCCCCAGCAGTGCAATTGCTGGGTCGTAGGGCAGATCTATTTTTAACTCTTTGAGGAACCTCCATACAGTTTTCCAGAGTGGCTGCACCAGTTCACATTCCCACCAACAATGCAAGAGGCTTCCCCTTTCCCCACATCCTGTCCATTATTTGTTGTTTTCTTTCTTGTTAATTTTCCCCATTCTCACTGGTGTGAGGTGGTATCTCATTGTGGTTTTGATTTGTATTTCCCTGATGCCCAGTGATGCGGAGCATTTTCTCATGTGCTTGTTGGCCATGTCTATGTCTTCTGTGGTGAAATTTCTGTTCATGTCTTTGGCCCATTTCATGAAGGATTGTTTGTTTCTTTGCTGTTGAGTTTAATAAGTTTTTTATAGATCTTGGATATTAGCCCTTTATCTGATATGTCATTTGCAAATATCTTCTCCCTTTCTGTAGGTTGTCTTTTAGTTTTGTTGACTGTTTCTTTTGCTGTGCAGAAGCTTTTTATCTTGAAGTCCCAATAGTTCATTTTTGCTTTTGTTTCCCTTGCCTTCATAGATGCATGTCGCAAGAAGTTGCCGTGGCCAAGTTCAAAAAGGGTGTTGCCTGTGTTCTCATCTAGGATTTGGATGGATTCTTGTCTCCCATTTAGATCTTTCATCCATTTTGAGTTTATCTTTGTGTATGGTGTAAGAGAGTGGTCTAGTTTCATTCTTCTGCACGTGGCTGTCCAATTTTCCCAGCACCATTTATTGAAGAGACTGTCTTTTTTCCAGGGGATAGTCTTTCCTGCTTTGTCGAATATTAGTTGACCATAGAGTTGAGGGTCCACTTCTGCATTCTCCATTCTGTTCCATTGATCTATGCATCTGTTTTTGTGCCAGTACCGCAGTGTCGTGATGATCACAGCTTTGTAGTACAACCTGAAATCTGTCATTGTAATGCCCCTACCTCTGGTTTTCTTTTTCAACATTCCCCTGGCTATTCGGGGTCTTTTCTGACTCCATACAAATCTTAAGATGATTTGTTACAACTCTCTGAAGAAAGTCCACGGTATTTTGATAGGGATTGCATTAAATGTGTAAATTGCCCTGGGTACCATTGACATTTTCACAATATTAATTCTTCCAATCCATGAGCATGGAATATTTTTCCATCTCTTTGTCTCTTCCGCAATTGCTTTAGAAGCGTTCTGTAATTTTTAGGGTTTAGATCCTTTACCTCATTGGTTAAATTTATTCCTAGGTCTCTAATGCTTTTGGGTGCAACTATAAATAGGGTTGACTCCTTAATTTCTCTTTCTTCAATCCCATGGTTATTGTATAGAAATGCCACTGATTTCTGGGCATTGGTTTTGTATCTTGCCATGTTGCCAAATTGCTGTATGAGTTCTAGCAATCTAGGGGTGGAGTATTTCTATGGACAGTATCATGTCATCTGTGAAGAGAGAGAGTTTGACTTCTTTGCCAATATGAATGCCTTTTATTTCTTTTTGTTGTTTGATTGCTGAGGCTAGGACTTCTAGTAGTACTGTGTTGAATAGCAGTGGTGAGAGGGGACATCCCTGTCATGTTCCTGATCTTAGGGGAAAGGCTCCCAGTGTTTCCCTATTGACAATGATATTTGCTGTGGGCTTTTCATAGATGGCTTTTAAGATGCTGAGGAATGTTCCCTTTATCCCTACACTTTTGATCAGGAATGGGTGCTGTATTTTGTCAAATGCTTTCTCTGCATCTATTGAGAGGATCATATGTTTTGTGTTTTTCCTTTGTTGATATGATCTATCACGTTGATTGCTTTATGAGTGTTGAACCAACCTTGCATCCCGGGGATAAATCCCACTTGGTCATGGTGAATAATCTTCCTAATGTACTATTGGATCCTATTGGCTAATATCTTGTTGAGTATTTTTGCACCTGTGTTCATCAAGGATATTGGTCTATAGTTCTCCTTTTTGGGGGGGTCTTTGTCTGGTTTTGGAATTAAGGTGATGCTGGACTCATAGAATGAGTTTGGAACTATTCCATCTATTTCTATCTTTCCGAACAGCCATAGTAGAATAGGTATTGTTTCTTTTTTTTTTTTTTTTTTTTTTTTTTTTTTGGTATTGTTTCTTCTTTAAACGTTTGATAGAATTCCCCTGGGAAGCCATCTGGTCCTGGACTTTTGTGTCTTGGGAGATTTTTAATGACTGTTTCAATTTCTTCTCTGGGTATCAGCCTGTTCAGGTTTTCTATTTATTCCTGTTCCAGTTTCGGGATTTTGTGGTTTTCCAGAAATGCGTCCATTTCTTCTAGAGTGCCTAATTTATTGACATATAGCTGCTCACAATATCTTTTTAAAATTGTATTTCCTTGATATTGGTGGTGATCTCTCATTTTTCATTTGTGATTTTATTAATTTGAGTCTTTTCTCTTTTGTTTTTAATAAGGCTGGCTAATGGTTTATCTATTTTATGAATTCTTTCAAAGAACCAACTCCTGGTTTTATTGATCTGTTCTACAGTTCTTCTGGTCTCTATTTCATTGAGTTCTGCTCTAGTCTTTATTAATTCTCTTCTGCTGGGTGTAGGTTTTATTTGCTGTTCTTTCTCCAGTTCCTTTAGGTGCAAGGTTAGCTTTGTAACTTGAGTTTTTTCCAGTTTTTTGAGGGATGCTTGTATTGCGATGTATTTCCCTCTCAGGAATGCTTTTGCTGTATCCTATAGATTTTGAATGGCTGCATCTTCATTCTCATTAGTTTCTATGAATCTTTTTAAATCATCTCTAATTTCCTGGTTGACCCATTCATCTTTTAGCAGGATGTTCTTTAACCTCCACATGTTTGAATTCCTTCCAAACTTCTTGTGATTGAGTTCTAGTTTCAAAGCATTATGGTCTGAAAATATGCAGGGCACAATCCCAATCATTTGGTATTGGTTAAGGTCTGATTGTGACCCAGTATGTGGTCTATTCTGGAGAAAGTTCCATGTGCACTTGAGAAGAATGTGTTTAGTTGCGTTTGGATGTAAAGTTCTGTAAATATCTGTGAAATCCATCTGGCCCAGTATATCACTTAAAGCTCTTGTTTCTTTGGAGATGTTGTGCTGAGAAGATCTGTCATTTACAGAAAGCACCGTGTTGAAGTCTCCCAGTATAAGTGTATTATTATCTAAGTGTGTCTTTACTTTGGTTATTAATTGATTGATATACTTGGCAGCTCCCACATTAGGGGGCATAAATATTCATGATTGTTAGGTCCTCTTGTTCGATAGATCCTTTAAGTATCATATAATGTTCCTCTTCATCTCTTACTACACTCTTTGGGATAAACTTTAATTTATCTGATATGACGATGGCTACCCCTGCTTTCTTTGGAGGACAGTTTGAATGGTAAATGGTTCTCCAACCTTTTATTTTCAGGCTGGAGGTGTCCTTAGGTCTAAAATGAGTCTCTTGTAGACAGCAAATAGATGGGTCTTGCTTCTTTATCCAATCTGAAACCCTGCGCCTTTTCATGGGATCATTAAGCCCATTCACGTTCAGAGTTACTATTGAAAGATATGAATTTAGTGTCATCATGATACCTATTCAGTCCCTGTTTTTGTGGATTGTTTCCTTGGACTTCCTCTTTCTTTTACAGAGTCCCCCTTAATATTTCTTGCAGAGCTGGTTTGGTGGTCACATATTCTTTCAGTTTCTGCCTATCTTGGAAGCTTTTTTTTTTCTTTAATTTATGTATTTATTTTTTATTGGTGTTCATCTTGGAAGCTCTTTATCTCTCCTTGTATTCAGAATGAGCGCCTTGCTGGATAGAGTATTCTTGGCTGTATGTTCTTCTCATTTAGGACCCTGAATATATCCTGCCAGACCTTTCTGGCCTGCCAGGTCTCTGTGGAGAGGTCTGCTGTTAATCTAATACTTCCCCCATATAAGTTAGGGATCTCTTGTCTCTTGCTGCTTTAAGGATCTTGTCTTTATCTTTGGAATTTGCAAGTTTCACTATTAAATGTCGGGGTGTTGAATGGTTTTTATTGATTTTAGGTGGGGGATCTCTCTATCTCCTGTATATGAATGCCTATTTCCCTCCCCAAGTTAGGGAAGTTCTCAGCTATCATTTGTTCAAATACACTTTCTGGTCCTCTGTCCCTTTTGGCACCCTCTGGAACCCCAATGAAACAGATTTTTTTTCCTTCTGAGGCTGTCATTTATTTCCCTTAACCTTTTAATTGTTTTTCTCTTTTTTCCTCAGCTTCCTTCCTTGCCATCAGCTTGTCTTCTATGTCACTGACTCATTCTTCTACCTCATTAACCCTCATCATTAGGACTTCTAGTTTGGATTGCATCTCATTTAATTGATTTTTAATTTTGGCCTGATTAGATCTAAATTCTGCAGTCATGAAGTCTCTTGAATCCTTTATGCTTTTTTCCAGAGCCACCAGTAGCTTTATATTTGTGCTTCTGAATTCACTTTCTGACATCGAATTGTAATCCGAATTTTGTAACTCTGTGGGAGAGAGTACTATTTCTGATTCTTTATGATTCTTTCTTTTGTGGTGAGTTCCAGCACTGCTTAGTGTAGAACTTGCTCTTCCGCTGTCCTTCCAGCTGCTCTTCTGGGGGAGAGGCCTGCTGTGCAGACTCTCAGGTGTGTGTACCTGGGGGAGCTGCCCCATCCCCTGCCAGGTGCATGGCTCAGTGGGAGCTGTTTATCCTGTGAGGCCCCTGTTCCCTGGCAGCCCGATCCTCCCAGGCACAGGGTAACACCAGGAAGAACAACCACACTGGCGGAGGCCAGCTCTCCAGCCCTAGAGTCAGCTCCCGTAGTAACTACTGCAGTCTCCCAGTCCACACTGGCCTGGATGCTCCGGAGGTGGGGGGTGCTGATCTGCACAGATTGAGGGTGCCCGGCGGCAGGAGCGTCCTCGCTGTCCTGTGCCCTCCCAGGCTCTACCTTTCCTGGGGGGAGCACAGGATCCTGGGCTGCGTCCCCCGGCACCCTGGGATCTGGGGCCTGCGCTGCTGGAATTGTGCTCTGGGGGCTGTGCAGCCCCCTCTGCATGAAGCCGCCACCTGAGCTGCTCCTGAGGCCCCACTGGGTGCGCCACAGCCCTTTACAGTGCTGGGCCCATGGTGTGTGATGCGCTCTCCCCTGGGTGCACCTCCTTTGTTAGTGCCTCTGGGAACCTGGGGGCTCCACTGCCCCTCCTGGGATCCTGCCCGAGCTCCCTGCAAGCGCCCTTCCAACCGGGAAGACTTTTACAGTTCCTGTTTCTCCGGGACGGGGCTTTCCTGTCCCGGAGGCTCTGGCCACTAGGCCTTAGCCCGGCTCCTCGTGGGGGTCCCTCCCGCAGTGGATTCTTTTTTATTTATTTATTTTTGTCTTCCTACCTTGTTAGAAGTGCGAACTCCTCTCTGTAGCATTCCAGCTGTTCTCTCTTTGAATCTCAGGCCGAACTTGTAGGTTTTCAGGATGATTTGAAAGTTATCTAGGTAAGTTGGTGGGGAGAAGTGATTTGGGGACCCTACTCTTCTGCCATCTTGCCCTGCCCTCTCTGTTCAACTCTTTAATCCATTTTGAGTTAGTTTTTATGTAATGTGTAAGATGGTGGTCCAGTTTTATTCTTTTGCATGTTGCTGCCAGTTTTCTCAATACCATTTATTGAAGTGACTGTCCTCTCCCCATTGTGTATTTGGCTCCTTTGTTGTAAGTTAATTCACTATATATGCATGGGCTTATTTCTGTTGCATCAGTCTGTGTTTCTGCTTCATGCCAATGCCATATTGTTTTAATTGCTCTAGTTTTGTAATGTAATTTGAAAGGGAGCATGATGCCTCCAGCTTTGTTCTCTTTCTCAAGATAGTTTTGGTTATTCAGGATCTTTTACAGCTCTATACAAATTTTTCTTTAAGACTTTATTTATTTTTTCATGAGAGACACAGAGAGAAAGAGAGGCAGAGACACAGACAGAAGGAGAAACAGGGTCCTTGCAGGGAGTCTGATGTGGGACTCGATTCTGGGTCTCCAGGGTCATGCCCTGGGCTAAAAGTGGTGCTAAGCCCACCCGGGCTGCCCAGGTCCATACAAATTGTATGATTGTTTTGTTCTATTTATTTCAAGAATGCCATTGTAATTTTAATAGCACTTGCACCGAACCTGTTTACGGCTTTGGGTAGTATGAACATTTTAACAGTAGTAATTTTCCCAGTCCATGTGCATCGGATATTTTTCCATTTATTCACACCTTTTTCAGTTTCTTCCATTATCCCCTTATAGTTTCAATACATAGAAGTTTCACCTTCTTGAATAAGTTTATTTCTAAGTATTTGATTTGTTTTGATGCAATTGTAAATGGGATTGTTTTCTTAATTTCTCTTTCTGATAGTTTGTTTTCAGTGTATAGAAATGCAACAGATTTTTGTATATTGTTTTGTATCCTGTGACTTTACTGGATTCATTGGTTAGTTCCAACAGTTTTCAATGGAGTATATAAGGTTTTTTATATGTAGTATCATGTCATCTGCAAATAACGACAGTTTTACTTCTTTCCTTCCAATTTGGATTTCTTTTTTTTCTTTCCTTCTTTCTTCTCTATTTTTCTTTCTCTTCCTCCTCCTTCTTCTTGTTTTCCTAATCACTCTGGACAGGACTTTTCTTGTTGTTGATCTTAGAGTAAACGTTTTCTTTTCACTATTGATTATGATGTTGGCTATGGGCTTGCCATTTATAGGCTTTATTATTGAGGTGTGTTCTTTTCCAACCTACTTTTTTGAAAATTTTTTTAACACAAATTTATGTTGAATTTTTCAAGTGATTTTTCTGCATCTATGGAGCTGATCGTTCATTTTGTTAGGGTGGCCTTCAGCAGATATTGAACCATCCTGCCCTCCCTGGAATAAATCCTACTTGAACATGGTGTATGATCTTTTTAATGGATTGTTGAGTTTGGCTTGCTACTATTTTGTTGAGAATTTTTGTATCAATGATATTTCAGAGTCAATAAAAAGGACATTATTTATTTTATTCTGTAGTATTGGTGCTGTGTGGAGAATAATAACAATATCTCCAATGCTCTGAAGACACAGTCTTCATGCAGCTTGCATTTATTGAGCACTCATGCTGTGCTAGGCACAGAAGTATGAAAAGTGATACAAAAGCAAAAAAGGTAGATGTGAGCCAGCTGTTTTCTAGGTCACAGGCTAGCAGATGTTTTCTGTAAAGGGCCAGATGTTAATATTCTAGACTTTGTGGCCATACAATGTCTGTAGCTACTACTCAATCCTGTGTCTGTAGTGTGAAGGCAGCAGTGAATAGTACTTGGATGAGAATGATTGTGTTGCCAAAACTTTATGGACTGGAATGTGAATGACCTATGATATTTAAGTGTCAAAAAGTATTATTTTTATTGGGCTATTTTTCATCCGTTTAAAAACATAAAACCCATTCTTAGCACTCAGGCTGCACAAAATCAAGTGGTTGACTGGATTTGGCTCACAGGCTGAATTTGTCCAGCCCATGATCTGGAGGGTGAAAAAAGCCAAACACAAATAAACAGGCCAATGAAAGATGTCATACGCATTGAGAGGAAGCACACAGGAGGGGCTGTGACAGAGACTGAGAGACAAGGTCTTTCACATGAGAAAGGGGCAGGAAGGCTTCTCCAAAGTTGAAATTGGCAGGAATGATGAGAAGCGGCCAGTATACAGATAGCAGGGAAGAGCTTGTATGCAGAGCTCAAGGCAGAAAGCTGCTGGGGATGCTGGGGCAACGTGGGAAGATTATGACAGAAACGATGCTGTCCAAGATCAGGAAAGCAGGCTGAGCCCAGGGAGAGAGAGACAGGTGCAGGTGCCAGGTGGGGTGGGGGGGATCTGTTGGGAGAAAGGGAGTGGCAGACACCTTCTGCAGACAGGGGTCCTTGTATTGACCTCAGATGTGGAATTCAGTCAATTTGCATCCACAAATAGATGCTTGCTGGAGTTACTGACCTAGAAACAGGAGGGGTGAGCATGGGAGCAAGTGATGATTCAGCACTTGCTATGGGCCAGGACGGCATTTTTCATGTCACTGCAGATGAGGGCTCAGACAGGGGGAACTAGACCGAGAGGAACCCAGTGACTGACTGCAGTTTATTCAGCTCCCAAAGCAAGTTCATTGGACTCTAAAGCCCGCGCTGTTCCTTCAGTTGCCGAAAGGAATGAAAAAGGAAATAATTGTCTACAATAGTGATCATATCTCCTATTGTGCGTGAGAAAAAAATAAGAACAAAGTAATAGATTTGAGGTGGGAGTGGAACAAAGATTAATTATGAGCTACTTTTATGTCTTTATTTTTAAAATGTGTTCTTGTATATACGATTCACACTCTGAGATGACAGGCAAGGGAGTGATCTCAGGAAGACATTTTGGAGCTCATGCACGGCTTACTCATTCTTCTAGAAGATGACAGTGCTTCTCTAGTGGATGTGTTCCCCACAGTTTCAAATGCTTTAGAACAAAAGATCAACCTCTCCCTTTCCTGATTGTTTTCATCTAATTTATTTTTCTTTACTTAACAGATTTCCAGCATGGCTCTGAACTCGGATTTCTGTGCAGAAACTCATGGTTTTAGCGAAGATCTAAGTCTTTTTTTCTAAGAACTGGTTACAGACGAAAATTTTTTGCCACTTCTAGAAATGTAAGGCCCTAGCAATGTCTAGGGCTTTGGAGCACCTAATTTATTTCTCCAAGCAGTACTATTGAACAGCTGGAGGCTGTGGCCATGGAGGATGGGTGTCCCAGAGTAGAGAGCTACACGAACCCGACTATGGCCACCTACCCATGGTGATCAAACGTTTCACTAAGCAGAGTTTTGAGAAGATCGTGGCCTGTGTCTTATCTGCGTAAATATTTCTCTGTTACACTGATACTGATGAAGAGCATCTAGAGCCCGCTCACTAAAAAGCACAAAAATAAACTGTCACCAGGGGGTGGTGATTTGGGAAAACACAGCAGGTCCTCATCTGTGGATTCCCTATTTGTGGATTTGCTTACTCACTAAATTCTATTCATAATCTCAAAATCCATGCTCAATGCCCATTCACAGCCATTCAGATACCCCCAGAGCTTCCAGACTGCCCGGCTCCACCTGCTGCTGCACAGGACAGTGCTCAGCTCTCTTGTCTCAGATCTCAGACTGCAGACAAGGGTCCTTCCCATCACCTTTTATGTGACACATGTTTTCATTTTGCATTTCTGTGCTTTTTTTGTTGGTGATGTCACTGTTGACAATATCTCCCAAGCAGAGGACTGAAGCGCTGTCTGTGCTCCCAAGGGCAAGAGGGCTGTGATGAGCCCATGGAGGAGATACTCTATGTAGATGAGTGTTGTTTGTTCCTGAGTTACAGAGCTGCTGGCTGTGGGGTCAACGTTAATGAGTCAACAATTTAAGTTAAATAAATTGTCTTTAAACAGAAACACACATAAAACAAAGTTGTGTATTCATTGATTTATTAAAATGTTGTGACCAGAGGCTTCCAGGGACCTAACCTCATGCTTCCCTTGGGAATAATTGTTCAGTATTTGCAATTTCAGTGTTCGTGGAGATTTTATAGAAAGTAGCCACCATGGATAATGGGAAATGACTGCAGCTCTTCCCACAAAGAAAGGGGGTCAATGTGCTCTCTCTCGATGCCCTGTGACTTCTGAGTTTGGGTCAGGTTGCGCCTGGTTCCTTGGGGAAACTCTTTCTGGAGGAAGCCAGCCACAGGGCAAGAACTCTAGTGACCCTAATATTGCCACATAGGAGAGGCCACATGTAGATTTCCCATCTAGGGGCCAGCTGAGCCCAACCTTCCTGGATACAGCACCAGATGTGTGAGTGAAGAAGCCATCTCAAAAGTGGGTCCCTAGCCCAGCAGTTTCAGCTCAGCCCCTCATGTCCTCCTCAGCTGGTCTCAACTTCCTGTCCGAGTCCCTAGAAATCATAGAGTATTAGGGCATCCTCTTCTGTGCCTTGCTCAGATTTCTGATCTATGGATCAGTGGTTGTTGGTTTATGCTGCTAAGTTTGGAGTGGTTTGTCACCAAGCAAGGAATGACAGGAACAGATGGTAATGGTCCTAATTTAAACACATCAAAACATATAGTGATATAATGATAAAAGCAGGCATATCTAGCAAGAAGTGCCAATTGAATTTGACTAAACATGCAAGAATAATCCTAGAGTGATTTTTAAGTCACTTGTGGGATTCAAAGAACAGGTAATTCAATAAATAAAAGGTGCACGGGGGAGGGAAGTGTGGGCCTTTCTTTGGTCTCACAGCTGGTTGCCCCATGACATATCGCTGTCCCTGAAGACATGTGCCCACTGGTGTCATGGGGCACCATGAGAGGGCACATTCCCTCCTCATCCTGAAACCAACAGCTCACCTCTGTTTACAGAAGAAGAACCCGACATACAGAGGGGTTCTGTATGGGAGGGGCATTCCCTCCTCATCCTGAAACCAACAGCTCACCTCTGTTTACAGAAGAAGAACCCGACATACAGAGGGGTAGGCAATTTGCACAAAATGACACAGTCATTGGGTGGGTCTTCTCAACCTGGAGGATTTTTGATGGATCAGGATTTTTGATGTGACTTGAGTCTGTAACTTTCTGTTTGGTCTGTTCAGTCAGTGGTTGTGCACAAAGGTGACCCTACATGAGCCACATGAGGCTGAGCCTCGGGTGTGCTGAACAGATGTGTGGTGAGGTCGAAGCATCTTTGAGGGTCAGAAGTGAGGTTGGGGCTGGAGGTGAACATTCGGTAAGATGATGTAGATACTGTCAAAGTGGAATTAGCCACCTCGTTGAGAAAGGGTGACGGGACTGTGTTGGGCTGAAGACCAGCTTGAGCAAAACCGGAGGCCAGTGATGGAGGTGTGGGCTTCCAGCTGAGATTTCAAGCAGCAGGTAAGCGGGGGGCCCCAGGGTCAAGTGTCTCTGGCAGCACGGATTTCTAGTGGTTACTAGAAACTGCTCCTTCAATCCATGAGCCCAGGAAGGCCGGCAGCTTCCCTGTGCTTGGGTTTAGGATGCCCTGAGCTCCATCTGTGTGGAAGCAGCACGTCATCAGGACAATAACAGCCAGCTTCCCAGTTAGAAGCAGAAACATGGTAGGAGCAGCGTGAATAGTGGAAAGCATCGCAGAAGTAGGAATGATTTTCAAAGACAAAGCATCAGCTCTGAAACAGAAGGGAAGGCCTGGTCTGTGCAAGTGAGAGACACAGGATGGAAAGGAAATGACAATGTGGGGGCAGCTGGGTTGCTCAGCAGTGGAGTGTCTGCCTTTGGCTCAGGGTGTGATCCTGGGATCACAGGAGCCCATAGGCTCCTCATAGGGAAACTGCTTCTCCCTCTGCCTCTCTCATTGTCTCTCATGAATAAATAAATAAAATGTTAAAAAAAAAAGAAAAAAAAAAGGAGAGAGAGAGACGAGAGACAAGGTGAGTAAGTGACTGGAAGAAGGGCAACCGTGCTGTGTGTGTGTCAGCCTCACACTAGTTGGGTGTGCTGCTGGGCTTGGGGGACATAGGGACCAGAAAGCAGGTGGGGTGACAAGTGCTCCTTGCCCCAGGGTCAGGCTTGCCCAGGTTCTGCAGCTTGACCTGGGGTGCAAGGCTTCACCCTCTGGCTTGCTGAGCAATCGAGTGGCAAGTAATACTGCCTCAAAAGATTGCTGAGGTAAATAAAATGAGAATAAATAATCCAAGAGAGTGCACACCAGCAGGAAGTTTTTAAAGGACCAACGAACATTTATATTTTAAAAAAACTGAGGCGTAAGCCCATGGCCTCCCCAGTGCTCTTTGGGGATCTGTTTGTGGGTTGAAGATGCTCTGTACCCTGACTCCTCTTGTCCTGCAGTCCAGGTGGCCACACGTGGCCCTGTTTCTACAACCGCCTTTGGACTTAGAAGATCTGCAAAGGATTTCCTTCTCTCTGTCATTTAGAAACTTTTCTTTCTTTTTTTTTGAAACTTTTCTTTCTAGAGAGGGAAATAAAATAATAAATTTTCTCTTAGGAATTGAGAAAGATATGTATAAATATATTTTGCTTATTTTATGTGCCATATCTCTGTTAGGCACTTGACATGTATTTTCTCCTTTTATTTGCAAAAAAAACTCTGCAAACACAGTTATCATCCCACTCTAGATATCAGAACACGAGAGTTTAAAAAGATAAATTATTTGCACTTCTCAAATGTTGTGGAAGGTGGAGCTGAAATTGGTTAAGTCTCCGAAACCTCGGGTCTCTTCCCACTGCCTCATGCCACCTTCCAGAGTAGCCATGAGACATGAAAACAGGCATCATGTGGACTGGCTCTCACCCCTGCAACACCCCCCCCCCGCCCCCCGGCTAATTGTTGTTCTTGTGGGCATGTCTGCTCTCAGGCCCAAATCATGAGAAGCCCAGAGTCTCCAAGTCAGCTCTCCATTATATCAGTATGTCAGGGTTCGTAAGGTGCAGAAAACTCCGGCTTCAGAGAAAAGTTACCTAGAGGGTTTTGGTGGTAAGACTGTGCCGGGTGGGCAAGGTGCTTTGTCCAGCGAGGTTCAGTGTTATTACATCACAACCATCTGTGTTTTGTGTATACTTCCTTCACCCAAAGGATTAATATGAAAACTTCAGTTTAAGCTATTTCCCCTGGTTTCTTCCCTGCTTCCTCTGCAAATTAAATTGTGAATAATCACACAAGGCCAAAGAACATAGACTTTGACATCCAATTAAAATTGATATGTAGCCTACTGAAAAAAAGCTTATCATCAAAATGAGTGCCTTTCATCAGCCCCGAATTACACATTTTGATTAAGTTAATGCAAATTATTTAAACAAGAAAAACAGAGAACCTCAAGCTGTAGAGGTAAGAGTCACCTCTCGCCTGAAGATAAAACCTATCTGTGAATCCCAATTACATCACACCGAGTTAGGATTTATGCTACCTTGAGGATGAAATATGCACATCGCCCCATTTCTCCTAACTTCTCAGTATCATCCCTGGGAAATGACCAGCAAGGCGCTGGCTTAGAGAGTCCCCGAGTTAATGCCTGTGCTTATTAGCAGCTCAGGACCACTCTGGTCTTGGCTCCGAAGATTAGAAATGATTAACCTGCAGGCATGTGATGCTGACCAGCCGCTGACAGAATGAAGGCAGAGTGAGTTCGACCACAGTGATTGCTTCCTTTTTTTTTTTTTTCGTTTTTTGTTTTTGACAATTTAGCTTTGAAAATAATCCTTCTGAAAACAAAAAAATTCAAAAGATGCTTTCATCATTCTAATTCCTTAAGGACACGAGGATAATAAGGTACACATGCACTAGTTCTTGTCAAAGTCTCCTCCGATCTAACAGAAGATAATCACACCGTGAAAAATACTCTCTAGATCTTTACAGAGAGTAAGCATGCAATAAATAATGTCGGAAGGCTGAGTTAAGAAACTAATGAAATAAGGATCAAAATTTCTGTTTCACTAAGAAAATTTCTGTTCACTAATAGAACTTTGAAAAGATATTTGAGTCTAATATCAAGAATAGTCTTCCTTTGGATGGTTTTTCTAAATTTTTTTTTTTGGTATTATGGATAGTAATAGGTATGTATTTATGGACATTGTAGGGATGAAGCAGTGTAAAACCAAAAGACACTCTTTATATACAATCATTTTTTCTCATGTACTGCTCTTAGGGCAAAGTGGTATCATTACTGTTTCCATAGGAACAGTAATTTTTTGAAAGTCAAAATGAATGCTGAGAAGGAAAAAGCACATAAGGAAGACATAGTCATTCAAAACATTGATCTGTGCCCCGCCCCCATAATACTGTGTGGAATATTTGTTGCATTATTCATTTGTATAAGAAATAATAAATAACATGAGACTGTTCAAAAGAAAAACTGCCCAAAGCTTTTTCAGCTAAATTGATTTTATAGTTTTGCAGCTTCTGTATGTCCCCAAAATGCCCCCTCCAGGGTCGGGTGAGTCTGAACTTGGTGCAAATTGCAATTGAACAATGGAACCGACAGTGCGGTCTGTGACAACAGGACTAAGGTCCCCACCTCTATCATCTGCCTTCCTCCCATGCAGCATGGTGATGCCCACTGCTTTCTCTGAATCAGCGCCCCCCTGCTCCCCGAGAAGGAGCTCTTGGCCGTTTCCCCAGCGGCCCGATGCTATGGCTGCACTATTTGTTTGCGTGGCCGGCATGCCTTCCCGGGTGTGCAGCGAAGGGCGCTGCCCCTGGTTGTACACGTGCACCTTTGAGGCTCAACCATGTGAGCAGACAAAACATGTGCATGCAAATCTCTGGGTTACGCCACCAAAATGGAGTTTGTTGGGTTCACTTAGAGCTTTCACAGTTGTTGAAATAAGAGGGATTGGTGTCTTCCTACAGAACTTCTAGAAAGAGAGTACACTCTTCTGAGATTACGGCCTGGGACCCAAAGTCCCGTGAGAGGTGGCATCGGGTCCTGTGGCTGCTGTTAACCTGTCACTGCCCACCAGGAGGCTCGTAGCAACGACATTCATCCTTCCAGTGGGGCTATGTCCCCTCTAAGGACTCTAGGGAAGAACCGTCTCCTGCTTCATCCTGCATCTGGAGGCTCCTTGACATCCTTGACTTGCTGTGGGCATTCATTTCTGCAAGTTCTGCCTCCTGGTCCCCTGGCTTCCTTCCCCGCCTGGTCTCTGTGCCCCTCCGTCCCCTCCTAGGGACACTGGCCATATCTGCTAGGACCTCATTTTAACGTGATTACAAGTGCCAAGCCCTTCTTTCTAAATAAGGCCACCTTCACCTGTACCGGGCGTGGGGGTATACTTGAACATATGTCTTTGAGGACACATGTCAGGGCTCCCTGTGGTGGTTCTGAGACGCTGGCAGGAGTGTGAAGGGAGAGCCAGGCTTTAGAGAGGTTGGAGGAGGGAGACCTAATGGTGACCTGAGGCCTGGGCTACCCCAAGGGTGAGGATGGGGTGCACGGCTGGGAGTCAGCACCGGGGAACACCGGTGTCTGTCATCCCCCTAAAGGGCTGACTTCTATTCATTCCAGACAGCCACAGGGGAAGACAAGAAACCGTGTGGTCCTTGGGGTGAGCGAGGGAGCGAATAGAAGAACAAATAAGTCAGCAGTTGCAGAGCTCTGGACATTCTTGTGATGGACATCTACCCAAGTGGAATGCGGGCAAGAGCATAGCCAGGACATGGTCTTGTCTGCTGCTGTCTCTGACATACCTGAATCAAAATAGTGGGAGCCAGTGTGCAGCCCAGCCAGCCTGCCAGGGCTCGCTGTCCTGTGGGACCTCAGGGTCACGCACTTAGGGTGCTGTCCCCTACCTGCCAGCGGTCCTCCTTCACAGCCTAGAGGCTTCTCCTTGTGGAGTGTGGCAGAAAGTGTTGAAAAGCAGCTCTCCGGGGGTGCCTGGGTGCTCAGATCCTGATCTCAGGGTCGTGGGTCTAGCCCCGCGTCAGACTCTGTGCTTAGTGCAGAGTCTGCTTAAGATCCTCTCTCTCCCTCTGCCAGCCGCCCCCCCCCCAAATAAATAAATCCATTAAAAAACAATAGCCTTCCAAAGTGCCCACAAGCTTGAGCCTCCATAAGGAGTGGGAGCGAATTCATCTTTCCCCACATCATCCAGCCAACGTGTGCTTTGCAACAGTCAACAGTGCCAGTCAAATTTCAAATTTTAATTCATTTTTTTTCTGGTTCCTTCGGAAATCAAACATAAAAATTAACTGCCTTAAGCCTACCGAATGGTAATTGGTATGGCTTTCTTAGTGCAGTCTATGTATGAAAGTATACTACTAACATTTCCTATTGAGAGCCTGTTCAGTATCCTTTTTATCTTATTTTCATTCCCTTTTATGAGTTTCAATTTTTAAAAATGAGACTCGAAAGTGTTGAAGTTTAGAGAATGCCTTAGTTATTACAACAAATTTGTACATGTGTACGTGGACATGGAGCTTGACCTTGACACACGTGTCTATTGTCTATTGTCGCTTTATTTTAAATGTTCCCGGGAGGGAAGATCTGTGGAAACCCCATGTAGCTGTGACAACTGGTGAGGGGGGTGTGCCAGCAACACGAAGGTCAATGATGAACCTAACCCAGTACCTCCCTCCCCGAGGTAGTGCCTCGGGTGTTCTCCTCCCTGCAAATTCACCCTCTTCCCTCGTTTCCACTTGGGAATCTTTCCGTGCAGCTCACAGTTACCAAGTGTCCCATCACGCGCCACCTCCTGGAGGGAGCAACATCTGCAAAATCTATCTGGAATTGTTTTTCATGAGAAAATCGACCTCTTACTATTGATCTTCTAATTCATGCACGTGGACTATATTCAGTATCTGATTTCTTTCCTCAGAGTTTTAGAGTTTCTATCTATGTGTATATTTTATTAGCTTTACATCTCGTTTCTCGGTGCTCCTGAAGACGGCGTTTCTGAAATTTTAAATTCCAACTTTTATTAGATAAATATCTGAATTTCTGCTATTAAATGCATTAGGCATTTTCTTTTCTTTTCAAAAAATTGTTTTGCTGTTTTGGGGGCACCTGGGTGGCTCAGCGGTTAAGCGTCTGCCTTTGGCTCAGGTCGTGATCCCAGGATCCTGGGATCAAGTCCTACATCGGGCTCCCTGCAGGGAGCCTGTTCTCCCTCTGCCTGTGTCTCTGCCTGTCTCTGAGTCTCTCATGAATAAATAAATAAAATCTTAAAAAATAATAAAATGGTTTTGCTTTTTAATGTAGATGCTTCTCTAGCTAGATCTTCCAACCTGTTTTCTGTTTGTATACACGAAGGCTATTTATTTCCTTATATTGATTTTAAAATCTGCTCCTGTACCAAATTCTCTTATTTTGCATATGCTGTTTCTGTCAGGCAGTCGACTTACTTTATTTCTTTCCTCCTAATTGCTATGTCTCTGATCACTTTTTCTTTTTTAATGCCTTGTCTCTAATGTGGGTGGAAGTTCTTTCTTGTTAAGGCAGATGCTGTCTTTGGGTGAAGCACATAAAGAAAGAATAATCATCAGTTTCTATTTATTGAATATTTTTAAGAAAAATGAGTAATGGGTTTTGTCAAATATCTTCTATATATCTAGGAAAATCATATGACTTTTCTTTACCTCTGTTGCTATGATGCATTTTGTCAGTAGACTTTCTAATACTGAGCCACTCATATTTCTGGAATAAACCTCCTTGCTCATGAATCACTTCTTTTTAATACGTTCTAACATTGTGATTGTTAATATTTTATTTCAGACTTTTGCATTAACATCTCCTGTGTGAGACTGGTCTGTGTTTTCCTGTTTTGTGGAAAAGTCTTCCTAGCATGCTTTTATTTTTGGAAGAGACATTATTCTGTACTTAATTCTTTTTCTTAGAGTAATTTGTATAAGAATGGATTGGGATTTTTTCTTTTGATTATTTGATTATTTTTAAGTGAAATGAGTTTCTTCCTTTTTTTAAAGAATTGTACCAGGATATATATATATTTTTAATTTTTTTTCTTTATTTATGATAGTCACACACACAGAGAGAGAGAGAGGCAGAGACACAGGCAGAGGGAGAAGCAGGCTCCATGCACCGGGAGCCCGACGTGGGATTCGATCCCGGGTCTCCAGGATTGCACCCTGGGCCAAAGGCAGGTGCTAAACCGCTGCGCCACCCAGGGATCCCCCAGGATATATTTTTGATGGTTTCTGGCTTCACAGCTTTTGAGTCCCTTTTTTGTTGCTGGTATGTTGTGTGGGTTTTTTTTTTTTTTTTTTTTTTTTTACCTTTTTTATATGGCTTCAAAATGTGGTATATGATATGGACTCATAATTTCTGAGAACCTTTTCTCTGGACTTTTCCTTCCTTTTATCTACACCTTCCCTATTGTCTCTGATCTGCTCAGTAGAGATTTTAAGTTTTGCTCTAGAAACTGTGTCTGGTGAGGGTTGGGGTGGGGTTGGGGGTGAAGGTGGTGCCAGGCAGGGGGTGTCTGATAATTTAAGAGGCGAGTGGGAATGCAATCTACTTTCATAACAATCTAAGATATTCGTATTTTCCAACGTGTTCAAGAGGGCATGCCTTGCTACAGGAATTATTTGAAATAAAGTCTTAAAAATACTATATCAGGTCTTACCAAAGGAAGCAAATACGAAAAGACTACATCTCAGGATGCCTGGGTGGTTTAGCGGTGGAGCGTCTGCCTTCTGCTCAGGGCATGATCCCAGGGTTCCGGGATCGAGTCCCACATCGGGTTCCCTACAGGGAGCCTGCTTCTCCCTCTTCCTGTGTCTCTGCCTCTCTCTCTCTATGTCTATCATAAATAAATAAATCTTTAAAAAATATATTAAAAAAAAAGAAAAGAAAAAGAAAAAGCCTCCATCTGAAAATATACCTGAATATGAAAAGTTAACTGTCTTCACCCCAAGGATCCGTCCCCGTGAGTGATGGATTCCTGTCCCAGTCCTGGTCCCAGGACGACGTGCAGCCCCCACTCTATGACTGTGAAGTTCTCCTTCCCTAGTTACTGCGGTCCCACAACATTCTGATTTTTTGTCTCCTTTTCCCTCCTTTTCTTCTCTCTCCATATGGGTCTCTTCCCTCCTCTGCTCTCAGTGTTCCAGACATTTAGTTTATTGCAGTCCTGGCGTTCTCCTTTTCTGGTGACTGTATGAGCTCTTCTGGTTTCAGCAGTCTATACCTGGATCCTGGATATACACCTGCCCAGACTCTGCTTCCTGTCTTCCCGCTGTCGGCTGAACAGACCATCCTCTTCTCGGACTTAAAATCCAAGTGTATTTTTGTCTTCAAACCTGTCCTTTGTCAAGACATCTCTGTCTTGAGACATAAAAACTTTGGAAGCTGCCTGGGTATCCTCCTCTCTCCCACAGTGGGTCCCTGCAAGCCATCACAGAGTTACCTGAACGTTTATGTCACATTCAGTGTTATGTATTTTCCAGTTGCCTCGTCTAGTCTAACCCTCCATTTCTTCAAACTCAGACTAATATATCTTATTTCTCCACTGTGTTCTTATTCTGCTTCTACAATTGCACGTTGTAATCTCATTCATTTTCCTAAGCTTCGCTCTTCAGGATCCTGCACCACTAACCAGTGTTTGTTCCTCATAGAATAATTTTCAGACTCCTCATTGTGGCATGCAGGGTGCCCCACAATCTGGCCACAATTCATTCTAACCTTTACCTTTTCCCTCATCCTTTCAAAAGGAGGACCTCTTGACCTCAACTTCCTTCTGAACATTCCAGGCCATGTGCCCATGGGATATTTCATGCTGGCTCTTTGTTCCTCCTTCCTTTCCCTGGGACAGTAGCCACCACAACCTTCATGAAGAAGGACCCTGGATGTAAGAGGGACTCGAGGAGTGGGAGATGGCCAGGTGTCCAGAGCTGATGCTCCTCAGTGTCCTCCAAACCCAAACGGGCCAGCAGCCTGGTGGACCCTCCTCACTCTATCTTCAAGTCAAATTTTCACAGTCAAACAAAACTTCAGTGAGGCTTTGGGGCTATGGTTCCTATAGTAACAGGGCCAGTTTCAGGTCTGATTTATGATGTCAGATGAGACTTCTTGACACCAACAATCTCAAACTTACCCTTTTCAAAAAACTCAAATCAAGTACTAACATTTAAATAAACAATAACTTTATTAACACTATGTGCTGTCATCTTTTCTTCTCTAACCAGCATCCATGACTCCAGTCTCCTTCACGGTTGACATGAGATCCCCTTCCATGTCCTATTGCTCTTGAGGACATGCTTTGTGGTCCATGCTCTGCTATCTCATGACCCAGCATTGTTCCCATTAAATTCCCAAATACTGCTGGCTGATTAAATAATTATGAATTCATGGGTGGTTGTCATCCTCACCGACTGTGTTCCCTTAGTACTCATTGGGCATCCCATTCTCTAGTTTTCACCATCAATGTCAGTGTATAAACTGAATCATCTGGTGTTTGGCTGAGTTTGCCACCTGCCATTACATTCTATTATTTTGTTCATCTGCAGGGGGAACTTATCTTGTCCTTCCTGGAAGTAAAATTTATAGTCTGAGGTAGAAAAAAACATGAATAAAATTAGTTCTGACAAAGGCAGAGTGGAAAGATGGGTGAATTGCAGAGGACAGGCATTCCTTGCTGCTAATACTGCAGATCAGAGCAGGGCCCCTCCTCAGCCAAACTAATTGGAGACGCTTCCATCAAAATCCAAACAAAGACTTTATCATGCTTACACTGAATGTTCTTTCGGAAACTGCTCTAACATTTCATCCCTGTAGCTAATGCTGCATAAATACATGTATTTGGTTGTTTCAAAGGAGAAAATGCCTTTGGTCAATGTGTCTTACCTTTACTTCACCATAGTAGACACTTCAGTTGAAAGGGAACATGAAAGGTGCACCAAATATGTTCTGTGGCGATTCTACTGTGGAGGCAATGTGTGTAAGTGTCATTCTATGGGCTAGGTAGAGCTCCACAACGTCCCCAGGACAGCTACAAAACCCACAGGGCACTGGGAAATGAAGTTTCTGTGAATCTCTTACAGTGAAATCTGTTCTAAACTAATGTGAGGCTATGTGGAAACTACATCCCATGTGTAGAGCATCTGATGATGAGATGCTGTCCCAGACCCTACTGGGAAGAGATGTGGTATGAAAAACATGTTAATTCCAAAACACATCTATCCCCAGGTAGTTGAGCAAAGGGACTATAGGCCTGTCACACAGAAACGTGGTTGAATAACTCAAAACTTACAGAATGGTATCAAATAGAAAATAGAATATTCTGGTGCTCAACTCAATCACTTGTCAGATAAAACTATCTCTGGGCACCTGGGTGGCTCAGTCGGTGAGGTGTTTGCCTTCAGCTCAGGTCATGATCTCAGGGCCCTGGGATCAAGTCCTGCATCGGGCTCCCTGCTCAGGGGGAGCCTGCTTCTCCCTCTGCCTCTGCTGCTCCCCCTCTTGTGCTCTTTCTCTTTCTCAAATAAATAAATAAATAAATAAATAAATAAATAAATAAAACATTAAAAAAAACCTATCTCTAAAACATGGTCTTCTGGTAAGTTATCACTGTGATTGTGACTGGTATGTTTATACACTTTATTTCTTGGTTTAACCTCTTATATGATGACTTAAAAGATGGGGCATGGAGTGTGTGTACATCAGCATCCACTTGCTGCTTTAAGTATTTATCTATATTTTGGACTTTGTCGAAAGTACCCAGTAATTCTTAACATCCACCAATTAGAATGAAGACATCAGCTCCCTTCCACCTTATTCTTCATCTCTTTGGTCCCACCTACTCCTGTGTAACTTCTATCATTTGTGTCCCTTTAAAAAGGTATCAGTACCTTAACATCTTAATTATTTTGGTAATTTTGAATATAAATTCTAAACTAGAAAATTGATACTGTCATAAGCACTTATGAACATGTGGAAGTCTTCCACTACTGAACCATGTACTATCATGGTAATATTGGGGAATAATACATAATTACCCTGTAAATTAGTGTCATTCCCGACTAGTTCGTGTGTCAAGGCCAGATCCTTTCCCTTCTCCCACTGACTCTCTCCTTATCTACCTAGCCTTCCATTGGTTGCCCCAGATTACAACATTCTATGCTATTTTATTTATCTATGGGCCATCATTTTCTTATTAAAAAGACACCGGGCATTTTCCTATCATTTTCCAGTTACTTTTGTGTAATAATGGAAAAAATAAATGTAAATAAGATCACTGTTAAAAAGAATTCATTTTATTGTTTTAAAGGTTTAGTTTGGAATAATTACCCAGAAAGGGAGGTTTTTTTGGTGTGTTTTGGTTTGTTTTTATTTGTTTGGGTTTTTTTTTCCTTTAGTTGTTTTTTAATGCATTTTTTGTTTGTTTGTTTAAGATCTCTGTGTCTTGGGTCTCATGGCTACTTACTTAGGTTTTTGGACAAGTCTTGAGCCTGCACTAATTTTTTTTTTCCCAAATGGAACAGACAAATGATCTAGGATAACATGTCTGAAATTGACTTTATTTGTGCTGAGTAATCCGTTATCTGGGCACCAAATTGTAGTTTCCAAATCCCTTTTCCCTATAACCTTAAAGACACCCACCTCATTTTTAAATGTCTACAGCACAGGCTTTTCCCCCTGTATTTGTTGTCTTTTTAGAAAAAAACAATGCTGTCAGCAAATGTGTGTCTTGAACAAGTCGTCAGGGAGTGAAGGGCACTTGCTCCAAGGGGAGCCCATCCCGGAGAGTCTGGGCTTTATGATTTCCCCTCAATGAATCCACACTCCTGTTTCTCTAACGACCACACACACATCACCATGTCTAAACTCAAGATCAATTATTTGAGTTACTTTAAGGGAAACGTTATTTTTAAACTTTTTTTTCCTATAAGCTTTATATGATTATATTTTAGTTACTGTAGTGAAACCAACAATTTACAGAAGCAAAGTTATTTGTTTTGGCTTCTCCAGAGATGAGACAGGGAAAGGAATCTAATAAGAAAGACCACGAAAATCTCATGTACCTTACATTACAACATGATTTTAAACTATTTACTAATTTTAAAGGTGGATACATTCTGTATTTCTATGATTTCTGATTTTGTATCAGTTACATACATCTAGATATAAATATCTTTGTCCCTTTGAAATTAATCATTTCAAATAAATGATTAGTATATTGAGGGCTGATGGCAATCTTTGGGTAGAAACTGTAGGCTGCAAATTGTTACTTTCAAACCACAATTTCCTAGATATATATTTGCTTTTATTTTTTATTTTATTTTTTAAAGATTTTATTTATTTACTTGAGGGGGGGGAGAGAGTGCACAAGCAGGGGGAGCAGTGGAGGAAGAGGGGGGATCAGAGTTCCTGCTGAGCAGTGAGCCAACATCAGGACTCCATCCCAGAACCCTGAGATCAAGACCTGAGCTCAAGACAGACAGTTGCCCATGTGAGTCACCCAGGGGCCCTGTATGTATTTGCTTTTAGATGAACTTTTTAAGAAGGGACTTCCATATTTAAAATTTACTCTTCTGCTAATGAGGAGTTTGAATGAAGTGAGAATCCACTTTTTTACATGAAGCCTTATGCAATTGCATTGATCCTTCAAGTTAGTACAGATTTAGTGAATTGTGTGCTATTTTCACAGTGTACCCACATCATGGGTACTCTTATGGCCTGTTTTCTAGATGAAAACACAGAAGCACAGACTGCTCAGGTGATTCCAGGGTCCCAGCTGACAAAATGCCAGAGTGGCTCTAGACGCCATCCCCTTGCCGCTCTAGACCTCATGCCTCATCCCACCTTTGCATGAGAGTGAAGTTTGGGGTCTTCCCAAATTACACGGTGAAGTTAATCAGCTTCTAACAGCAATCATAGGCAATTTTAGATTTCCCTTTTGTAATGCAGGACAATCCATATCCTTTGTATCACAATCCCAGGTGGGCTGACTCACTGTAAAATGGCCTTAATGGAACTGTCTTCATGTCCATTAAGAATAACCTGTCATCACCGCACACACACATTTGCAATATTTCCAGAATCCATTTTGTACTTTGAGATTTCAGTTCTATTTTGCCAGGATGCTAGAATCTCACACTCGAGGGCAGACTTCACAGAGAACAGGTGGGACACGTCATGATTTTAGCTCAAGTGACTTATTGTTGATGAAATCAACCCAAAGAGGATCACAAGGTTCTTTCAGGATGTTTGCTTCTCGGCTTCTCCACCTTGACATGGTCCTGAACTTGTAACATTATACACTGTATTTTTGTTTAGCATATTTATTCTTTTCATTCTTTTATTCTGGTGGGTGTTCTCAGGCTGGTCTGGAGGCCATTCTGCTACTTCTCATCCTCATTCTTTTTTTCAAAATAATCATATAATTATAGATTAAACATTTATACCGTGAATGAGAAGCTATTTTGTTTACTTTATGTGAACAAGCCCGTTTAAATCTCACAAGAATGTGGTAAGCTTGGACAGAGAAGTCCAAAGCACAGGGAGGTTGAGTCACCTCCAGCCACCTCCAGCTGAAGCAGGATAAGGTGCTAATCAATCCTGAAGGAGGTGAATTTCCTTCACAAGGACAAGGGGGGATTGGCTCCGGGAACTATGGGAGAGACATTTATTGCTGAGAACAAAGGTACTAAAACAGCAAGCAGCCAGTTAGATGCAAACCTAACCCAACCCATATCCACAGTGTTGGGAGACAGAAGGATTGGTCACCCCTGCTCCTGCAGGAAGGAACGTAGCTCCTGGGTTGGAGGAAAGAGAGTAGGGAGTGGTGTCAGAACAAGAATCCACACAGCCTCTTTCCTGCCTCACCTCAAGGGCGCAGGACACCCAAGCAAACACCCCTGCAGGTGGAAAACAGGCCTCATCTCAGTCGAAGTGCCTGTGACTGTCCAGATTCTGTGGGCCAAGGGCACAGCCCAGAGACCAGCACCTGGCTGAGGCAGAGCTGGGAGGGCAGGGCCAGGAGGGCAGAGTGAGGCAGCCTCATCTCTGCGGGGAGGGGGTTGGCCTGGACTCCCTCAGCCTTGCATCCTTGAGGCCTGGCCGGAGCTGAGCCCTGAGCCTGAGTGCAGGCTGCCCAAACCCATGGCCAGGAGGAAGCCAGTTGGGAGTGGAAAGGAGCCCTCATGCCAAGTGGTGTGCAGAAGACAGAGGCAGAGGAGCCCCTCCATGTTCCCGCCTCCAGGTCACTGAGGGCCCAGTGGAGGGAAGGGCAGGCTGAACCCTGAGGGCTCACTGGTGACCTTGCCATCACCACAACATGAGGGAATCCTCACTGTAAAGACACCGGGACCCACATGCAACCAGAGCACTTGACAAGGCAAGACTTCGTTTCTCTTGCCAAGTCGGGATGAGGACTCCATCGAGGCAACTGAGTCCCATTAGCACAGCCAAGATAGGATCTTGCTTTTGACCAGATTTGATTGAATATGCTACCTAACATGTATTTGTAGGCTCCCGGAGGGTTACGGTATGAATGAACCCATCATCCTTCATCATGCCTCCGGCACTGAGGGGTCAAGGCTGCAGGGGGACACGTAGTCTGATTCATGGAGTTGAAGTCTAGTTCCTGTCCCCTGCGGTTAGCGAGCCTGGGGTGTCGGGGGGCAGCTCTCTGTGCTGCCTTCCTGCTGAGCTTCTCTGAGGGGTCCACCGGCTGCTCTGGACTCCACACCCTTATTCTGGGGGGTGTTGCTGATAAGTCAGAAAACGAAGTTTGACTTAAAATGCTTCCAGAAATACCCATGTCTTGTTTCCCGAGGACACTGAACACACACTGGTGGGCAGGTCTGGGAAGTGAAGTTGTGTGAAGTTATGCTCTCTGCCTTCTTCTTCTGTCTCCACTTTGGACCACATTTATTGATTTGTTTTAAATCTGCAGTATTGAGATGGAGTCTTCCACTCAGCAGGTCTCTGAGAGGTGCTGGATATGAATGTTGCAGTAAATCCACTTGTTCCCACGGTGCCATGTGTGTAAATAAAAGGCACTTTCCATCCCAAGCAAACATTGATGACACAGTGGCTCCAAGGTAGGATACTTCGGGTTACAGCATAACCCCTTTTTCCACGCTCTCAGACTTTTCTGATGGCCTTTATGTAGTCATCTCTGTTCCTTTGGACAGATGTTTGCTAAACATTCACTATATTTCAGTATTAATTTGAAATTGAGGGAATGTGTAAGGAAAATGCTTACCTTTATGTCAATCCTCACAACCTCTTAGACTCTCATTGGGGAAGAAACGACTTGTTCGCCTGAATTGCATAAGATACAGAAAGGTAAATGCTTAATGTGAAAAGGAGCAGGCTGGACATGGTCCACAAGCTTGAGGGAACTGTGGCTTCCACCCCCTTGGTGTGCTCTGTGGACCCGGTTCTCCTGGATGAATCCAAGTCCAGCCTTTAATTTCTCACAAATCTGGCCTTTCTAGTTGACATTGAAGTTGAGAGTCAATACATAAAATTGGAGTTGGAGAAGGGAGTGGTCAGTGCAGGCTGCAGCGACTCTCCATGAGCTCTGATGAGGGAGCCCTGGGAGCTGCGGCCTTGAGGGAGAAGCAGGCAGAGGGGGCACATCATGTAGGACTAAGCCATTGGAGGTGCTCTCTACAGCTTCTTAAAGACGCAGTTGAGGGTGTGATGCATGTGCTTCCAACATGGATCCACTGTCTGTGCGATGTGACGGGCAGTCATGCCCTCGCTATGTACCAGAAGGAGTTTGCATCTGCTGCTTCCCCTTCTTCCTCCTCCCGTCTGTGGGAGCACCCAGTAGGGGTGCCAGCACCAAAATCCAGTTTCGCCTCCATAATCCTGGTCTCCTTTTATTGAACACACTGTGTTAAAGCCTCAAAAAGAGGTAGTTCAAAGGATTAGGCAACTGGACCCAATTTAAATATTTAGAAAATGGGGCCTCAGGTGCTCCGTCGGTGGAGCATCTGCTTAGGATCCTGGGGTCCTGGAGTTGAGCCCCACACCCGGCTCCCTGCTCAACCAGGAGTCTGCTTCTTCCTCTGCCTCTGCCCATCCCCAGCCCCTGCTGGTGCTCTCTCTTTCCCTGTCTCTCTCTTTTTCTAATAGATAAATAAAAATCTTTTTAAAAATTAAAAAAAAAATATTTAAAAAATGAGTATACTTGTTCTCTGGAGTTCTTTGTGTGCTATGCCCTCAATTATCCCCAACTCCAACCATCACTGACGGGAAACGACACTCCTCCTACTGTACGTACTTCTTGCAGTTGGATAAAAACATCACAGAGGTTAGCAATTAGAAGCACCTTAGTCCAAACGACACACTACTTTTATTTTTTCACAAGGAGAGAAAATCCACAGATCAATGTAATCCTGTTGCCCTCAACCTTTATTCTGCAAATACATTACTCGCAATTTTCATTCAAAATCTTTTTTTTCTAACAATCTTTTTCATCTTGGGTCCTAATTACTTAGGTGTGGGGTGTTTAAACAAAGGGAGCAAAAAAAAAAAAATAAACAAAGGGAGCAGGGTAAGTCCCTGCGTTCATGACAAACCGGTCTTTTGGAACCAGCGCCTGAGTGCAGGTCGCGGCAGAGGTGCCCCGTGTTGGGGGCCGCCCGGGGCACAGGAGCGTTGTGGAGGACACCGCTGAGGTTAGGGAAAGGCCACGAAGGCCGGGTGTGTACTCAGGAATAGCGCTGACACGGGAGTGCACTTCTTTGTTGCTCCTTCATTCTCAACTCCATTTCTAACAGAAAATAGTAGCATAAATGTTTGTCAGCACCTCCACTTGTCTCCCTTTTCTTTGTAAACTTGGATGACCCAGGCTTGGAGAAGGTCTGGACGTCATGATACTTGAGCCTGAATTCTGTCCATGTGTAGAAGGTGCACCTCTGTTATCGTGGTCACGTTCCGCTCAACATCCTTTCAGATTGAGTTGAATTACACGGAGCGTCCAAATCCATAGGATAAAATCTCTGAAATGTCAAGTAATCACAACCACGTGGCACCCACGCTTCGGAGCCCACGTCTCTAAAGCACAGATTTCCAAAGATAATTAGATGAGAGCCTTTGGTCTGCTGTTATTTCACTCTCAAGTTTTTTGGTTTACCCACATTTTGTCCTAAAAAGTCAAGCATTTGTGCAGAGCAAACTATGTCAAGAAAACCTCCTCCACTTTCTCCCCTGGAGGTTGGGAACTTAACCGCCATGGCCACTTTGCTCACCCTCTTTCTTGGGGTCTGCACAGTTAATCCTTGACTTAATCAGCCCTCCCTAGCATACCAGGGGGCCTATTTTCTTGAGAATCTCCTTTAGAACTAGGCAGAGTGCTGAAAACTACACGCAGATCATTTCCATGCTAGCAAAAAGCGCTCACTGTATTTTGTAGGTGAGATTACAACGCAGCAGACACTGTGTGGTTTGTTTCTGCTCCTGCTCCTGGGTTCCTTTAGTCTTGGTCTTAATTATTATAATAAAAAGGGGTAAAATTTTTAAAGGCCCTCTGTTAGACGTCTATGTGGCTCGGAGAAGATTCTCCAGTGAACTCAGTGCTTCACAGTCTGGGATTTGAAGACATTAGAATTTTATAAGGGGCAGGGAATCCTCCTTCCTGCCTCCTCTGCGGCGTCTCTCACACACCCAGCTGCACGCAGCCATGTGCTCGAAGCTCCCACACCCAGACATACACGCACACACACAGACATGCAGCACTTAGGCTTGCTCTCCCGTTGTCTTGTAAATAGTCCCACCATCAAAATACTTGATGCATTCGTTTTCCAGAATAACAGTTGACACATCTTTTTCTCTGAACTAATTATTTTGACCCCCTACAGAAATAACAATTAGCTAATCAAGTTACATATAATTTCTAAGTTTCAACTTAAAATTTCATTTTTATTTTTCTGTTGTCATTACTGTTAGAGTCAATTTAAAAAAAAATAATGCATAATGTGTCCAAGCCACGGCATGATCTCTGTCTGTATCATGTGATTGGAGTGATAACACAATGGTAACTGAACGTGTATTAGAAATCTCATAGCTGGAAAGTCAGGCAGCAGCCACATGTGATTACGGCTTTTCCTTTTTGTAGGCTTCTCCCCACATTATGTGATACATCCCACAGGGAAGTTTCTTAAAATAAAATGGCATTTTAGGATGTAAGACCATTGAGCAAATCACCTGCAAAGGGCAATTATAATATCTGTTTGTGCAGTTTTCTAGTGAGAACTCAATGGAGTTAAATGACCTATTCCTGTCCTCAACACACAGAAGGTGCTTGAAAAATATTTGCTGCTTTCACAGCAGTTTCTTAAACTAATGCAAATTTTGGGAATAGGTTATAAGACCTATAACATAGGTTATAAGATGTTTTATACAAAAATAATGAGGCTCCTTTGGTAAAACACATTTTAATGTTTGGAATAAAATTTGTTTAAATCATATGAGCCATAAAAGAAGATCTGAATAAGCCTGATCATAGCAGTGTCATTACTGGAAACAGGTGGATCTTTTAGTGATTTGCTGAGCATGTGGAACTGTGTCAGGCTCCCAGGGACGGGTGAGGCTGGGGTGGGGGCGACCCCTCCTCAAGGGTAAGCAGTCCCCAGGCCTGGCCTGCAAAGGGCCTCACCACCCCCCAACTCCCTTTCTGCTACTGTGGCTGCTGCTCAGTACTCTCCCCTCGTTCCCAGCATTAGCATGAATGCGAACATGCCTCTCTTCATAGAAAGATTGCCACTGTGAGAACCCACTCCAAGAAATACAATACACATAACCTCTTAGGACCTCTGTGTGTGTCCTGATTTTTCTGATTTCCCTTTCATTTTCCTTGTATTACCTGCACTAACTCTGGGTTGCTAGAATCCGCTCGTCCTTTTTCACCTGCGATGGCACCATGTCTGATTCCAGAGGAGCATGGTTCAGGCAGCTGACCCCACTGGGGCCTTCAGGTGGGCTAGTCACTCATAAAAAGCCTTCACTTTCACACATCCAGACATGGACTTTCCATCCATTTATGTGATCACCTGCAGAAGAAGGTAATTCCCACTGAAATTATTCTTTAAGAGGGCAGTGCCTTCATTGGTTGTTGAACAAAATGGGAGAAGCCTGCCTTTGGGGAGGCGAGGTCTCCTTGCTTTCCCTGGCTCTGTGTCAGTGTCCTCTGTCCACCTTCTCTGTTCCTGCCTGTGAAAGCAGGGACTGTGTTGCCATATGCGCACTGCCCTTGTGAACAGATTTAAGGAAACATATGATTGACACCAGTGCTTTCATGTGCCCCAGTCTCCTCTGAATGTGTGTGTGGCTGGGCCAGGTCTCTTTCAGTGGATATTTTATGGTGTCATCAAGGGAGTCAAAGGGCAAATAATGTATTACATGAGCCGTATGAACCCCTACAGCGAGTGATGAGCTCTGCAGCGAGGGCTTGGATCCGGCACCTCTGGGATGCATCACTCTGAGCCTCTCTATCTACTCAACAGCAACATGTCCTTGCACAGAGAGGGCAAATCTGCTCCACGTTCAAACCAGCATGGGTCCCCTGTGGGCCAACTAAACTTGTTTTTCAAAGGTGCCACAACTCTTCAGAATTATTTAAAATTTAGATTCAAGATAACAAATATCCAGAAGTTTCCCAGTGATGGGCTTGCTTTCCACAGCTCATGTCCGCAGACCCACGGGGGTCTTCCGTGTGTCCTGGCAGTTAGTTCTGAAGCTCTGTCCATGAAGGGGGGCTCTAACCACCTCAGAGGTGAGTGTGTTCAGCTGTGTCTGGTTTTCCTGGCAACAGACATCTATAGCTATCTTGAGTGACCTACATGTCTAAGCCGTCTATGTCATCCAAAGGAAGAAGCTTGCTGAGAAGAAGAGATACATATGGCCATTAAATCATTAATTCTATTTCAGCCACTAGCAACTGAGTGTTTGCTCCCCACTTGGTTGTGAGAGAAAAGCAAAGTGAGTTTCTGCCTCAGAAACAGTGACTATAAGAAGCCATCCTTACCGGCTGCCCTTGTGATGAACTTCCTAGGATATCACCATAGCTTTCATTTTGAAGATTGGCCAATAATGAAATGAGTAAGAAAAAAATCTGAGTAAACCGAAAACAATAGCTTTCTTCCTCTTTGTGGAGAAATTAAGTACTTGTGGGCTCAGAATGGCCATAAGAACATTCCACACTCCTCTAATGGAACGTTTTTTTTTTCAGAAAGAACCAGAACGAAGCTGAGTCATAGCAACCTGAGAAGTCAGTGCCTCTTTAGAATTTTCTAAAAGGTTTATGTTCTTGCCTTAAACCTTTGGACCCTAGTTATTTTCCATCACAAAAGATGAAAGTAGGACTAATTCTATTAGAGGCAATTTTCCCAAACATTAACTCTTATAAGTGGTGGGCAACCCACCATCATAATTAAAAGTGTCTACCAAGTGTTTAAATGCACATTCAACCACTGGCCATTCCAGCCATAACCAAAGATAGGTCTCCAGTCTTAGGACACCACTGAATGTAGGGATGACACGGAGCTTGGAAACCTCCCGCAGAGATCAGAAGGAGACTTTGTCAACACAGAATCTATTGTTTGTAGCCTGTTTGTCAATGGACCAAGTCTTGAATCTGGCTTTACTCTGTGCCAGACAAAATCCCAAATATTGTAGGGTGAAGAAAACACTGTGTTGTCATCTCTGCTGTCAAGAAGGATGCCGCAGACCCTTCTGGAACGATTTCGGGAGCAAGGCCACATGGAGAGCCTTGGTGGGGGTGACAGGGGTGAAAGAAAATGACAACCTCTTGAAGTGGCGGGTAATTCTGAGACATCCACGCATAGGGCTGTTTTCTTGTTGGGGAGATACTTGGTTCTTCAACCACTGGGTTATCAGCACTTTTTGATCTATGCCCTCAGGACCACGTGTTAATTGATAAGCTTATGAAGGGCTCAATTTTTAAATAAGTTGAATTTATTGAGACAATGTAGGAGGAGAATCAAAAGTGATGGTGAAATTCAGGAAGTAAAAATCCCTCGGTTTGGGGACACTTAATGGATGAACACAATGTTTAGCGTACTTTTTAAGGAATGAGAATGGCTGGACTAGACCAAGCAGGGCACAGGGTGAGCCAGGATCCAAACAGCATTAGTGAGTTAATGCAGAGGAATTACCATGGTATTTCCAGGGAGCAAAGGGCTCCATGCGCCCCAACAGCGGGAGGCAGAAGCGAAGACATAGGGAAGGAAAAGGAGTCTTGCCACATTTGGGAGAGCATTCCATGATCCACCAGGTTACAGTAACTCAAACCAGGGAACTGTAGAAGTAGTAAAAGTGGACAAAGTCACGTGTGGATTTAAGTTCCAGTCTGGCCCCCGAAGAGGTGCTGGGCTGATGCCTGAAGATGTGGGGGCGCAAAGGGAGAGGCCCCGTGTGAGCCTGCTCACAAAGACATCTGCCTTTAAAAAGTAACAATCGGTTTGGGAATACTTGTGGGAAATTGGGATTATCTGCACAATGAAATAAAATTAATCCTGATAGGTCATCCAGTTGGCTTTCTCTCCTTTCCTTCTAGAAGTAACAGGTGGGCGCATGTGGCTCACCTGGGGTGAGCTATGCTGCAGACCCTGGATGCCACCTCTGCGTGGCCCTTACGGGGGGTGGGGAGGGGGCGGCAGCTGCCCTGCTGACAGAGCAGAAGGTCCCAGGGCTGGATCCCTGGTGGCAGTGTTGTGCGAGGCAGAGACAGAGACAGAGGCAGAGGGAGGCCTTGGGCTAATCCCGGTCTCTGGCGTGGGCGCCAAACATGAGGAGATGGAGACCTCCTGAGAAGTGGGATCACAGGGGATGCCCCCAGAGTTGAGTGTCCTTGCTTTGGAAAGAGAGAGAGTATGCTGGATGATCTGTGCCCCACCCACACCATCTGGGACTTGAGGTCAGTCCCATACGTGGGAGAGGGGAGGCCTGGGGAAGCAGAAATAAGCAGCACACCTGTGAAAACCATCTCGGCCTCTCATTCCACACTGAAGCGCTCTGCCAGGACCAGCGCACCTGCCCGTCTCCCCTCCACCCCCTGTGTCCAACCATCTGTCTCCCCGCTGCCCCTCTGGTACTTCCAGCTGTCCTGTCCCTTGCTGGCTCCTTCCAGCTTAGAGGGGGTCAAAGTCATCCTCCCTGCGATTCCCACCACCCACCACAGCCACAGCCATAGTGCTGTGCTCCACACCCTCTGCTAGGCACCCACTGAGCTCCTGGACGAGGCTGTGCCCACTTGTCACAGCTTCTCTGGCCAGACTTGTGTTCACGACACACCTTTCCTGGGGCTCCCCTTCCCCCCTCCTCTCAAGACCCCCACATTGCTCTCCTGAGGAAAGCCCCCACCAGAATCAGGCTGTGGTTCACCTCCTGCCCTCTCATGAGCCCCCCACCTCCCATCGTTCAGGTGGAAGCAGGTACACCGTTCCCCTCCCCTTGATAAGATCATTAACCCAATGATACATTCAGAAGACTTTTATTAAATGCACATGGGAAGCTTGATCATAGTATTCCCCAGTTTTTATTGTTATTTATTTCTCTCCCTTCTAGACAATGTGAACCTCTCCTGGGAAGAAAAAACTCAACTTCTACGTAGTCATAGTAATGCTTACAGCCACTATTATTTTACTAGCAGTATAATTCCACAGTGTAGAGCCCAGACATCTGACAAGATGCATTTGCAGCTTGGTGTACATCCCTGGAAAAATGAGCGAGCCACACTCAGCCTGTGCGCTGAGCCTTGGTCTGTGGTGTGGGGTTGACCCCATCATTTGCCTTGTGAACTTCCCTGAGGCTCACACGGGTCCGTCTATAAATGATGTGCTGCCAAGTAAGGCTGATCAGTAGTACCAATTAACTGTGATGATCCCCAGGATCCCTGGGTGACTTCTGGAAGCCCACACAAGGTTTCCTCAAATGGGTTCTGTGAAACAAGAGCCATCGCATGCTGTAGGCACAGAACCCTGGGTGTGATGGTAGCGTTGCAAGATGTCTTTGCCTTTAGTGCTGCTGTTCTTGGTCGTACAGCTTCAGAGAATGAAGAGGTGGACCAGACGAAGAGTGGTGGGCAACAAAGCAATGTTTATTAGCAAGAGTATAAAGCTCCTGGAGAACAAGGGGGTCCAGAAGGGCTGCCTTCAGAGTACCTAAGTCGAGGGGTTTTTATGAGCTCTTTTGTGGAACTCTCTTAAGCAACCAGGGTGCACGGGGTAGTGCCAATCAGGGCTTTGGTCATGTCTCTATCGACCTAGTAGGTTCATGTCCATGTGCAGACAGTCTTTTTGACTGACGTCTGAGTGGGTAAGGGACAGGCAGGGCTAGGTGGGGAGAGGTAGATAGGGGGCTATGTGATCAGGCTCACAGAAGTCCCAAAAATGCTGAGATTTAAGGAAACCGGAGATAAGGGAGCAAACCAGATCACCCTGCCCTAGGTGTGGGTGGAAAAGATATTTTTTTAATGACAGTTGCCTGTGACTTAACAAAGAATAACCAGACCCCAGAGGAAGCCATTAAAGATGTTCTCACCAGTCCTTACTCAAACCAGAATGTCACAAGAAGGATAAGGCCACCGGTTCCTGGGTCAGTCCTAAATAAAAGATTGTCAGTGGAGGCCCACGTGGGCAACCTCTGTTGGGACCTCCTCACTCAAGAGCTTCTCTGTATCCTCGATTAACGAACTTCTATCGCTTTACTCTCCTCTGTCTGTAAGATTCATTCTTGGACTCTTGAATGAAACAAGAACCCAGCTCTTGGGTGAGACAAGAACCTAGCTCTCTCACTTCATGGGGGCCTAGGCCTTAGGAGCCCCTTGCCTGTGATATTGTCAAATGCTTTTGTGGTTAATTGTCTTATTTTAGGACTTTTTTTTTCTGAAGTCATTTCTTCAAAGACCACAAAGCAGGATGTCAGTGCTCTATCCTTTTAGCTGTTCTGACTCCATGTCTTCTTGTTGGGGACCCTGGCCCTGACTCCCTGACTGTCCAATTACTCCTAACAGTAGGTCATTGTAGATGATGGAGCAGCTGCTCACAGCATCTTTTATAAGCAGGTACATCTGGGTTTTTTTTTTTTTCTCATTTTCATAGTCAAAATGGAAGGAACTGGGGCACCTGGGTGGCTCAGTCAGTGAAGTGTCTGCCTTTGGCTCAGGTCGTGATCTCAGGGTCCTGGGATCAAGTTCCACATCTGGGAACTCCATCCTCAGCAAGGAGTCTGCTTCTCCCTCTTCCTCTATGTGCCTTCTCTTTCTCTCTCTCAAGTAAATAAATAAAATCCTTAAAAAAAAAAAAATAAAAAATAAATAAATAAATAAATAAATAAATAAATAAATAAAATCCTTAAAAAAATGGAAGTAACTTAAAAATAAGAAATTAATGATTTGGGACACCTGGGTGGCTCAGTGGTTAAGCGCCTGACTTCGGCCCAGATGTGATCCTGGAGTTCTAGGATCGGGTTCCATATTGGGTTCCCTGAAGGGAGCTTCTTCTCCCTCTGCCTATGTCTCTGCCTGTCTCTCTCTGTGTGTCTCTCATGAATAAATAAAACAAAATCTTAAAAAAAATAAAATAAAAAAGAAATTAATGATGTACGGAATATTCTGGTAAACTAGTTTAGCTTTGAAGCTAAAAGGCAGAGCTCTCATGAACTAGCTGTAGAAGCTGGTATAGACACAAGTAAACACTGAGAAAGACTCAGTGAAGTTTTTTTGCTAAACTTCCACACAGAATTAATAATCATCCAAGATGATTATTGATACATCGATAGCAATTGTATATTCCGGTACTTGAGGGGAATACCTAACCTATTGCTTCAACATGAGAGAATGTTTCAGGATATGATTTGAATTGATGTGTTAATACTGTGCCTTGCTTCTTAAGGAGACAAATGCTATGAAATTAGGTGATAATCCAGAACAATGGTTCTCAAACTTGTTAGTCTGAGGACCTCCTTTCACTCTTAAAAACTATTGAGGATCTCAAAGTAATTTTGTTTATGTGAGTTATATCAAATGTGAGAGAGGCCCTCAAGGTAAATATCATATCCAGAACAGAAGAGGCTAAGTAAGATAATTTTTTTGCTCCAAATAGAACAAAAATGTATAAATTTACATTAAGTAAAAGGGAACTTTGAACAAATTGTAAGATTACCTTTGGGAAAAAGAAATGTATTCCCTTAAAATAAAAATTCTGCATTTAACCTACTTTTTCTTATTATTTCTTTACTTATGTGTTGAGGCATTTTGACATTTAAGTAGGCATTAAAATATGCTTTGGAGAATGAGAAATGAGAAAGTGTCCATTAACATGGGCGTGACCTTCCCATAGACCCCCGTGAAGGACACGTCCTCACCGGACCACTTCCTGTGATGACTCCAGCCAGCAGACCGCACACACCTCTAACTGTGTTGCTATGGAGGCTGACTGTGTATCAGAGCTTCCCCTTTGGATGTAATTCTCTTTCATTTACTAAGGCAATGTGACTTCCTCCACCGAACTGGTCATGCCATAAAAATAAACTATATTTGATTCATTTATCACCAAGGAAGTAAAGTCCAGTTGCTAGGCATGGCTTTGTTGCCATGGGAGCCACATGGAGAGGCTGCCTTAGTTATTAAGTTACTTCCATCCACAATTAACACTGCGCAGCCAGGTCTGACGTTCACTGAACACAGCTTTGCTTTTGATGAGGATCTCTGACAGTCGCATGCTGTTTCCACTTTCTTCCTCTCTCTTTTCAATCTGAGACTCCTCATTGAGTAAAAATAACCATAGTTTGGGGGCACCTGGCTGGCTTGGTCAGTGGAGTGCGAGGCTCTTGATCTTAGAGTTGTGAGTTCTAGCCCCAGTTGGATGTAGAAATTATTCTTTTTTTAATTTTTATTTTAAAAAATATTTTAGTTATTTATCTGAGAGAGAGAGAGCACAAGTGGAGTGAGGGGCAAAGGGGCAGAGGGAGTGGGAAAAGAAGACTCCCCACTGAGCAGGGAGCCTGATGGGGGCCCTGGGATCATGACCTGAGCCAAAGCAGATGTTTCACTGACTGAGCCACCCAGGTGCCTCTAGAGGTTACTTAAAAAAACAAAACCTTGGGGATCCTGGGTGGCTCAGTTGGTTAAGCATCCAATTCATGATGTCAGCTCAGGTTGTGATCTCGGGTCATGGGATTGTGCTCAGCATGGAGATTCAGCTTGGGACTCTCCCTCTGTCCCTTCCCTTCCCTAAACTCCTGTGCACACATGGGCTCTCTCTCTCAAAATAAAATAAAATAATAAAATAAAATCTTAAAAAAAAACCCAAACAAACCTCCATCATTTGACCAAACTGCTAAGTTATTTCCCTATACCATGGTCCATGCCCCCCCCCACCCCTTATACGTGGAAGGTGATGTGGGAAACAAAGGCAGGAAATGTAGATCAAATTAAATGTCCATAAAACCTGCAGCCCATTGACAAATACTTGAGGCAGGCAGCGAGTAATGTTCCTTCTGGAAACTCCCAACTATCTTAATGTGAATGCTTTGCTGGAAGGAAAAACAACCTTAGCTTGACAATAGCCAGGCCTCCAGGATCCTTTGCAGTCCCTCAGCATCTTCAAGTCCTTTTAGAAATCTCCCTTTGTCTTTTCCTCTCCCCCAGCTCCCCAGGAGGGAATCAGTCTCCCCTCACAGCCCTACTCTTCTTGCTCATGGGTCCTGTTCCTTGGTTTTCATAAAACCACCTTTTTTTGCATCAAAGACATCTCAAGAATTCTTTCTTGGCTGGTGACTCTAGACCCCAGCACTTCAAACCACACCATGACAATGTCTTAGCACAGTCTTCCTGACCCATTATCCTAAACATTTAGAACTTGTTTTCCAAATGAATAAATATTTAGCAGTGCTTAGGATAAACATCCAAGAGACTGCTAGAATTTCTGCCATTCACTGGAAAACCCAATCTTCAAGGAAGTGATGTGCCTTGTGGAGGCTGGAGGGAATGCACGAAGCTAGGGAGATCTGACTTGGTTTTCCAATAGTCACTGTCCTAGAAACTCAAGTCAGGTCTCCAGGCTTGTCCTCATTTACGACTTCACTCTTGTTAGGATCTCACATACAATTAAGGTTCCCATGGCCTGTTTACCTCATTGTTATAAACTTCTCTTCTGGAGGGATTTCTGGATAACTTTGTCTATCCAAGAAATTAAGAAAAGAGATTATTCAAATCTTCCTTGTCTCACCTTGTAGGAAGTTTGAGACTTGAGCATTTCCCATACTAACAAAGGCTGTTTGTTGGTGTGCAAGTGGGGAGGGGAAGGGAGTGTATAAGAGGGGGAGAAGGAGGCTGCAGGAGGCAGTGAGGCCAGCCCTGGTCCTTCCACTTACCCATGAGTAAAGGAAAGGTGAGGCTGGGTAGGGAGGCACAGGTAAGGCCCACATGACCAGGCTCACAGAAATCCCAGACATGAAGGAATGTTAGCGATGAGATATTAACCAGAGAGAGGGGAACATAACAAATCCACCATGTTGGTTCTAAATATAGACAGGATATTCTCACAATACTTACAAATCCACCAGGTTAGTCTTACATGCTATCAACAGGTGTTTATCAGGGTCCCTGGTGGGTTTTCTATAAAAGATCAACCCTAAAATCTGTCAGTGGGAACCCACTTGGGACCCCTCTCAGTATAGAGAGTTCCTCATCTTTCCTTTGTGTTCTCACCTTCACTTAATAAACTTTCACCTCACGTCACCCTTTTGTCAGGACTCCATGAAGCAAGAACCCTGCAATCCTGCAACCCCACCTTGCTCAGCCTCCCCGGACAGTGACCTCTTGCAGGTACGCATGAAGTTGGGGTGTGCCTAGAATGGCTGGTTAGCGGTCATCCTCATGTTCACACTGACAGTTATGAACTTGTTGTCAATGTTGAGGGTTCCAGCTCGTGTTTCAGGGGTCCTCTGTCAGGAGAAAGTGCCACCCACCTATGTCCACTTCATGACCAGCACTTGGCCCTTTCTGATTCTCCCGGGACTGTAGCTCCTCAGGAACCATCTTCACAAGATTGTTGTATCCCAAGTTTAAAACCTGTGTGTATGTGCATGCGTGTATTGTGGTCTGGAGACTCACTTGGGGTCCTCCTAATTGAGCACAACGATTATCTGCTCTCCTGCTGCATATTGTCTGAGAAAGCGAAGTTTAGTGTTCAAAGAATTGTTAATAGATAGCTATTGTTTTACTGGCTAATAGAAGATTCTTCTTATTTTTTTTTCATAATACTCAAAATTTAAGAAGTGACTCAGATTTCTACATGTCTCCTCACCTTTGAAAGAGGTAATCACCACAGAATTCCCAAGGAACTTTAATCAGAAGGCATTACTTTCATTTCACAAACACAAATTCTAAGACTCTGATAAAAGCAAAGAAACATTTGAAATATCATTATTATCGTGTTACTGATGGAAGCAACTCCAGAATTAAAACCCTTAATGACAAGTGTATGGCTTTCACTATGACACTGTGTAAGGTAAAGGGAAACAAAATGTCATGTTTTGTTTTGAAAAATAAGTGAGAGACGCCCGGGTGGCTCCATCGGGGAAGTGTCTGTCTTCAGCTCAGGTCATGATCCTGGGGGCCTGGGATTGAGCCCCGTGTGTCCCGGGCTCTCTGCTCAGCGGGGTGTCTGCTTCTCCCTCTCCTCTGCCTCTCTCCCTTGCTCACACACTGTCTCTTTCTCAGATGAATAAATAAAATCTTAAAAAAAATAATTGAAAAATGTTCCCTTTCCTCCCTTGCTTCCTTGTCTTTTCTTTTGTCAACACAAAAACTCAGATTTGTAAATCTCATATTTTCATCTAGCTACTGACAACATGCTGGACATTTGTTTTCATGTCTAATGTAAAATAAGGACATAAGTAACAAACAGTAGATTGTTCTCAAGTGGCTTCTGTAATTGTGCATCGTTTCCCAGAATCTGAAACACCACCTGGAGCAACCCCTGGACATCTCCGTGTTGCACAGCGGGGGCTGTCCTTTAGTGTCGGGCACCACCCATCTGTCCATCTGTCCATCTGCCTATCGGTTCTCAAACTAGCGCAGCTGCAAAGGTTGTAGTTTTGAAGTCTTTGCTTGCCAGCCAAACAGACCCTTCTTCCCACTAATCTTTTTCTAAAGCTCGTGGTGATTATTGTTATTCAGATTGTTTCAAATTACAAGTAGAATGATTTTTTTGGGGGGGAAGGGCACATCCCTTAAGGTTCTCCAGGGAGAATCGGAATTTATTTCTAATTTAATTGAGAAGAGTCCACATATGTTCACACCAAGTATTGCCCTCATGCATCACTCTTCTTCCCATGGCTTCTTTACATGTTTGCTACTTTTATTCTGAGGTTGGATTAAAGAAAAATCAAACTCAGAGTGTGTGTCGTTGACATTTATTACCAATCGTACTTCCTTATTTCATCTTCACTCTGAGATGGTTTAAAAATGCTTTCTTGCTGTTTCCTCATTTATAAATATAAATAATATACCCATTTCTATTTTTCTCTAGCTTTCAAAAAGGCATAAAAATCACTGAAATTCCTCAATAATATTCATTTTATTTTTTTTAAAGAATTATTTATTTATTTATGATAGACATAGAGTGAGAGAGAGAGAGAGAGGCAGAGACACAGGCAGAGGGAGAAGCAGGCTCCATGCCGGGAGCCCGACGTGGGACTCGATCCCGGGACTCCAGGATCGCGCCCTGGGCCAAAGGCAGGCGCTAAACCGCTGAGCCACCCAGGGATCCCCCCTCAATAATATTCAAAATCATATCTAATTTATTGAGTCAGTTCAATTTATTTCAATCTATATTTATCTTTTCAGCATGAAAAAACAAACATTTTGTCAATGGCATTTCCTAGCTAAGGAAATATGCAAAATTTTTCTTTCTCTTGATGTAGTTTTGGGATAGAGGTGAGGTTTGGTGGGGTGAGATCCAGAGCCAATGACCAAGAAAGAATTCTTGAGACATCTTTGGTGCAAAAGAGTGGTTTTATGAAAGCACGGGGACAGGACTCGTGGGCAGGAAAAGCTGCTGCCCTGAGCTTGTGAGGAGAGTCTGATTCTATGCTGGGGAGCTGGGGGAGGCAAGGAAGAGGGAGGTCTCCAAAAGATTTTCATATCTAAAGAAGACGCCCAGGATACCTGAGGCCTTGCCATTATCAATTTAAGGTTGTTTTTCCCTCTCGCCAGGCATTCACACGAAGACAGTTGGGAGCTTCCTGAAGAACAGGACACCCTGCCCACTTCAAGTCTCAGTCAGTGGGCTGCATGCTATGAGGACATTTCATTGTATCTACATTTCCTTCCAGAAGCTAGGTTATTGATAAAAATGCTTTGTTCTCAGAAACTACTAAGACATTTGTAAACTGATGGAGACTCATGTCTTGTAGGATTGTGATCTCCATAAGTTAACTATTTGTTTTTCCTTTCCTTAGCTTTGGGTACAGGGGGGTACCTGGGGAATGTCCCACATGTCCCACCTGGGGGTGGAGGGCCACAGGGTGTCAGTTTCAGCTTTGTCCTCAGCTCACCTTCTGCTCCCTCATCACAAGGAAAAGGCATTCTTACCACTAGCCTAGCTTCCAGAGGCCCACAACTCAGTTTCCTGGAACCCTAACATGACCCTGCTTTCCATAGTGATGAGGGAAACAGAGGCAGAAGGGGATGTAAACAAAGTTAAATTTCTTTATGACTTGCAGCCTGTTGACATGGACTCTTAATCAGAAGAGTATAACATTTCTCCAGGAAGCTCCAGACTGTCTTAATGCAAATGCTTTGTCAGAGGGAAAAGCAACCTTAGCTTGACAATAGCCAGGCCTTGGGATCTTGTGAGTCTTCTTCAGCACATGCAAGACCTTTTGGAAACTTCCCTTTGTCTTTACCTCCCCCAGCTCCCCAGTATAGAACCAGCCTCCGTTCAGAGCCCCAGGCAGCTGCTCTTCCTGCCCTTGGGTCCTGTCCCTGTGCTTTCATAAAGCCACCTTTAAGCACCAAAAACATCTCAAGAATTCTTTCTTGGTCTTGGCTGTGGGCTCTCGGCCTCACCTTCTGAAACCACCTGAATAGGAGGCAGAGGAGGTAATGCTCACAGACAGATCCCACAGACAAGTCACCAACTCTGACTGCAGTGTGGTCCTGTCGCTAGCAGGGCCTAAGGGGGCAATTCTGGCTTGTAAGACCCAATTCTGGCTTGTAAGACTTGACTTGACTGTGGTTTCTCTCCGGGGATCACGGCCCACAGAACTTGCACGGATCACCTTAGAGGTTGCAGCTTAATTCCAAGCATAAACTGCACAGAGCTTTGCCTGGCAACTTGCTCCAGTTGGCTTTGAACAAAAAGGAAAAATCAAGTGACCCTCGACCTATCCTCTCTCTGTCTACCCATTAATAATGTATTAATTACACTTGTGGTGGTCAGAAGAAAGTGCTCATGGTGTGCGCTTAAACAATTTAAACACCTTTTTTTTTTTTTTTAAAGATTTTATTCATTTATTCATGAGACACACAGAGAGAAAGAGGCACAGACACAAGTGTTGTGCCCAAGATTGTGAATCCGAGAAACCACCAAGGAGCCGAAACTGATGCAAACACATGAGGGTTTATTTACAAGCTCGAGCTTGGGTCCAAGTGTACCTGACACAGGGGAGCAGGGACTTGGACTCCGAGGTGGGTTTCAGCTTAGTCTTATGGGCTGGTTTAGGGGACCTCCAGAAGGTGGGGGAGGAGTTTCTCAAGTTCTGTTTACATTCTGATATGGGGCTTTCAAGGGCGTTGAGCTCTGTTCTCATTCTAATATGGGGCTTTCTAGGACATTAAGCTGTAAGCTGTTTTTTTTTTTCTTTCCTGTAACTGAAGTAATGTAAATTCCAGCTCTTATTCACAGGTGCCTGGGATGGCTGTACTTGTGCTAATGCTGAACTTAAAGTGGAATGGCCTTAATTTTCTCGGCCTCCACAACAAGCAGAGGGAGAAGCAGGCGCTACGCAGGGAGCCTGACGTGGGACTGGATCCCTGGTCTCCAGGATCACGCCCTGGGCCGAAGGTGGTGCTAAACCGCTGAGCCACCCTGGCTGCCCAATTTGAAGACTTTTATTTAGATTTAATTCTTATCACAAATTTTCATTGTATTTTAATATTTTAATTTCAACCATAGGGCAGCCCGGGTGACTCAGCACCACTTTCAACCCAGGGCCTGATCCTGGAGACCCGGGATCAAGTCCCATGTCAGGCTCCCCACATGGAGCCTGCTTCTCCCTCTGCTTGTGTCTCTGCCTCTCTCTCTCTCTGTGTGTCTCTCATGAATAAATAAATAAAATCTTTAAAAAAAATAATTTTGAAGAAACCCCCCCTGTAAGTAGGATCAGCCCTAATCCAGAGGCAGCCCATCCAGGTGCCTTCCTGAAGTTTTAGCAACAAAAAGCATTCTGTTTGTGATAAGAAAACCATTTCCCCCCACACCCTGATTGGAATGTCCCTGAATAGGTTCATGTTGACCTTCTGAGAAATCAACCTGGATGCTATGGGACTCCCGCGGTTCTTTTGTCTTTAAGTGGTTTTTTTCTTTTACCTTTAAAAGATACCTGTAATTGCTAATCGGGGCTCTTTTCCTCCTCGGAGGCGGGGAGCCCGTTTGCGCAAACGTTCAATAAACCCTCTTGCTAATTGCATCTGCCCGTCTGGGGTCTGAGTCTCTGGGGCGTCCACCGGGACACGTTGGCACCCGTGAGCCAGGGTCCAACAATTTCAACTGTAAACTTGGATTAATTGCATCCTGGATAGAAACCTGTTTGCGTTGAATCCCAGAGCAGTTTCTAGATGTATCTGATCTGCATTGCCCAAGACCTTGGATTCCTCCAGAGGATGTAGATCCTCCCCGGGCCCTTCCCTTGGTCAAGTCTCTGTGGGTGGGGCTGGAATCTGAAAGTTTAACTGGTTTTGGTTGATTCTTATGCAAATCACGGTTTGAGGTGACCTGACCCTGGAATCCTATCTTTTGCTTCTCCCTTTCTCTTCTTGGATCACATCCTGGTTCAGTTCCCCAAGGTCTGGCAGAGGGAGGAACCTGCTTCCTGGAAGTTGTGGTCTTTCCTAAAATCAGCTTATGCATCAGGTCTTAAAAGCCTTTTGTTTTTTTCCCAGGAGATGAATGGACTTTACTGATCATCCTGTTGATGGAATCCCAAGCCTTGTCATTAGGATATTGTTTTCAAGATTTTATTTGTTTATTCATGAGACACAAAGAGAGAGAGAGGCAGAGACACAGGCAGAGGGAGAAGCAGGCTCCTTGTGGGAAGCCCAGTGGGGGACCCGAGGCAAAGGCAGACACTCAACCACTGAGCCCCCCAGGCATCCCTGTCATTAGGATTCTGCAGAATTATGGGCCCTTAGCCGAGACTAACCCAGAGCAAAGCCATTCCAAGATTCGTGGTCTGGAGTCCCTGCTTCAAATCCCGACTCCACCAAGTCTGGGTGAGTTTTTAAGCAGGGTACTTTGAGTCTCTGTATTCTCATCTGTAAAATGGGAACAGTAGTACATTTTAAGTTTTTGAGCCCATGAGGGCACTTGGGATGATGTCTGTGGCAGGAGACCAGATATTAAACATGAAGGATAAGAAGGCAGTTTTTCTCCTAACCCTGTGCTTTGATGCAAGAATGTTTGTCCCGAGCCGTGTGTGATTCAGAGAATGGAACCATTTCTGTAAATATGCGGCCCGGTCACTGCGTGTCCAGCGGGGATGCGATGCGGGCCGAACCAGACTCTATCTCCACCTTCCAGAGGCGATTTCGTCTCCTCCAATGACCTCTCCACAGGGAAACAAACCACCGCAGGTAGCCCCGCAGCAGCCCTGCTTACTCCGGGCGGGCGGGAGAGCTGTTCTTGTCTCACGGAGTCCAGGGGTGAATCCCGCGGCCACGGAGAGTGAGGAAAGCAATAGAAGTTTATTAAGCAAAGATAAGAGAAGCTCTGAGGAGTGAGAGGGGTCCTGACAGGCTGCCCCTGCGGGTGTTTTGGCTGGCCCTTTATAGGGAACCTGAGCTGACGGCCTTGGGATTTCTTGTGCTGACTGGAGTGCATGACCTCCGACTGTTTTTGAGTCTCGGCAATTACTTTGCAGCTTTCAAAGGAAGATGTTCCCTGATGTTTTGGGGCCCGGGGGCCAGATTTATGTCCTTGTCTCTGTTTTTGTTGAATTGTTCTCTGTTTTTGTTGTATCTCGGTGTCCTTGGGATTTATGGGGGCCTGACTCTGGGGCTTTCCCCCTTATCTTTCCCTGCCCAGCCCTAACTGTCCCTAACTCATTATTTGACCTTTCCCTTGACATTCCTCAAAGTTGTTGACATATGCATTAACAAGTGGTAGGAGTTTTCTGGAGCACAGATGCCCTTTGCTCTGCTGCTCTGTGTAGATGCGACTTCGCAGCCCCTGGACTCAGTCACGGGGACCATGAAGGGCCACTGGCTGGGAAAGATGAGGATAAGCAGGGACTGGGGATTTGAGCAGCAGTGTGGTGAATTCCTGGGCTTCCTTTCTGTCCCCATAGCCTCTGGCCCTGGTGCCAAGGGACCTTCATCCCAGCTGCCAAGGAGCTCGTGCAAATGAAATGAACTGAACACAAACCTGTTTGTCTCCAGCCAAAAGACCAGGAATGCGGAGACCCCAACAGAGAGATTGGAGATCCCTGAGGTCTCAGGGCACGGTCTGACCACAGGGGAGCCGACCCGATGTCTCCATGTCCCTAGCAGGTGGCCCCAGGAAGTGTCTTGCATCCAGTGGCAGCATGAGGGAGACTGAGCCTCAGTGGCCCCAGAGGCATGAAACCCTGAAGGCTCTGCTAACAAAGGTATCCCTGGAAGGACAGCCCGCGAAGCGGGAGCTGCAGCTGCCCCTCATTAGGGTTCTCCTGCTGACACAGAAAGGCTGAGGACGACCCAACAACAGCCCAAGAGGCCGGGCCGCAGTCAGAAGTCAGTCCTCTTGTCCAGGATGGGGAAAGCCACAGCTACATCAGCGTAAGCAGACCCCGAGAGAAATCCAAAGTTGGGAGTATGTAGGGAGGATCTTAAACAGTGTCGTGAACATGCTTCACAACCCCCAGTAGAGTCTCCAGAACAAGCGCAAGGTGGATGGGCCAGACAGACAGAAGTGACCAGATCAGATGGAAACTGTGGAGCCAGGACATACAGGAGCTGCAATGAAGCCTTGTGGGGTGACCCCTCCCCTGCTGTGGGAATGAGGGTACAGAGCTGGAGCTGCAGCCCCTGGGGGCTCTGTATCACCTGCTGGAGAAGGTGCCCCCCTCCCCTCGGGGGTGAGGGTACAGAGCCAGGGCTGCAGCCCCTGGGGGCTCTGCGTCACCTGCTGGAGGAGGTGCAGCCTCTTGATTTGAGGTGAGGATTGTGATTTGAGATTTTGATCTCAAACCACAATCCTCCATAGCACCTCCAAGGAGCAATCTGCTCATAGAATTACAGGCTCTTACCTGTACCTCCTTGTTTGAATACATGAAACCAGAATCCAAGGAGGTGAGTGGATTTGTCTGAGTTCACCATGTAGTGCTGTTGCCAAGTAGCCTTTCCTGCATCCATGGGCTCTCACCTCTAGTGCTGCCCACACCAGCATTTCTTACACGTGACATCTGCGAGCTCTAACACAACCTCTTGGGGGGAAATGGAAAAGGCATTGGAGATCCTAAAATGGTCCCACCCTGAAGTGACACCATGGGTGGGTCTTACGTCAGAGCAGGGGATCCTAGTTAGCTAAGATTTCCCCAGGGAGTCCAGCAGATAGGGTCACCAGAGAAAATACAGGATGCTCAGTTAAATTTGAATTTCAGGCGAAAGATAAATATTCATTTAGTAGAAAGCTGTCCCAAATATTTAGTATCAGCATTTTAGAATTATTAGAAGTATAGGAAACATAAGAATGGAGGCCATTCAGTGTTGTGCAGCTGTCCCATCTGAGCTGGGGGTTACTGGGCACACATGGCATGCAGGTACGCACTGTGCCACCCAACGTCCTCGGCCAGGGTCTCTTTCTTTCTTTTTTTTTTTTTAAGATTTTATTTATTTATTCATGAAAGACGAGAGAGAGAGAGACAGAGAGAGACAGAGAGAGACAGGCAGAGGGAGAAGCAGGCTCCATGCAAGGAGCCTGATGTAGGACTTGATCCCAGGTCTCCAGGATCATGCCTTGGGCTGAAGGCAGGTGCTAAACCTCTGAGCCACCCAGGGATTCCCCAAGGGTCTGTTTCAATCCTGTGTGCAACTCCGGGATGTGAGTCCTCATCACCTATGGCACAGACACCCTGAGGGAAAGTGACGCACTCACCCCTACCATGTCCAGAAATCCCGGCACGGAACCAAGCCGCCTCCTCTCTATCCTGCATTTTACCTCTGTGCCTGCTGCATCAAGAACACTGCAGACGGGACAGCAAAGCATCTGGTGTTTCATGATGGCCCCAGGTCACCAAGAAGATGTGAGAATTAGGAATAGCAGACATCTGTGCTTCATATTTTAGAGATGCCGTGTCTCTGATTCAAGATGCATGACCTTTATTTACATCCTTAAACTTAAAAGGAATCTAGAGATGGGCTGATTCCAACACAAGATCTCCATATTATAGTTTAAAACACAGCATTCAGCGTGGACTGGTGACTAGCTCAAAGTCACAGGTGCTTGGTGGAATTACTGGGCCCAGAAACAAGACCCCTTGGCTTCCCGGAGAGTAACTTTCCCCCAAATTATGATTCATGGACCAAACTGCCCTAAATGCTCAACAGAGAATCCCAGGGGCAAGCCAGGCGGAGAGCAGGGCAGAGTCACCCTGAGAGTCCCAGGCTCAGCAGAGGTTGGATGGTGAGGCTCTGGGTCAGGCAGGGCATGCTAGGCTGGAGATGCTCCTGTATGTGAACAGTTGATGTTTCAGCTGTCGGGAGGTGGGAACTATGATGGCTCAGGTGAGTCACAGGGAGAAAGCACCAGTGTGAGAGGCAGGGGCCTGCGCCCAGTCCCCGTGGTGTCCAAGGTCCGATGGCAAGTGCATGAGGTGGGAAGTGGCGGCGTCCAGCTGCTGCACAGCCCACCGCTCATTCCCGCTGGGCCTGGTAACTCGCCTGCCATTCCCTGCCTTCTGATTTCAATTTGCTCCCTTGTCACAAAGGTAACAGCCCCAACTCCACAGCAGTCATTATTTCTGTTTCTGGACTCCCAAAGCTCTGGCCAAACACTTGGTGAGGTCATCACTTCTCCTGGTGGGAATGTAGAAGCTGTGGCTTCGTGGCACATGGATACCTTACCAATGGTCGTTAGTACTGAGTCTGGAGATTGATGTAAGCACAGTTCTTGTCCTGCAAACTAAATGCTAATTTTTGACTCCTAGTGAAAGCTTTTCTCCAGATCCACATCCCACAGAAAGGTGACAGAAAGTCACTGCCCTGTGCATGATAAAGGTCCATCATGCATCATCCGATGGTGTTAAGAACTGGTCGTCACATCCCTCAGTAGAGTTAAAGTTTCCTAAAAGTTAAAATTATATTTCTAGAGCAGGGAAACAAACATTTTTGGGCACTTAACTGCAAATATACGTCATTCCTCTAATTCAAGTATTGAATCCACCTGAAAGGATTACATTCTGTACTATAAACATTCTGTTGTTCCTTGGCCTGGCTATTATAAAGGATGGAATAAATATCAAACACGGCAACCTAAAATGGAAAATTTCAGGAAAATAGGGTGCCATTTCCTCTGGTTTGTTTGAAAAGACCAACTAGCCTTTGCTATTTTGGATTTATTACATTTTTTAAAAAAATATATACACCTAATTGTGTAACGTTTTGCAGAAAACATCTAGAGTCACCTAGCTTCCCTTTAAACTCATTTTAGTGGCTCGTAATCATTCTTAAAAAGCCTTTTAATCCTTTTCGCCAATCACTAATTATCAAGTGACATTTGTGAGCAAAAAACACCCTAAGGACCAGGAGTATAAATGAGCCTACAGGGGAGGTCACAAGAGAAGGGGATATGTTCTTATCATCAACAGCACTGGGGAAACTCCCTCTTCCTAGCAAGCAAGGGTCCATGTGTAAGAGCAGGTGGCACGACGGGTGGTCTCGAGAACAGAACAGGTCACACTGCCTCGGGGGCACCCTTCCTTCTGAGGGCCATTTCCTGCAGGACGCGGACTGCCTGGGATCCCAGCCTGAAGGACGTGCACACAGTGCAGCCAGAAAGTGCACACAGTTTGTGGCTGAGAAATCACCACTGAAGAAAACTCTAGAAGAGGACCAGAGATGCCAGGGGATGTCAGACCAGGGCCTGTTATACAGCTTAGCATTTATAAGTGCTGAGACAAAGTCCCTGAAGGGAGAACCGTGTGCCAGAGCCATCCAGCTAGGGGCAGCCCCAACAGACGTGTTCAACAACTACAGCGACTACTTTCCGCCTTGTAAACAGGCATCTTCAAGGAGACAGTTCTAAAAGACAGTACTAAAGTACGATGTCGGATGTCGTCAGGTTCTATTGGCACTTGACCTCTGGCCTCCTGTTTTGTTTTGCAAGAACTCCACAGTCTACTGTTTCCTCCCAGAAGAATTCCTGGTTGTGCCTTCCTTGCTTGTGGCATTGAAAGTACAAGATTCCATGGTGGAATTCGAGGTAGGTTGGGGAAAACAGACACTCAACTCCACTGACTTTGCTTACCACCTTCAATCTCCTTAAAGACCTCAGATCTTTTAAACTGCTCTGTCGTTGGCTTGCCTGTCAACAAAACACTGATGACCTTGTTTCTGTGCAGCCGTTCTCAGAACCTTTATGTTCAGCTGAACGTGACTGAAGAGCATTGGCTCTAAGTTTTTTTTGTTGTTGTTGTTGTTTTAATAACAACGGTTTTCTGCTTAGAGAATGCTCTACAATGTGTAATCCCATCTTTGGGATTTTTATAACTGAGATTTAACTGTACTAATTAAAATATGTATCTGTGTCTACAAAAATATAGATGAATATTTGGTAAATGTTCTAAACTAGATATTTAGCAGCCAAGAGAGGCTGATTATGTTACTAAGACCTGGAATGTAGACTTTGGACATATCTCCACTGATAAATGTAATTTACTATAGAGAAACAAGATGAAAATTAATTTTTTTTTGCATTAATAAGAAAAAGTGTTCATTAATATTTATGTCAGTTAGTCAAGCTTATCCTAAGTATTTAGAAACATGAGATTCATATATATTCCTGTTTCCAGGCATCAGATTTCTGCCTTAAGTCTGTGGGTAACATTTTTCTCTTAAAAAGCATAATCGTTTTGCCTTCCTTTTATCATTTGTGGTTTCATGCTATTGCTCAGCTATAAAATATCTTTTTTTATTTTTAAAAGCTTTTTTATTTATTTGTGTGAGAAAGCATGAGCAGGGGGCAGAGGCAGAAGGAGAGGAGAAGCAGACTCCTGATGGAGCGGGGAGCCTGACATGGGGCTGGATCCGAGGACCCCAGGATCATGACCTGAGACGAAGGCAGATACTTAACTCACTGGGCCACCTGGGTAACCCCTCGTCTGTAACATAGCTTGTAGGGCTCTGAAAGTATCTGGAAATTATGCTCTGAAAATAAAAGATAAATAGTATTTTAATATATTAATAATGGTGAGTGCCTTGTTGTTATAGACCTTTGTTGTTTGAAAAGTGTTTTCAAATGATTCCTATTTTAGTCCTCATGGTCCTCTTGGGAGGTAGGCCAGACAGACACCACTGCTTCATTTCCACTATGAGGACACTGACATTAGATAATCTTGGAGAAGTAGCAAGTTTCAGAGGCAGGAGCTCATACAAATACAAGCCCAGGGCCTCTTTCCTATAAATCATGAGTAACTCAACTTAATATGAGTGTAACTGCACATGACCCCGTGGAAATCTGAATTGTATTGAGTTAGATGGTAACGTAAGGAACTTTAATCACCACCAGGGAGGTGGGTGCCAATGCCATCCTTATGTCCTAATGGTCAAGAGTGAGCTCCTAAGAACTTCAGAATCACATGGTCTGTCTACACAACTCTTTAAGATACTGCCCCGAGTTAAACCTTCATGTTCACCACCTCAGCTGTGGCTCTGTTTATCTCAAGAGAGGTTACATGTGCTACAACAGAAATTATCTCCATCACTTTGGCACTGTGACCACGATGACCAGTCTGCAGAGGGAGTGAGGCTCACTAAAGGGTGGACATAGACCAGGGGCCAAAGTGAAGGGGAGCTGTGCGGGCTGAGTGCAGGGTCCTCAAGGCAGTCAGAGACACCCAGAGGTCCCTCCATGTGCAAAATACACAATTTGTCCAAGAAGAAAATTTGTGTCATATTTAAAATCATAGTATGGAGAAAATCCATCATCTTCTCTAGCTTGTGTATCTGTAGTTATCATGTCTAGTTAGTGTTATGGGAATTGTCTCTGTGTTCACTGCTATTAATATTTAAATATATGAGGAAGACAAAACAAATTAATATACTTTTTTTCTTTTTGAGAGAGAGAGTGTGTGCTTGAGGGGAGAGGGTGAAGAGGGCAGAAGGAGCAGAGGGAGAGAGAATCCTCAAGCAGATAGCCCTGTTGAGCGTGGAACCTGACACCAGGCTCCTTCCCAGGACCTGAGCCAAAATCAAGACTTGGATGCTTAACTGACTGAGCCACCCAGGTGCTCCAAAACAACTCAATAAAGCAAACTCTCTATTATGCCAAAATGAGAAAGGTATTTAAAAATCTCATTTGGGTTCAATCCAAACCATCCAAATTTCTTCTTCTTCTTTTTTTTAATTTTTTAATTTTTCTTTCTATTTTCTATTTTCAATTTTTTTTTTTTTTTAAACCGGTAGAGGGGCAGAGTGAGAAAGAGAATCTTTAGCAGGCTCCATGCCCAGAGCAGATCCCTGCAATGTCAGGCTCTGTGCTCAGTGGGGAGCTGCTTGAGATTCTCTCTCTCTCCCTCTGTCTCTCCCCCCACTTTTCTCTCTCTGTAAAATATACAAACAAATCTTAAAATATATATATATACACATATGTATGTATGTTCAAGAACCTTAAAAGGCTATATATAAAATAATTGATTTTGACAGATAGTGGGATATAGAAATTTTGAGAAAGATAGTAAGTTTTATGATCTATGACCACAGATTCCTGTTGTGTGTATTTAAGTCATGTGAAGGAATTGTTATAGCATTCATGAGATACAGGAAGGATTAGGTACACATCCAGGTGACAGCTGAAGCCACATGGAGCTAATAGCAAAGCATGACAGCAACAGGATGGAGCAGCACGTGGTCAGAGGGGAGTCTGTTCTCCTGTCTACTTGAGCTTCATAGACTGTGCTCACCTGGTTTATTAACACCTGTCTTGGCATCTTCCTCCTAGATGTGGTTTCTGTGCACAGGGTCACTACTGAGTGCAGTTTGAGAAATAGTTACTAGAAAAGAAATACACTGCTTCCCTCAGCAGTCAGTTTCAAAGCTCAGGCAAAATTTGCACATGGAGCTTGCCTGTGGCCATCCAGGCACCTGCTACCCTGGGAGTGTCTGCGCCTTCCCATTGCCCCAACACTGGGTCCTTCTGGACCACCCTGTCTGTGCTTGAAAGCCTGGGGTGCTAACTTGCACCGTGTATCTTGGAGCCAATGTATGCTCACTTGCTTTTCTTTTGCCTTTTGAACACAGGTTTGGAATTTAAAACAAATAAATTCTGTCTAAGAGAGTCTAAAGGAGAGACATTGACATTAAAAAGCTGTTTTGCCTGGCATCTAAACACTCAGTCGCAATCACATGTTTTCACGGACACAGCATGATTTGATTCCTCTGTCTTGACCATTTCTACAAGTACCTTACAGCTAGAAAAATATGAAAATAATCATCTAGTTTATCCTTTTAAACTAAGCAGAGAGCTTTTCACACTAACGTGTGAGAGCTAAAATGACTCTGATAAAGTCTGGGACACAACGGAACTAGAACTCTGGTCTCCTAAAGCCATTTTAAATTCAAAACAAATTGCTAATACTGCAGATTTAGGGTGAGCCTTTTGCCAAGTCACAGGGAACTGTGTGTGTCTACAGTTTGATATTACAGTAAATAACAAAATAAGCCAGGAAACATCAGTATTTCTCATCTGAAAAAGTAGCTTTTATAGGAGGGTAACACATATTCCTGCAAGTGAGTTCAAAGAAACCATTACCATATAGAAAATGAACTGCTTAAATCATATGTAATTAAATAATATGACATATAATGCATTGTCAATAGACCACATTCTCATGCAGACTAATTATGGATGCTCAAGAAGACATTTCTTGGAGATAATAACTTTATATCAGGTAATTAAAACCACCTGCATCAATGTCAGCAATCAATAAAACTGACGAGCATGTCTAATTGCACATTTTAATGTGCCCAATTTAAATATTTCATAAATCCTTTATTCATGTTTTACTGAATATTCATCTTTGAAGTCTGGAATAATTGTGATATACAAATCCTTATCCCTCAGTGAATAAGCTCATTAAGAAGTTTGGTATTCAGAATTCGGATTCACGTCAAGTTGCATTCACTAAGTATTTCTCCACCCCGTCGTGATTGAGGCGTTGGGTGGGCAGGTGTGTGAGGCACACTCCAAACCTTCAAGGAAATTGTGCTATCAGAAGACCCTGAAAGTGTGTGCCAACGTGCATAATGTGCAAAGCAGAGAAAAATGGGTTTTCTCCAGAATTTATTTCTTTATTAATTACCAGACCCAGGAGCATCAGTAGGAAGCCCCAAGGGCAGATAGGCTAAGTAAGACCAGCCAAGCTTTACCAGCCCATGCCCGGAATCTGGCATATTCTTTTGTGTGCTGCCCTCTTGCTAAATTCCAGAATCTCTTCCTCTTCCTATTTTCTGGGAGAACAACTCAGTCACAGGAGCACATGACCTCTCCTGACACATCGATTAGTGTGATGCTGGCACCGGTGCCTGTTTCTGGCACTGAGGGTGTTTGAGGGTTAACTTAATAACCAAGCCCTTTCGCAAGAAAAACAATGTGCCACAGGGTGTTTGAATGGAATGGAATCCTTCACATCTTAACAGGAGAATGCCATCTATCCTGAACGATTTCTTACGCACAAGTAAGTGCTTTTGCCTGAAAGAAAAATAGCCCACATGAAAATCTTTAAAATGCCAAATCCGTTTTCCTCGACTTCTCTTCTCAACCTAGATCATTAATACAACAAAAAAAGAGCAATTTAGTGGTGTTCCAGTTACTCAAGACAACTCAAACACAAACACATTGCTAAATTGCTGAATTGAAAATATTTCCCCATTGCCAGTGAGTGATAAAGATCAATTGTGAAGGTAACAGTGTACTGTTAAAAATGGGGATGTTTCTCTGTCATTGTCTTGCTGAGTTGTTAACATTCTAGTAACTAGGCTCCACTGCCAGCAGCCTGAAATCACGAGCAAGAGCTTCGGTGTCAGAAAAAGACTCATGCACATCACTGGTCAAATCACTAAATACTCCCATGCCTCTGTTTAAGTGCATGTAGATGTCTTTAAAAAATCAAATATTGGGATCCCTGGGTGGCGCAGCGGTTTGGCGCCTGCCTTTGGCCCAGGGCGCGATCCTGGAGACCCGGGATCGAATCCCACATCGGGCTCCCGGTGCATGGAGCCTGCTTCTCCCTCTGCCTGTGTCTCTGCCTCTCTCTCTCTCTCTGTGACTATCATAAATAAATAAAAAAATTAAAAAAAATAAAATAAAAAAAATAAAAAATCAAATATTACTATATATATTTTTTTCAAAAATTAGAAATTCCACAATTTAGGTTTGAATAGTAAACAGACTCATGAAGCACTGACCAAGCAATGCTGGTGCTCTCTCAGACGTAGACTGTAGCGACATGGGGGCAGGTCTGATGGACATGCCACCTGCCTCCCTTCCACCTCTGGAAGACAAACATGCAAGTTGCAGAACTGAAAGATCAGTTTGCCTTAAAGTTGACGATTTCTCAGCATTTTCTGCCACACACCAGTAAGAAATTAAAACCTGATTGTGCACGATTTCCTTGGGGATTTCCCACCATGTTAGAAGCCGCCAGAGACACACACCACACTGACTGGTGCTCTGTGCAAGAGGCGTGAAACATCACCGAGGTCTCTGCCACTGAGTATCTATTTTCATGTGTGCGTCTCTCTTATGGGTGTAAACACAGCACTCTTTTAAGAATTACCTGTGCATCATATGAGGGATGGAGATGGGGTGACGCCATAAATACTCGGATTAAAATGTGCTTATTGAGGGAGAGACCAGTCTGGAAGAGCCCAGCCCTTGTAAAGTGGTGACATTTCATTCACTGGCAGACACTATCTCTTCTGGCTCTGGAGCATCCAGAGTCCCCGTGTTTCGGAATATGGCACAAACACCGTCCCTTGTGACCTTGGGCTCCGTCCACGCTGGCCTGACCTGTCCCGTGAAGCTGTCCAGGTGCTGGTGATGCCGGGAGGGTCCCCCGGTCATGGGAGCGCCTCTGCACAGACATGAAATTGCTCCCACGCCACATGGTCTTCTGGGATTTCAGCCAGTGCCTCAGGTGGAAAAGCAGAGGGAGTTTATAAAACCAAATACAAACTTTGAATTAGCTTCTTAAAAATATATTGCATGAATTTATCTAGGAAGAAGGGTTTACAACTACTACCAATAATATACTCAGAGGAAAAGAACCTCTCAAGATGCTGGAAAAAATAAATGTTTTACTTAGCTATTGTATTTGATTTTTAGGTGACACTAGATTGGGGGACAGGGAAAAGGAGCAAATGAGAGAGAATAACCAAAGGAGAGGACATTATAAAATAATGTGTTGAATCAATTTTCGATTCATGAGTATGGGAAATGATGTGAACAGCATGTGCATAAAAATACAATTTTTTGTCAGACACTGTTATGGCTAGCCAGTGAACATGGCACAGAAGTTTTAATGCGAGTGTGAACAATGCAAACTAATGAGCTTTGTTATTATTGTTTTCTGTAATTTTTGGGAAGATGACTAAAAGAAGCACAAATGGAAAATAATTAGAAAATGAAAAAGATACACAGAGATGTGAAAAATTCATACTACTAGCAACAATAATGCTAAATGAAATAATTATTATGATTTAAGCATTCATTGTAGATCAACTAATATTGTTCAGCCTCATTACTTCTAGACTATTAAGTTTTAAGAGAAATACAAGGATATATTTCAAAGAAAATAGAATCCACAATCTAGTCGTCAGATTTGGTATGTTAAAAAATGAAATGGGGCAGAAAAATGTGCCTCGTGACTACTTTATTTTTCATACTGAGGGACCCAGATATGACAATAGATGTCAAACCTTCATTTCCCTTACAAAGTTATCAAAACTTCAGGGCCAGGATGCCTCTAATCTTGGAACCTACTTTTTGAATAGTAAATTATAACATGAATGATGCTTTGCAGCCAAGTTTTTTCTTCTTGAGCTTAATTAAAGAAGATCTTCACTTGAAGGTTATTAGCTGCAAAAAATTTTAATTTGTGTCTTATATCTTGTATAAGAGGGTGAATGTGGATAATGCGGGGAAAACAAGAGGTACTTTTTTAAAGGATTTTTTTTTTTTTAGATTTTTATTTATTTATTCATGAGAGACACACACACACAGAGGCAGAGACACAGGCAGAGGGAGAAGCAGGCTCCATGCAGGGAGCCCAATGAGGTACTCAGTCCCAGGACCCTGGGATCATGACCTGAGCCAAAGGCAGATGCTCAACCCCTGAGCCACCCAGATGACCTCAGGAGGCATTTTAGAAAGCAAATGAACCATGTCTATGACTGCTTCCATGGGGGGTAGTATCAGAAATGTTTGTAGCTTGAAGCCTTGGAAAGTGAAGTAGAATCTGATGGTCCAGGGATGCAGGTGGTGGAGCTGTAGAGACCTGTACAGAAAACCAAGTGAGGAAACAGGGAGGAGAAAGAAACAAGGGTAAGGTAAGACCAGCCAGCAAATATCCACTTGAGGTGTCTGCGGAAATGGCTGGAGAGAAAGAGACAAAGACAGAGAGTTGACTGTATGTGAGGAGCACCCAAGGCTGGTGTAGAAATGTGGAAGGACAATCCAAAGAAGCAAAGGTATTGCTACTAGACTAACATTAATCCTACACTCACATGAGACAAGTAACAAGGACGTTCTCTATCCCCTCTACGGTATGAAATCTCTTGTGTCACTCCTGCACTACAGCAATGGGGGGTCCATTTCAACTGGTAAGGACACAGTAACGATTGGAGATGGCTAATATCCCAAACGTACTTATTTATGCAGACATTCAAAATCAGATGGCAATATAGAAGGGCATTGGCATTGACCTTTCTCTCATAGAAGTTGGTCTAGTCCAATGTCACTGACTCCAGGAAACATGAACAGTTAACAGACATTTTCTCCACTATAATGCAAATGTATTTCACCCGTACTACTCAAGCATTCGTGATTCCTGGAGCCAACTCAGGAGATCAGTTTCATAAATCCCAGTTTAATGTGAAGAATCCATTAGTGAGTTCCTTTTTGTTAGTTACTCTTAAAATTAGGGTATGTACTTCTCAAAGTGTAAATGTAACATCTCAGACCTCCTCTTGAGGATTTCAGACTGCTTAAATCCAGCCACGTTCTTGTATGTTAATTTTGTCTGGAATTTTAATTCTGATTTTTTTTTGGCTTTTTTTAACCTCCAAATTAAATATATTTTGTACCATTAGTGTGAGATTAGATTTACTCACATGCTTACTAGTTTTCTTACAATTTCATCTCAAAGCTTCCCTAAGGAATGGCTTCCTTTCCCCAAATACATCTTTTAGAAGCTCCTTTTGAGGATCTAGTGATGAACCCAGAATTTTTGTATAGAAAAACATCTTTTTGTTCCATTCTTTTTGTAGGTAAGTTGCTTTTACATTATTTAAATGGTTTTAATCTTATAGAAAAGTTAAGCATATAAACCAAACAACTTTTTTTCCCCAAAATCATTTGGGAGCAAGTACAGAATATGATGCCTGACCCTCCCCACATACACCAGCGGAAGTACACTTCCTGGAAGCAGGAATAGCCTCCACATAATCCCAACTTAACCACGGACACCAGGAAACTAGCATGAACACCTTACCACCATCACAGTCTCAGATCACAAGTTTCTCCCTTTGTCTGGGTATTGTCCTTTATGGCAGTGGGTCATTACAGAAGCACACATCTCACTTACTTCTTATGGACTGAATGATTGTGTCTCCTCAAATTTCACATTAAAATCCCAACCCCTAAGGTGATGGTGTTGGGAAGGGGAATTTCTGGGAGGTGATTAGGACATGAGAATGGAGCCCCCATGGATCGGGCAGTCAGTGCCCTTACTTGAGCCCCCAGAGCCTCCTTGTCCCATCTGCCATGTGAGGACACAGCTAGAGATGGCCATCTGCAACCAGGCAACTGAATGGATTGGAGCAAAGATGTTGGACTTCCAGCCTCCAGAGCCATGAGAAATAAATGTCTGTTGTCTGAGGTCCCTAGTCTGTGGTGCTTGTGACAGCATCTGGGACGTCATGACAGAAATGGCCATCATGAGTCTTTGAGTCTTCAGGGTCCTTCCTTCTGGAGAAGCTCCTGAGTCTTCCCTTGACCCTTCTGACCTTGATGCTTTGGAACATTAGAGAACAAGTTTTTTGTAGACAGTTCCTCAACTTGAGTTTCTTCCATATTCCACCTTTGACAGGTGTACCTAAGAAGAATGTTGTGTTCTCCTTCTGTCCCTCCAGGAGACATGTGATTTCTCTTTCACCATTACTGCCAACATTCACTTATATTGCTCAATCAAGATGGTGCCTTCCAGCTTCTGTGCTAAAATGATTTGTATTACATTTATAATTAATCAATGTTTTGTGAGTTATTTCCCAGCTACTTAAATATCTCATTTCTCATCAAATTTTCAATTATTCATATATTAACCAAATACAGACTCTTAGTTCCCTATGTTACTTAATAGTTTAAAGTTCTTTGTCATTGCTTATTTTGATGATTAACTTGTCTTATCATTGGCCAGTGAGAGCCCTGAGAACCGGCCTCTGCATCCTTCTGACATGTTCGATGGAACATGCTCTTTGAGCATGGAAATGCTCTTTGAGCATTTTCTTTGTTCCTGGTACAAGATGTCCCAGATTCATCTTGTGCTTTCTTTCTTTCTTTCTTTCTTTTTTTTTTTAAAGATTTTATTTATTTATTCATGAGAGACACAGAGAGAGAGGCAGGCAGAGACACAGGCAGAGGGAAAAGCAGGCTCCATGCAGGGAGCCTGATGTGGGACTCAATCCAGGGACCGTGGGATCAGGCCCTGAGCCGAAGGCAGATGCTCAACCGCTGAGTGACCCAGGTATCCCTCATCTTGTACTTTCTGTTCCTCCAAGAGGCCTTGGTTCATTTTAGTGAAGAAGCTCATGTAACAGTGATGATCTCAGGGGGATCAAGGATTCTGGGGTTTCACTCCTAAGACCCGCCAGTAAGCAGAACTGGGGATTATATGTATGAATCTAATGCATAAACATACATGTGTATACACATATATTTTTACATCACTATACATCTATTTATCTGTCTACCTACCTATCTATACTGAAATATGTGAAATCACATCATTAGCACTGATTTTAATCCAATACCACAGTATTCCTTCTGGTCTTTTCCAACAGTGAGAAACTTGGTTCCCTTTACTTCAGTATATTTACTGAGATATTAGTAATATGATATTTACTATGTAATATTTGCTAATATGCTCAATCCTTTTTCTGCAACCAGTTGCCCATTGACCCACTTGGATACCTCCTTCTTCTGCATGGACTCCAACTCACTGTTTCCAGATGTCCATCCTCTGGGCCACCCTTCTTCCCACCTTGGGTTCTGACATCCTTCTCTAGGCCACTCTTCCATGTGGCCACTCTTCTAAATTTTTCTGTGATTCTTGATAATTTCAAGCCTGAGATTGGAAGCAGTACCAATGTATTCCTTTAGGGAAGGGAAGAGATAAATCTTCCTAGTACCTCACACATCCTGATGCTAATCCCATATAGCAAGGGGCAGTGGTGATGTCCAGAGTAACCAGAGAGTGTGCTAAGTGCTTAGTCAGATCCTGATTTGCTCCTTCTGACAGCATTTCCATGTCAAGGTAGGATGAGTTATCTAAATCTGTAGAGATCCTTTCCACTTCAAAAGTGCTAAGAAAATGCCAAATGACTTCTCTGTTGTCTCTGTCAAAACAAACAAATGCCCATGAGCAAAAGCAGCATGGAATGTTGACCCCAACACTGGGACTCTTGTGGGGCTGGCCTAAAGCACTGAACCAAAACTGGAGTCAAAGATCACCAAAGTCTGTTAGAACAAGATTAGATGAATCATCAGACAGACTCTAATCACCTTACATGATTCACTCTGAACACTCTGTGTTTTCCCACCTACCCTCTGCTCACAAAGCAAATATGCTGAGAGAGTCTATTACCGTTTTAGTAATTGCCGGTTGGATGTTGCTCACTAGTCATTGCAGCCTCTGTTGGAAACTTTCCCTAATAAACTCATCTGAAATAAGATGTAAACAAAGTACTTAGTAAAATTACATGAGCCTCAGAGTTCAGATACTTTTGAAAGTAATTTAGCATTTAATCATCTGAATGTTTATAGAAAACTTAAAATCGTTTTTTATTTACCTTTTTTCATATTATCCCTAATGAAAACTGCTGTAGAAACACTTGTTTTTAGGTTCAAGGGAAAGATGCTCTTTATTTTTTTTGCTTATTTTTTTAAAATATGAGTTGAGACAAGAACATAAAAGAACAGAATCTGAGAGAGGTCCATCTTCTCTACCGGGGGGACCTACCCATCTGAGGCCATTGTTGGGTGCTCCGTGTTTATGTTGCTGTTTTTTTCTTAGAAAACTGATTTTGTCTTTTTCAATCTCATCATGTTATTTTTCTCTTAGAAGAAGAGTACTTAGTGATCAAATTGTTCTTTGAATTCCTAAATGAGATATTTGAATGAAAGCCAAATTATTCAACTCACACAGACCCACACCTTGAATACATTCCTGTCTCATGTTTTTTGTGGCCAGCATCTAGAATGATGTTCTATGAATTGTAAATGTGTGATATATATTTATAGAGCACAGCTAATTGTATCATTACAAGATTCTCTTTTTCTTACTATTACCTAGATCAATTTGTTGGATTTTTAAAAATCTCTTTATACAGTACAATAGAAATCCAAACAAAAGATAACATTTCTTTCCTTTTTACAAGTTGTAATATGCTTTCCTCTAGAATATATGATAAATTTCTAGGGTTTTGATGCCATATTGATTGAAATTGCCTATATGTTTTACATGTAGATCTCAGTTAATGATTTTGGTGGCACAGCAGGTATGAAAGAGTCAGAGATTGAGCACTGAAGCTCAGAATATTTGTAAATGCATCTAAAAATTTGTGCCTTTTCAATTCTCCATAATCACAACAAACTGGGTGCAGTCCATTCCCTCAGTAGCTTTTCTGTGCCAATCTCCAAGTCTTGGGAGTAAAATTATGACTTCATTAAGCAGAGTGAAGATTTAAACTTTACATGGGCAGAAATGATACCTGCTGTACTATCACAGCTTTTGATGAATGGATGAATGAATGAATGAATGAAGACTTCTGATCGGAGATCAGAATCTGGAAGATCACCCGGTCCTGAGAGCAGTGCCTGCCCGTCTTAGCACACAGTTCCTCTGGGTCTGTTCTCTCTCTTTCTCACTTAGCCTTGCTAGAGGCTTATGGATTTTGTTGATTTTTTCCAAGAACCAGCTTTTGGTTTCATTGATTTTTTTCTGTTGATTTCCTGTTTTCAATTTTATTGATTTCTACTCTACTCTTACAGTTTTTGTTGCTTACTTTGGATGTAATTTCCCCTTCTGTCTAGTTCTCTCTGATAGAAGCTTACATGTTTCATTTTATATCTCTCCTTTTCTAATCCATGTATTCTGTGCTATACATTCAATGTTTCACATAAGTTTCATAGCTTTTAATTTTCATTTCATTCAAAATATATTTTAATTTCTCCTGAGAGTTCTTCTCTGACCCATGTCTTACTTAGAAGTATTAGTTTAATCTCTATATACTTGGGGATTTTCCAGTTATCTCTCTGTATTCTGATTTCTGGGTGAATTCCACTGTGGTCTGAAAGCAGACATTGTACGGTTTCTACTGTTTAACTATGTGAAATTGTGTTTTATGGCCTAGAATGTGGTCTTTCTTGGTGAATGTTCCATGTGAGCTTGAGAAGGAAGTGTGTTCTGTGTCATTGGAAAAGTAGTGTGTAGATGTCCATGACATCCAGTTGATGGATGATGTGTTGACTTGACCTGGGTCCTTATTGATTTTTTTTCTGTTGGGTCTGTCCCTTTCTGATTGAGCATGTCAAAACCTCCAAACATAATAGTGGATTCATCTGTTTTCCCCTACAGCCCCACTAGTTTTCACCTCAGGTAGTTGGATGTTCTGTTGTCAGGTTCATGCACATTAAGCATTATTGTATCTTCTTGGAGACTTGACCCTGCATTTTTATATGCTACATATCCTCACTGATAACTCTTTTTTTTTTTTTTAAAGATTTTATTTATTTATTTGACAGAGAGAAAGAGAGGACACAAAAGCAGGGGGAGGGTAGAGGGATTGGGAGAAGCAGACTCCCTGCTGAACAGGGAGCCCAACACTGGACTTGATCCCAAGACTCCGAGATCATGACCTGAGCTGAAGGCAGACATTTTACCAATGGAGTCACCTAGGTGCCCTGATATAGTTGAATTTTAAAAAGCTGTATTTGTTAAGTGTCCCTTTTTTTTTGTTCCTATTTTTGTCTTCAATCTCTTTTGTAGTCTTCACTTCTTCTGTGGTTTTAATGGAGTATTTTGTATGATTCAGTTTTCTCCCTTTTTTTGAGCTTATTGGTTATACTTATTTAAAAAATTTTTTTTCAGTTTGCAATACACATCTATGGCTAATCCATGTTCATATTCAAATAACACTATACCATTTCGTGGGTACTATGAGTACATTATAATAACAAAATAATCTAATTCCTCCCTCCACCCCTTGTATCACTGTTGTCATTTTGCTTATACAGAAGCATTCGTGTCACATAAGATACAGAAATATATACATAAACATATGTGATCAATTATATTGTTGATATTCTTGGTTTTTTTTTAAATATTTTATTTATTTATTCATGAAAGACCCAGAGAGAGAAGCAGAGACACAGGTAGAGGGAGAAGCAAGCTCCCTGCAGTGAGCCTAATGTGGGACTTCATCCCAGGACCCCAGGATCACGCCCTGAGCCAAAGGCAGACGCTCAACCACTGAGCTACCCAGGGGTCCTGCATTGTTGGTATTCTTATTGTGAACAAACTATTATTTTTTAGGTCAATCAAAGATAAGAAAAATAAGTCTCTATTTTACCTCTACTTATTCCTTCTTTGATGCTTTTCTTTCTATACATTTGTCTCTGATCTATATTATTTACTTTCTCTGTAAAGAAATTCTTTTAGCATTTTCTTTAGCACTTCTGGGTGAATTCCACTGTGTTCTGAAAGCAGACATCATATGATTTCTACTGTTTAACTATGTGAAATTGTGTTTTATGGCCTAGAATGTGATCTTTCTTGGTGAATGTTCCATGTGAGCTTGAGAAGGATATGTGTTCTGTGTCATTGGAAAAGTAGTGTGTAGATGTCCATGACATCTACCAATCTATTCCCTCAAGGAAAGGAAGAGATAAGTCTTCCTGGTACCCCACACATCCTGATGCTAATCCCATATAGCAAGGGGAGGTCTCCTGGCAAATCAAAAGCCAAAAGATCAACATAAACACTTACTTAGACTGGTGAACTCTATAAAATCCCCCTGAAGGGAAGAACCTGTCCCTAGGCTCATGGAAATTCCTAAAAGTGAGTTTGTAGACAAAAACTGAAGGATACATGGCAAAGTTCAAGGCAAGAAGGAAAGCCAGAGGAATCTGAGATAAATAAGCAGTCAGGACACAGAGGTAGCATATGTTACATGTTCGAGGAGTTTAGGCTTAAAAAAAAATCTGTTAAAATACTAACAACCTAGAAAAACTAAGTAAGAAGAAATCCTAGAAAAAATATTTATACATATTAACTAGAGCAATTATTATTTCAGAGTGTTGTAAGGACCCTTTAGGCAAGCAGGGAGCTGTTGGAGGCCCCTCCATCCTCATGCTGCCATGTTGTCTGTTATGTGCCCCAGCCAAACCCCAGACCTTATGGTTAAGGTTCCACAGGAGCTCGTTTGGGCCAGTTAATAGGAACAAAAGATAGGCTGCCTGTTATAATTGAAGGGAGCTTCGATGAAGCCAAAATAGTAAATCTTTCTATGACTAGATTCTTCCTTCACCTGATAAAACTTTGCCCAATCTGAGGATGATAAAGTGTCCTACAATTAGATTATGATAATATTCTCTAGACATAATTCCTTTTAGATATACTAATACCCATAGAACTGAATACTTTAAATGAATGGACTTTATGGTGTATAAATTGTATCTCAATAATGCTGTTAAAAAAGGTATGTTCAAACATTGCCTTTTTGCCCTATAAAGATGAAGCTGCTCGATGCAGGACAAATATCTTTGAAGACATTTCTTAAAACTTAAAATAATTTATTGTGATAAAATAGAAATACAGAAATTATAGCTTTAATTTTTAAAAATATGAGGCTCTCAATAGTTTTGGTGATACTATAAAAGCAAACCTGGAAATAGTTGTTTAAACATTTTATTAGGTAGCTGGTAAATTAGATTTTCTTGCAGCTTTCCAAAAGTTTCTAAAATATTGTGCACATTAAATGATTCATTTATAATGAGTGTTTTGTGACACACTACAGAGATTTCCTCTTATTATCTAATGAAACACATGCCTTCCCAAAGGGCTCCTTGTTTTTCCTTTTCTAGTCTAGTGAGTTGCTCAAATCGTCTTACCAGTTTTCTTCATTTAGCACAACACACTTTCAGGATCTCAATTTTTAAAATATTACTTTATGTTGTGGTTTATTTGAAACTCCTCTCGCGTGTAACAATTCTTGTTTTCTGAGACTAAACAGAAAATTGTACCACCATCCAAAGCTCTGAAATATGATGGGTTACAATCAACAACTTTTTATAAGGACAATATATTTTGGAGAAAATACTTTATTCTTCATTTTTCCACTCCCCTACACCATGCCAATGTTTCTCAACTTCAAAAGGAACACTCATAGCTTGAAACATTGTTCTTCTTGATAAAAGCACAAGTTCGAGGTCATGAAGATAATTGCTCATCTCCAGAAATAAAGGAAGAAAAGTCACGTCTGGCCCAGGGAGATGCTCAAAAACATCTTCAAAACGGAGCTCCCACTCACTGTCTGTAAGAGCCCATGTACCCTAGCCAACTCCAAGAAATGGTCACAGAGGAACAAATACTTTGACATCCTTTAGGGGAATATTGCTGAAATCATTTATATAGACTGCAATTTCTTTCTGTATGCATGTTCTCATAGAAGTGCATTCCTGACTCTGATGGTTTTATTCAAACATTTTGTATATAACCTCATTTCAAGCAATTAATTAGGAGACTTCTCATAAAGATAAACTAATTTAAGTAATTCTTTTTATCCTTATCAGCACTCTTAGAATTCTTTCCAGGGAGCTCCAGCTTTCTGAGGATCTCTTTCTTTGGAATAATTGCTAAATTATAAGACCATTGATTATATAGAGTTTCATTTATTCCACCAAGCTGCTAAAATATTATGATTTTATGAATATATTATTTTGAAAGAAAATTGTTTGAGATTGCATAACAATGTTACTTTGTTTATTGTATTATTAAAATTATAAGGTCAAAACACTTACACAACATGCTAATTATATCTCAGAGTCTGGTAGGACCCATGTTGTTTTTAGGATCTAGTTCAGATAAATGCATATTTAAGCTAAATGTCCACACTCCCATAAGTGTGCCCATTGGTACATGAATGATCAAGTGAATTTATGCTATTAAATAGTTTAGTTCACTATTGTCCAAACTTCTTTTTTTTTTTTTTTTTTAAATTTTTTTTTTTTAATTTATTTATGATAGTCACAGAGAGAGAGAGAGGCAGAGACACAGGCAGAGGGAGAAGCAGGCTCCATGCACTGGGAGCCCGACGTGGGATTCGATCCCCGGTTTCCAGGATCGCGCCCTGGGCCAAAGGCAGGCGCCAAACCGCTGCGCCACCCAGGGATCCCTTGTCCAAACTTCTAAAGCATGTGATGTGGAGTTTTCACTTGGAACAAATCCAAACAAGTATTTCTTCAATTTCTTTATAGAAAAGATGCTTCTTGGCATTAGGATGAGTTTTCCTGCAAAGAAGCTGTCTAGTGATTTATTTATTTGATAGTTGGTGACCTTTAAGGGATATTTTCTCATCTTTGAGTGGATCAAGGATTAAAAAGAAGCTAAGGTTACAGTGTACTTTTAATTGAATTTTGTATATATCTGACATATTACATATTCATAACATCTTTATATTATTTTATGCTTCTTTAGGTGATCTGATACCAAATTTAAATGTTTTGGGAAAATTATTCCTCAAAAATATTGGCAATGATAGTGACAATGGTGATAATAAATATTGAATTGCCTAGAGAGTCTTTTTTTTACTGTCTTTTCTTTGCCACTTGGAATAAGTAATTGGTCTAACATATGGAATTAATTCAAACTATTTTTTCAAGACTTTTTAAGGAAGTGGTGGAGGCACAGAGCTGAGAATCAGAAAGACTTGGATAAGAAACCCCTCATTTACAGGCTGTGTCTGACATCTTAAACTTTCACATTTAATTTTTCTTTTTTAAAAAATCTTAGTGATATGGGGCACCCAGGTAGCTCAGTTGGTAAAGCATCTGCCTTCAACTCAGGTCATGATCCTGGGGTCCTGGGATCAAGTCCTGCATAGGGCTCTCTGCTTCTTGGGGAGCCTGCTTCTCCCTCTGCCTCTCTCTCTGCCTGTCTCTCTCTCTCTCTCTCTCTCTCTCTCGAATAAATAAATAAAATCTTGAAAAAAAATCTTGGTAATAATATCAGTATCACAGAGTTGTTATAAAGATTAAATGAGAAAATTTTGGGGCCTTACTTTTGAAAAAACAAAGATAATACTTAAATTTCTTCTTTTCCCTAGGCCTTCTCTCAAAGCACTCAGATTCTCAAAATAATAACTGTGATAATCAGTAATAGTAGTGATATAGCTGAGGTCTATTAAAGAGGACGTGTCTCTATAACTATCTTTTATTTCGTTTGATGAAGTGATCTGAGCAACTAGCCTGCTCAGATATAGCTTAATAGAGCTAATTGCAGTTTGTTACAGTGTGTTCCACTTTACTCAGATTTAAAGATTATAAAGAGTCAAAGAGACTTATTCACAGACCCCTGAGAGAATATTTAATATTACTCAGAAAAAAAGATTAATCAATCTGTTTGGGTTGGCAGGGGAAAAAAAGCATATTATTTCAGGAATATAGACTATAGAATATATTTTTAAAGATTTTATTTATTTATTCATGAGAGACACAGTGAGAGATAGACTATAGAATATTTTAAATATAATTTACTAGAGCCCAAATAATGAGAAGATTGGCTTGATTATTCCATGAGAGAGGTTTATATGGAAATGGACAGGATATCCCCAGGAGCAAGCTAACGGGTGGGTTTCTACAGCCATTGCTAAATATATATTGTTCTTTTCATGTTGTGCGTAAATGTGCAAGCTGAAATTAAGTGAGACCTCTTTCTCTTTTTACTTCTTTCTGGGTAAAATTCCTGGTAACCCCTAGGGAAGCTTTTCTCAGTTATATCTCTTGTTTCAGAGGATTTCACTGTTTGTTGCAAATGTTAGCAGACCTGCTAATCCAGAATTCTTGGAATAAGGTCAACAGGCTCTTGAATACTCTCAGCAATCCATAGGTAGGGTGGAGTTTGCTCCTCCTCCTGTCCTTGCAAGGGCATGGCATGCATGACAGACACTCAGTTCACACATGCCCAAGGGTAACCAGGGCTTTTGAGGCACAGAAATGCATGTAAGGAACATGAAAAGGGACATTTTTGGCAGAGAACAAGAGTGTGTCTATAGGACTGAGAGGGATGGGCACGTGTGGCAGCCTTAGGAGCCTCAGTTGCATAATTTCACGTCATGGACAATCTGGAGTCTTGTGTAGAGAAAGAAGAAAAGTCATTCCCAAATACCAACTATCCAGTTACAGTTTAAAACCCAAGTCAAGTTCTGGTTTTTCTCCTGCAATCTTTTGTACCCTATGTGCAGGCTTGATAATCACAGTGAAAAGATATTTAAACATAATTCTTCCTATGCACTATAATTCTCGTGTGTATACAGATACACATGCACATGTATGAGAACACGCACATATCTGAGTACGATTTGCTTATGTGTGTGCATAGAGATAGCTAGATAATCCAAGGTTGATGAAACAATATCAACTTGGGAAAATTTATTTACTCATTATCCAAAGCAAAGATATTTGAAGGAGAATCCTTTCTGACACAATACACTGTTCAGTAAAAACAAACTAGCTACAAAACAATACATATAATATGTGATCCAAAGTAAAAAAAAAATTCATTTCTCAGGAAAAGAACACATGAATTTTATATATTCACAGAATACATGAAAATATTAACAATGATTATCTGTGGTTAATGGATTGATGTGGTTTTTATTTCCCTCTTTGTGTTTTATTTTTGTATTTTCAAAATTTCTAAAATTTTATTACATTTTCATGTGATTATTTTAATGGAAATAAATTATAGGTGTGGACCAAGTCATGAAAGAATGAATAAATCATGTTCAGGTGCTTAGGCTTCACCAGAGGTGATGAAGACATTCTGACACTGCTAGGTCGTAGGAAGGACATTGAGCAGATGTGCATTTTAGGTATTTATTTATTTGAGCAAGAGAGCCGGTGCACAGGAGTGGGGAGGAGGTAGAGAGGGAGAGAGAGAGAATCTCAAACAGACTCCATGCTAAGCATGGATCCCCCCTTGCCTTGGGACTGGATCTCAGGTCATGACCCTGAGGTCATGACCCGAGCTGAAGTCAAGAGTCTGAGGCTTAACCAAGTGAGCCACCCAGGCACCCCCAGACTGCCCCTGGGGTCAGTGCAGATGGGAGTCTCTTAGAAAGACAAGAAAGAAAAAAAAAAGACAAGAAAGAAAAGTAACAGGATGTCAGGCAGGTGTGACCCTGACTGGGCAGCAAGCCTCTGCATGTGATGGTGCTGGGCGACCATAATCTCCAAGGGGCCAGAGAGAAGCACTGGCTTCCACAGGGGGTGGAGACTAAGTCTACGGGTCAGGCACCGAGTGGGCTGTGAGGGGCCCCCACAGCCACTTGGTCACCCTGTCTGATGCTAGTTGCGATGGAAGTCCTGTCGTCCTCCCCAAGCAGGGGTGCTGAGTGAGCAACAGAGCATGGGGGCAGCTGTGGTCCATCAGGTGGGCTCTGAACCTGGAGGATGGAGTTCGCAGACGGGGTCACAATAGCACCAGTGGGGGCTGTGTGCAGGCCAGTGCTGGTACTTTGTCAGTTCAGGAGGATTTGGCTGAGGTGGGGCCGCCCAATATTGGCATGAATTATGCTGCATGAGGGAAAACAATAACATAAACTGCTGGCCCACTTGTCCCTGCTGGGCTTAGACAGGACGATTCCCTGGTCCTTGCCTTCCTGTGTGCTTGTTGTCCATCTCTGTTTCCCGACTGTGGGCTGTGGCGCTGAATGGCCCTGCTTCTCTCTGGACACCAGCCCTTCTCTGACATCTCTCTGGAGACTTGGTGCCATAGTTCAAATGGCTCTGCCTATTTCATTAGCCTCATGTGACGTCCTGAGTTTCTGATGGTCCCTCTTTCAATTTTGAATTATTCTCTTTACCTGAACAAATTGGTTTCAGTGGATTTACCCATGTTCCTAGGAAACAGTTGTGCACAACGGTGCTATTTCTTGGTATTTTTATACAAAGAATCACTTTGGAAGAAATTGAGAGGTATATCAATATAAACATTTTAAAATCAGTATCAACTCTATTTATATTCACCATATAGTAAATATGTTCCCATTTGATTCTTCTGATAATTTCCAGATGTGGCAGTCTCACACAGGCGCTAAATCCCAGCACAGAGAAGAAGCAGTAATGTGGTTTCCACCACATTACCACATGTAACACGGTCTTCTAGAACAGTTCTGGCGGGACTTCTGGTATGGGACAATTGTCTCTAAGCACATGTCCTTGTTGGCCATCCCACCCTCCAGCAGATACTTGCAGTGCTGGGTATCGAACTGCTTGTTTACGTCTTCCTTCATCATATCTGTCCATGAGTTGCTGAACAATTGTTTTTGAAAAGTCACCAGCACCAGTTGTGACTTTTTGCTGTTTGTTGATGTTACTCTAAGGAACATTCTAGAAATTTGCCTTCAGGTGGCTTCAGGAATATTTATTCCCATTCCAGTGCAGACACACATATCTATGGTTTCCCTCCTGAAATGCTGCTGTGTTTCAAACTCCAACGTGTGCAATACTTCACTCATAGACACATCCACGGCCAAGAGTCCCTGCTATTTAACATGTGCCATCTAAAAAAAAAAAAGTGTGCCATCTTGATTTGTCTTGACTTTCTCACCATCTCTTTGCAAAGAAAAAGACCTCATTCTAGACGTCCTTTTACACAGTGGAACACAACGCAAGCACCAACACTCTGTGAATCCTGAAGCCATCATTTCTGATTATTTTATCTATTTTTCTCACTTAGTAATGACTTCGAGTCATACGTTGATCATCCTGTAGACAGTGGACATGGAGGGGCTGTGGTTTTTGACATATTTCCTTAGATCACTCGCATTAAAAGCAGGAGAGAAAATGCTGTGGATGGCTTACCCCAGCTGCTGCATTCTGAACTGGAAACCAAACTCGTGCAGATAGTGAGTGCCCACTTTGTAAGTAAAATGAAAGGGAGGTAGGTACCTACTCTGAGCAGTTGGAGAATGATGGTTTCATATGAACTTCACAACGATGTGTCCGATTATTTTATGAGTCAAGATACTGAATCAAAACATCGTTGGTACGTGTATAGGACCTCACACCCGGTGCAGCTCAGTGAGCAGCACTCCACAAAGGAAGGAGAGGTGGTGAGAGAGAGAAGCATCCATTTCCATATAAACGGCAAGACTATCACCGACTGATATCTCCTGACCAGCGAGGACAGCAGTGAGAGTAGCTGTTTTTTGTAAAGCACCCTTGGAAAAACTGGGGATACCAACTCTGCATGTGGAAGACTGGTAATAGTTACAAGTGCTGCGGAGCTGCCCGATTTCTTAGAACAGCCCTTAACAAGATATTTTGGAAGATTCTGGTAAAGTGGCCATTGCAAATATAAATAGCAAATATAATTTCCTAATAGTACAATTTTTTTTAGTGCTTAATAAGTAGAAGATTTTATCAAATATAAAATTCAATGTTCTTGGAATTACGCATCATTTGCCCCTAAAAATTGAAGGAAAACATTGCATTTTGCGTCAGGAGGATGCATGTGGTCCTTGAGAGGGTTTCGGGTCACATCTGATGTTTGCTATGCTCAGGCACTGTTGCCAGGTGACATTTCAGGTGGTTTGCGTAATTCATGACAGCTCATTCTGGTCCCCTTTTCCATGTCACAACATTTGATGGAAAAGAACACTTCAACCAAGATGCTTAGACCTGGCAAGCCCACTTCTTTCTTTCCCTCAATCATTGAACAGGGGTTTTGTTTGTCCCCAAGACAGACATAGCTCTGGGTGCTGGGAGACAGTGGTGACCCCCGTGGTGTGCAGTGACTCGGTCCTCATAGCAAGAGATGATGGTGTTAGATGGGCAGCCTTGCAAGTATGCAGTGAAACAGGCCATGTGGTGTGGGAAGGACCCACAACTCTGAGCCTCCTCCCAGGTGAGGCCAAGACAGAGCCATCCTGCACAGAAACAGGAATTGTGCTCCTTCCCACCTTATGGGGAAGAAGAGGAAACCAGAGGAAGGGAGTCTCAGAAGAGATAATGTAAAGAAAGCCAAACGGAACTGGAGGCGGATGGAGGCACTGAGGATGTGGTTTGTAGGGGGCGTGTGGTCTCAGAAAGCTGAAGAGAAGGCTGTCAGGCAGGCTGAAAGCCAGAGCAGTGGAGGCCAGGGGAGGCCAGGGGAGGCCCAAGCAGGCCCGAGCAACAGGTGAAGATGCTGCTTGCAGAGCCTTCCTCCTGAGGGAAAGTGATTTTGTATAGAACGTATTTTTTTCACTTTGGGGAGATTCTTTTTGTATGACTTCAATAATGATTATAAGCAAAGTTGAGGCTTTGATGATGTTTTTCTTCACTGTTAGCTGAATGTGTGCCTTGAAGCACTCAGGCTTTTATCAAGTGGCCCCTCCGCCCTTTCCATACTGGTCTGGATATTCTCGTCTGAATTCCTGTCTGTCTCATGAAGAGGTGGTCAGTTAAGGGTGGCCGTAGCCCTTTGTCCTTCAATGGTTCTTTATTTTTCCCATTTTATTTATTTTTAAAAGAATTTCTTTATTCTTTAGAGACACAATGAGAGAGAGAGAGACAGAGACAGAGAGAGAGAGAGAGAGAGAGAGAGAGAGGCAGAGACACAGGCAGAGGGAGAAGTAGGCTCCATGCAGGGAGCCCGATGCGGGACTTGATCCCGGGACACCAGGATCACCTGGGCCGAAGGCAGGCGCTAAACCACTGAGCTACCCAGGGATCCCCTATTTTTCCCATTTTAACTACTGAGCTCAGCTGCCTTGCACACCTCTGAGGCTGCTGTCCCTGGGTGGAGGTTAAGCAACAAGACCTGGTGAAGGTCTCGCTCTTTGGAGCTGATCCCATTCATTGGGCTCTGGGAGCTGATAGCAGGCTGGAGGCTGGGCCTTGGGGATACTTGTTTTTTAATCACCTGGTCTCCAGCTGGGGGAAGGTGATACTGTCCTGGAAAAGGAACTCCAGGAAAACCTGTGAGAGAAGGGTGGGGGAGACTGGTAAGTGTAGAGAACTGAGCTTCCTGGCTGGAAGGTGGCTCCAGGGCTGACTAGACACTGTGGATGTGTTTGGAGGAGTCTGTGTGGAGGCTGGCTTGTGGAGTCCTGCATTCTGTACACAGAGGTTGAAATATATCATCACTTGAATCCAAATGTTACCCCATCTGAAGTTTCAACTTTTCAAATAAAGATGCTAAAAAAGAAAAGAAAAAGAAACACGAGTGTTAGTAATTCTGGGAGTTGGTGTGGAGGACCAGGTGGCTAGAAGCTTCAGAAAGGGGTTCCAGGACAGGGTAGGACAGGTTGGGGGACAGCAAGAGAGTAGGGAGCAGCTGATTGGGCAGACTCGTGGCCATACCTTCCGATAGGTTTGCATTGTCACCTGACAAGCCCTCATAAGTGAAGTGGTAAGGAAGCCCCGGGGCTGGTGGCAAGCCACAACAGTGCAGGCAACAGAAGAGGACACGGGCTGTGAAGAAGGGCATGGATGACCCGCTGGATCTGATTAGAGGCACACAGATTGAAGGGGGAAAAGTGGCCTGAAGTGAAACCAGCCACCCGGCTTCCTGATACCCCCTCTCTCCCACTCCAAGGAAAGACAGAGATGGAATAAAAGCAAAATCAATAACTCCTCCTGCACCAGAGCTGGTCCACTGCTGGACAATGTTCCCAGGTGCTGGCTTATTCTTATTGGTGAAGTCAAATGTGCACATTCTTTCTGTCCTGCAGCTGCGACCCACCATAGAGTGTGTACCTGTCCACTGTCCACTGATACCCCTCCCCCAAATAAGACTACATCAGGAGGATGATGCTTATCTTGTCTTAGGATTTTTTGTTATCCTAAGATCTGATAAAAAAAATGTGGCTATCTAATTATCCCTGAATGAACTATTCTAACTTATTTAGGGAAAAATGGAATAAATCAGTACAGTCTTTGGACTGAGTCACGTTGGTAAGCAGTTACACTTGATTTATGATACACTTGGAGCCCAAACATACTTATTATTTGAAGACAAATATTAATATAACTCTGCTTTTGTTCTCTAAGATGATGGAAAAAGAACAAGTAGTAGTAACATACAAAGAATATTTCCATAAATAGGTTGGTATCTTGCCTCCCTTTTATTTTATTTTATTATTTTTTAAAGATTTTATTTATTTATTAATGACAGACACAGAATGAGAGAGAGAGAGAGAGAGAGAGAGGCAGAGACACAGGCAGAGGGAGAAGCAGGCTCCATGCAGGGACCCCGACATGGGACTTGATCCCGGGTCTCCAGGATCACACCCTAGGCCGAAGGAAGTGCTAAACCACTGGGCCACTGGGGCTGCCCTTGCCTCCCTTTTTAATCCAGATCCTGAAGTCTACTTGAACACCAATAGAATTTTACAAAAAATTTCATATGGGAAAAATTTAATTCATTTTCAATATAGCCAAACTGAAGGCCCTGCAAGTCTTCTGTGCCTCTCCAAATAGTCTGTGACACTTGCTTATTCAGGCATTAATTTCACAAGTAGCCGCTGAGCTCCCATCACTTGTTAGAAACAGCAAATAATTTATCCCTGTTATTATCCCTGATAATAATATTATCACTAATAATTTAGTGCACATAGCTAGTATGTTCACTGAGGGGTTAGAGTGTTGGCTGCGTGTGGTGGATTGTGCTGGGCAAAGGGGATATGAAATTTCATAGGACTTGGACCTGCCATTAAGAAATGAACAGTCTAGTCTAAGTCTTATTACTTTGTCTGAATATTCCATGACTAGTTGGAGGTAAATACATTGAAGAGATCATCCCTTTTCAGGGCACAGAGAACTTCTCAAGTAAACCAGTTAAGACTCAGGTTCACATCTGTTTGTGTAAATACTCCATGTTCAGGGAGATGGAGCAAACCCCCCTACCTCTGGAATGTAGCTCTGCATGTGATGTGCTTCTCAAGAGAACAGTGTGGGAAGGAGCAAAAAGAGTGATGTTACCCGAAGAAACTTGGGAAAAGTAGATGTTCCAGGTTGACATGACCAGAATAAGTCATGCTGATGGCATGCAGCCCTGACATGAGGCTCAAGAGGAGCCCTTCATCCCTGTCAATCCCTCTGCACTGGGTATGTGTCTGTTCTCTGTCCCAGTTTATGTCCATCATTTTCTGTATCAACGTGGACTCACATACATTGAATTACAATTTGATACCACTTTATTCTCTTGCTCAAACTGCTCCACACTTGCCCACTCAGAGCTCTTCAACTGGTCTGTGTGTCTTTGACATATGACATGATTGTGTGTGTGTTAAGTATGTATGTGTGTTGAGCACTTCCTTGCCTTCTGGAACTAGTGTGCTCCAACATCATTTTGAACGCTTCCTGAACCAGTTCTAAGATCATCCATTTCTCCGAGATCCATGGCTTCTTTCACTAGAAAATGGTGTCAGAAGCCAAGATCTGGGTGCTAGGAGCACTTGTTGCCTCTGGGCTGTGTCAGCCTCTCTGCGGACGGACTGTGTACTAACCCCTGCACACACACACGCCAATGGGCCCAGCTAACTCCATGGGCAGCTAGAAAATATAAATGTGTGATGTTTAGAGTGTGAGGACATTAGGGGAAAACTAAGAAACATGAATACAATGTGTATTTTAATAAAAATGTGTCAGTATTGGTTCATTTAGATAAATGTACAATAGTAATTAAGATGTTAATACTAACATCTTAATTAGGTGGAGGAATACTAACATTCTTAATTAGGAGGAAATTGGTTTGGGGTATAGAGAACTCTATTACCTTCAACACTTTTCTATTAATATACATCTCTTCTAAAATAAACCTTTATGGGGATCCCTGGGTGGCTCAGTCACTTAAGCATCCGGCTCTGGATTTCGGCTCAGGTCACCATCTCAGGGTTATGGAATTGAGTCCTGTGTCAGGCTCTGTGCTCAGCAGGGAGTGGGCTTGATTCTCCCAGACCCTTTGCCCCTCCCCTGACTCAAGTGCATGTTCTTTCTCTATCTCTCAAATAAGTATATAAAATCTTTAAAAAATTCACTAGGTGTTATGCTATATGTTGGCAAATTGAACTCCAATAAAAAAATAAAAAAAAATCTTTAAAAAATAAAAGTTTATGGAGAAAACAAAAATGTATCATGGTGGTGGTTTAAAACATTCTAAGAAACATACTGTGGTGTTTATTACCTGATGTTATGGTGGAGATCTACTTTAAAACCATCGATGGTCACACATGTGGGGACTATTGGTGAGATAAGATTACAAAATAGACATTGAAGGTGGGTGATGGGTCTCCTTAAACTATCCTTTCTACTTTTGTGAAGAAAATATTAATATTAAAATATAAATAAACTTAGGTCACCTGGGTGGCTCAGTCGGCTAAGCATCTGACTCTTGATCTCAGCTCAAGTCATGATCTCAGGGTTGTGAGTTGAAGTCTTATGCAGAGGTGGAGCCTACCTTAAAAATATACAAATAAATTTGAAAATGGAGGGGTAACTTCCAGGAGAAATACTGGAAAAGATAAATATGTTCATGAAAAAAAAATGTTCAACATATGATAGAGAAACTGTGGGAACATCAAGTGATATTTATGACATCAGTGGAGAAGTAAATCCTAGTAATGCCATATTAGTAAGTAGTATATATTTATTATACAGGATAAGGTATAAAGGTATATTTATATTCACTGCTGTGGAAAGATATGAAAGGTATTTTAAGTGAAAAAAGCAAGCAATACTTAAGCAATACTTTAAGCAATACTTAAAAGGTATTTTAAGTGAAAAAAAGCATGTTTTGAGAGTATGATGTGATATTTCTAAATACTCTTGAGAATATGCACAGTAAAATAGCTGTACATGTGATATGTTGAATGGTTACCAGTCTGTGGGGGCGGGAATAGAAAGGAACACATTTCATTCATGAAGCAGTTCCCTTTCCATAAAATGAATGGAATTTCATACCATAAGACAAAAGCAAAACTAAAATACTAAAGAAACTTGTATTTATTGAAGTGTTATTTATTATTAAAACTATTATTGAACAGAAAGAAGACATTTGGAAAAATGAAATGCGCGGTCGATGACTTACACAGAGGGACATACCTGTGAGAAAAAGAGTCAGGCCAGCTGCTGAGCTTACAGTGTAGTGGAGGGGAGAGACCCGAATAAAGTATTCCCTCAAATGTGTGATGGTGAGTTATAGCACCACCAGAAAAAAAATACAGCACAATGAAAGCATACTTCAGGGAACGTGACTTTCCCTGGAATAAAAGAAGTCTTTCTCGAGCATGTGAAAGGTGAGTTTAGAGCTGACCCTTAGGAAGTGAACTCCAGGCAGCGTTTCTCAGGGTGGCCCATGGAGGGGCAGCGGCAGCATCACCTGGAACCCATCAGATGTGCAGACTCTCAGACCTCACCCTAGACCTTCCCGAATCTGCAACTCAGGCTGGGGGCCGGTGTGTGTCCTGGCTCCAGGTGACTCGGATGCAAATCATAGTCTTAGAGCCGTTGAGTTAGGTGAAGAACCTGGGGTCAGGGCACGGGGAGCAAGTGCATGTGGTGCTAAAGCTGTCAGAGATGAGCCGGCACCCAGCTCGGTGGAAGGACAACCCAGAGATGCAGAGAGAAAGCTGCAGGCTGGGTCTGGGAGGACCACGTCTTTCACAGCCCGCAGGCCAGGTGGAAGACTATGGGTTTTCTTTTAGGAAGATGAGGAAAGCCATGGAAGAGAGTGGACAAGTGACATCATTCTTTTGGACATGATATATATATCGCCACCAAAAAGAATATATATATATATATTTTTTCATGGTGATATTTTTAAGGAAGGGGTAGAATAAAAAGGATGAATCCTTACTTAAGAAATAGTATTTTCCAATCTGAGTACTCTTACAGCTTTTTCTAGCTACTGTTCATTGTATGCACTCATGAAAACTCTAGAATATTCAGTAATATCTGCCTACAGACATGATCTAAGTGACCGATGACATGGACATTCAAATCAGGCCCATGTGTGCTTCCTGTCCGAGCCTGCAAACAGAGAGAAGGGAGGCGAGTCTCACAGAATCTAGCACTGAATCATTCTCCCATTTGTGATTACTGATTGTGTGCTCTGTTTATTTTTAAATGCTGAACACTAATCTGTCAGAAAGAGAATTAAAAAGAAACTTTCATTAGATTGAAGTCAGACATTTAACTTCATCATGCCCTCTTTGATAATTAAAATAGCAAAATCCTGTGAGAAACACAAGAAGATAAGCAATGTTGTTTTGCGAGTGAACTCAAAGGGAAGAGGATGCATGTCTTTACATATCGAATAGTGCAAAGGGACACATTGACCTCGGTCATTACTCATTGAAGTTGTCATTGAATTAGTGAGTGTTCCTAAGTTTTAATTTGTTATTTTACTACCTCAGGATGCATATATTCTATTTCTCCCTTGGAATCCATACAAACTACTTGAGATAGAAAGGAACTTTCTCTTTGTTTCTCACTCTTTTTACTCACCACCCTAGCAGATAGGATGAATTAAAGATTGTGTGAAAAGATGAAATAATTCAAAATTTTATGTTAATGCAATGTTCTATACCCCAAATTGACAGAAACTTTGAATATATTTAATTTAATGTGCTGAAATGCAAATAGATTAAAAATCTGTTAGTTACAAATGGCTTCCTGTCCCTTCCTTTAGAATGAACACACACCCTCCACAGTCCAGATGTACCCATCCTGGAAGCACTCTCTTCAGCTGGCTGGAGAGCAGGGGCCTGGGGCTGAGACAGGTGCCACACACTGTAGAAATTCCTGCATGGTTCCAAGTTTGGTGGAAATACCTGAATTTTGCAATTGCAACACAAATATCTCTCTTGCACATTATAACATGTTCAAAAAACTTTTTAAAAACTAGAAAAAAGAATGGTGCAAACCCAAAAAGCAAGAGGTATTTTGAAAGGTCTCAAGAAAGAATCAGTCTTAAAAAAAAAAAAAATCAGAATCAGTCTTGTCTTAACAAGAGGCAGTTTCAAAGCTTTGTTGTTGGGGTATTGTTCTTCTGTGTCTTCATATGGAGGGCAAGAAAGAGATACAGGGCAACAGAGAGAGAGAGAGAAAGAGAGAGAGAGAGAGAGACCTTCCTCTGTCTGAAAGCTCTAATCTATTGCACTAAAGCTCACCTTGATGACCTCGTTTAACCTTGATTAACTTCTAAATACAGTCACACTGGGAGTTAGAGCTTCGAGTAATGAACTGGGGGAGCCAGCTGGGTCAACAGCAGCATAGAGCCCTCAGCAGATGGAACTGTCGGGGCATGCCTTGCCCTCATGCTTCACAGAGTAATGGGGGGAAAAGCAACAGAAACAGAGCCCGAAACTACCTAGGAGCGTGGCTTTAGACTAGTGACAGACTTGACATTTCTGTCAAGTATTATAATTTGTCAACATAACGTCGAACATTAAAAAGTAACATGTCCACAGGATCAGAGTTTGGGTGAAATCTGTGTGTGCGCGCGCGTGCGTGCATGTGTGTGTGTGAGAGAGAGAGAGAGAGAGAGACATATAGTCTGTTCACTTATACTGAATGAGCAAAGAGGAAACTCAAAATATTCAGTTGTTACCCAGAAATGCAGGACTAAGCAGGTGACTGTTAATGTATGTTAACAGTCCCGTGTCTCCAACCGTGAGAGGCCCAGGGACCCGGAAATTCTCTCTTCCTGAAATCTGGACACAGCTCTGCCCAGGAACCTGGGGTGTGGATTCAAGAGTAGGCATCCAAGGAGACTTAGCCTTCCACAAAATGTCACATGTGCATGGGAGTCACTGGGCGCATGGCCTCAGAGCTTAGTCTGGATCGGCACCGACTCTTTTATCTTAAGAATTATACCCTTAAAGTAAGTGGTCATGTCGCTGATCAGATGACATTTTCGCTTCTCAAATGGATCACCTTACAGTGAAGAGAGCATTGTCACCTTCTCCGCCCTAAAGGTATTTGGTATTTAACTACAGGAGATACTTTACTCACCTAGGACCTTATTCCTCTATTCAAAAGTGTTAATTAAATGCCTATTATGAGAAGGACACTACTCATCACAGCCTTGGTCAATGAGGCACTGGTAATCTCCTCTACAAGTTAACAGTCTAACAGGGAAGAAAATTCTTGCACAATTTACATGCATCGAAAGGGATGAATAGAGGGAGAGGGAATTTACACACATGAAGCAGGGGTCCGGGGAGCGTACGTTATTTAAATGCAATCTAAAGGCCAGTGGATATAAGTGAGAGAGGCAGGAGCAAAATAAACCTTTCATATTGTAGCAGAAATGAAACCTGTGGGAATTTACATGGTTAAATATAATTGATCGGTGATTACCTTATGTAGTGTGCACAGAATAAGCCCAAACATAAAGCGTGTTTGCAGATTCATTACTTGGCTCCTTTGAAAGTACTGTGTTTGTGGCTTGAAATTTCTCTCCTTTTCTGGGAGTCTCAGTGGAATTGATATTGCATCTGGAATTCCAATAGGATGCAAAACAGTGTCAGAGGTAACACTTGCTCTTGGAGAGGTACAGCAGAGACCAGAACCACGTGTGACGTTAGCACACCATCTGGTGATTTCAGTAGCTCAGCGGAGCAAAAGTTGTTTCACGACATTTTTAATTCTCTGCTGACACTTAAATGCAACTTCATGGGCAGGAATACTCAACCATCTTCCTTCCCTTTTATTTAATAATTCTATGAGGACTGAAAAGACTTTTGAAACTCCATTAGAAGAGTCACTTTCGGCTCTAGGTTAAACACAAGTGAGTAAGGTTGAGATGGTTCCTCCAGGGAATTTTAGTAATTTTACAAGAGTCTTCTTTAAAATACATAGCTGTTTGTGTTTAAAGGTCATGGATAGGATCCAATGGTGGGTCTACTCCATTCAATGAGAATAGTGGTATCATATATTGTAAAAACACAAATAAAATTAATTTCAAACATAATATGAGTATTGCTTGAATTACTAGAATTAAGTATCATTTAACATGAGGGGCCCCTGGCCAATGCAACAGGAAGAACAGGTTTCACCGATTGTTCACTAACAGCCATGTTCGTTGGATTGTTCACAAATTATCATGTTCACGTATGTGTCAGCATAGCAAATAGAAATATACTTAGCTTTAGGGATGAGTAGGTAGGTTTCCCTAAAGACAAGAACTGGGTTGGTTTTGTTCACTTGTGCAAAGTCTTAGTATCTATACTGGTGTCTATCACATTGCAAACACTCAGTAGAATGAATGAATTAATGAATGGGTGGTGAATGAATGAATGGATTTACAGAAAGATAAGGTATCAAAAGCATGACAATAATCCAGCAGCCCGTGCAGTTTTTATTACACTGATAAGGAGTCAGTCAGGGACAGAGAAGTTCAAGGGATTCCTTTTGGTGCTATAGCTTCTGGGTACCCGTCCCTCCTGGGTACATGTACCTTCTTGGAACCTGAGGTACAGGAGCCCTTCTGAGCAAAATGTGGTAGGCAGGATTCTGAAGTGCCCCCAGGACACCCCAGCTCTGGTGGAGATCCCTGTGTGATTCCTTGCCTGAGCATGGATGGAACATGGTGAACTGGTCCCTCTGAGGTCACACCACTTTCTCTGCAGCTCTGTTGTCACAGGCTGGAAGGAGATCCTCCCACTGGCCTTGCGAAACAAGCAAGCACTTGTGACCTGTTTGGGGGGGGTCCACCGGGGGGACGCCTGACAATGGCCTCCAGATGCCAGGAGTGATCGCAGCTAGCACGAAATCAGAAGGCCCAGACCTACAGCCTCCCAGCCATGAACCCTGCCCGTGTCAGGGCGTTGGTGGGAGGACCCCGTGCCTGAGACAATACCAACACCTGATTCCAGCCTGGTCTGACCCCAAGCAGGTCTAACTCACAACTGGACCTCTGGTACAGGGAACTGTGAGCTAATAAATGTGTGTTTTTGTAAGTCACTAAATTTGCAGAAATTGTGAAGCAGCAGTTGAGAAGGAATGCACGTGTCTAAGCATGTGAAACTGGGGAACAGCTCTTCTGAGGTAGAGACACTTGCGTGGATTTGCCACGTCAGCTCTTTCTGGGGTGACAGGAAGACCCTGTTCCCAGCAATGTGAGTGTGAGCTCTGCCAATGGACATGAAGGCCTTACCTTAACAATGTCCCTTCAGATGCTGGTCTGCATTGCCTTTGGAGGCTGGCCTTCCTGGGGATACACCTCAATGCTGAGAAGGTTCTGGAAGCCTGAGTCACTGCTTAGAAGAGAATCACCCATGTTGCCATAGACTCGGCCATTTAAACAACTCCTTTATTACAGCTCTGCAGATCACAAGGAGTGGGCTCCACTGGTCCTCCACTCAGGGCCTGGGAGCCCAAATCAGTGTCACACGGGCTTCCCGGTGTCTGAAGGTCATGAGGGACAACGTGCACTGAGCGGCTCCAGCAGGTGGCAGTGGGTTCCCAGAGGCCGAGGCACCAAAGTCCTGCTCCTCCCACTGGTGGGCAGCCAGGCCTGCCAGCCCCCCCAGCCTCCAGGTGCCGTCCTCAGCAAGCAGCACCCGGTACTTAAATAGCATTTCTGTTGGAGAGATTTCTCCGCTTTTGAGCCCCACCCCCCACACCCATGATTGGACAATCTCCCTATTTTAAGGCTGCCTGCACATCATAATTTGGGGAGAAAAGACACATCTAAGAGAGAGGGAGCCAGGGAACCCAGAGTGTCTGACAATATAATTTGCTCCCTTCCCAACTCCCCTTGTAGAATTACCAGCAGAATTAGGTTTCAGTAATGCTTTGTAGAGTGAATTTCCTTTTTGAGAAAGAAGAGAGTTTCTGTTCTCCAAGGCAAGTGTAGGGGCACACAGATGTTCACGCGTACACGCTATCTCTACAAGCACAGTCATCTGTTACATGCACAAATACACTGCAGGGGGATAAACACCATCCCATCAGAATGTTTCTAGGATTGGAAGGTTATTTTTTATACAAACTGATGGAATGTTCAGTACCAGGACAAAGGTTTATTCCCCGTGGGACGCCAAAATTAATTTTATTCGGGACATGCATCCCAGGGAGCCTTCATTGTAAGTTCTCCTGCTTGTAGATTTTGGTCTTCTGATTGCTATCAGCAGTGGGTCCCCACTTATGACTTGTCTCAAATCTGGTTTCTGAGCTTAGAGATAATCCCCAGTCTCCCTACAGCTGTGGTAAGCTGTCCTTCTTCCGAGGCTGAGAACCAGAGCTCTTTGTAAATTAATTTAGAATACTTCCTGTTTCTGTTTTCAAATCACCATGGTTAAATAAAGATTAAAGTGATGTCATCAGAATCCTTGCACATTAACCTGTTCTTGAACCGAGGGAGGCTGACAATTCTCCCATGACCTCTGACACCATAAAAATTCCGTAAAATGATTTATTTCACAAACTGTAATGCAGAGAGAACACTGCTGGAAGTGGCTGGCTTTGGTACTGGTCTAGATTTCTGGCCGTAGGTGGAGTAAAAGCAGGGTGTCTTGGCGGAGTCAGCGATTGCCTGTTGGAGGGAAGAGGGCATGCAAACGATCCAGGACATTCAGAAGGTTCTCGGCCACCACAGCCTGTGTGCCCTGCTCCTTCTCACCCTCAGGTAGCCTTGTGAAGTAAAAACACTTGAAAGGGAGTTTGAAAAGAACAATAACTAGGGAGCAAATGGGAGAAGGAAGGAGCACCTAACATGTAAACTGGGGTGTTTCTGAGAAAGAGCACAAAATAAGGTATACCCCAAAACCCTCAAGATAAAATCCATGGTGTTCCCATAAAGTGGAAGGTTGAATCAGGAAAAATTATGCTCTAATGGGAAATATATTCCCAGCAGTTGCTACTGATTTATCTTAGTCTCCACTGACTTTTAATCCGCAGGACCCAGGGTAAACAGCCACTGACAGTGAGGAAATAATCCAGTTAAGCCTCAGCCTCTCTCACAGCCACACTGAGGACAGGCCATGGGGGGATATTCACATATCCACAAGCCAGATGATCTTCCCATGGCCTCCATGGCTGAATCCTGCCATGATGTCTGTGGCCTATAGGATGTGACCTGTGGCCTGTGGGGTGGCATCATGATCCTGTTGTGTGGCATTATGGCCTTGTGGCTTGGTGCCATGACCCTGCAATGCGGCATCATGACCCTGCAGTGTGGCATCATGACCTCGTGACTTGGCATCATGACCTGCAGTGTGGCATAATTAGGTTTGGTGTCATGACTCTTGTGACTTGGCGTCATGACTCTTGCCAGGCCTGCTCCTGTTCCTGTCCCTGCCTAACTCCTGACTGCCAGTTCCTGGGGTTCCCAGTGTGTGGCATGAGCTTCTCTCTTTGTGACCCTCCACTCAGAAACCCACGCTTCCTTGTCCTCCTCTTGGACCTGCTGGGGCATCCTGCCCACTGCTGGGCTGGTCCTGCCGCCTGCTGGCTGGGCTCTTCTCCTCTGTGCTCACCGTTGTAGGAGCCCATTTCCTGTCAATGTTCCCAGCAATTTCTTCAGGAATTTTAATGTCTCGGTGAACACTGGAGTCGTTTCCATGGCAAGATCTCAGAGGGAACGAAGTAACAGAAAGCAATAATGAAGAGTCATCCTACATCAGACAGCTACCAAGGGGCAGTCTACTAGATCTGGGTGAAGAATTCTGCTTGTTGTTCTGTAGCAAACAGTAGCTAGTATCATCATCGTAACACTAGCAAGTGCTGGCCATCTAGTAAAGGGGGATCCCTCTTGTATTCATCACAGAATGGCCACTAGGGCAGACCAACAGCTCCAGGAGAAGATGCGAATGTGTGAATCGTTAGCAATGCAACCAATCTGGGAAGCCCTGAAACAGGGTGAGGGAAGCTCCGCGGATGGCACAGTGACAGAAGAGGAGCGTAGTGGCTGAGGGTTTGCAGACACTATTACCCTGCAACTGGCTGGCTCTGGCCTCCCCTTGTAGCCTCAGTGGTGGTGAGAAAACCAAACATTTGTGACATTGGCCAAATCAGTGAGATCTAAGGGTGCCTAGGGTGTTCATGCATTTACGTTCTTCCAGGCTTCCAGTTCATAAACATGTGTGTGTGAGTGCAACAACCCCACGGATGTTTACACTTTGGGGTTTATGATTTAGTAAATAGCTGATTTGAGATGGATTTAAAATAGCTGACCTATTACAGTGTGTCGGCAGGGAGCAGTTCACACACATCGGCTTTCAGGGGCTCTCACTCTGATGTTAGCAGGTGCTTTTGCTGAGCTGGGATTAGCCAGCAATGAAGAACATAAGATCCCAGCACAGCTGGGCCCAGAGGGGACTGTCCGAAGCCCCTGGTAGCAGTGATCACAGTCCCGAGGCTGCAGGGAGACGTGTAGATGTTGAACGGGACACAGCAGTCCTGACGGCAGCTGGACAACCACATGCTCCATTTGGACAATATAACCAAATTAGCATTGAGTGGCAGAAGATGAGGGCAATTGTCCCAGCAAATAGTCCCAGTTGCTAGACCTGAACTAGTCTTCAGTCCCAGAAGCCTCTGGCTGACGAGGCTGTGTCCCCAGTGGGAAGGATCTTACAACATCGCCATGGTGAAGGCGCACAGTCACAGTTCCCTGTCTTTCCCCATAGGAGTCTCCAGGAGGCTGAGCACCTGCATGCAGCTAGAGGAGTGCCTCCCACAGTGGCCAGGATGCTCGGACCTGGGGCCCATGTGACACAGAAGCCCAGAGACCTCAGGCACCCCCTTGACACCTCTTTGTGGCGAGAACACATAGGAGCAAACGGAGCCCTGCCCCGACTGTACTACAGCCACTCGTGGACCTCGCGGGGCCACCTGGTGGTCTTTTCCCTGGTCCCAGATGTAATTATGTGGTAATTAGTCTATCCCGGCACCGATTCCTCTTTGGCAGGTTAAGTGAAAACCACTAAGATGTCCCCGTGCTAACCAAGAGGGAGGATGAGAGCGATTCTGCACCTGGGGGAGCATCCAGAAATTGGTGCCACCCTAAGAGACCTAAAGGAAGCAGGACGGTGGATTTCTCCATTTAATTCTATCTGCCACCCCTGGCACAGATCAGAGACAGCCTGAGGATGTGTGTGGGCCACGCCATCCCACATGTGATATGCTGGATATAGGATATTTGGTGTGTTCTTTTCCATCTCTACCAGAAAGAGGGTCGGAGGCAGCTTGCCCTCCCTGGGAACAGACATGAGCACATGTTTACATTCTTCCGCCAGGGCTGTGGTTTCCACCTCTGCACTGAGGTAGCCCACACTGACCTGGGTCAGCTGGGCATCAACTGGGTACACTAGATTGATGGCATCAAGCCGTTTGCAACCTAATGGGTGGGAGGTGGCTAGTGCACAGGGTCCCCAGCCTCAGAGGGTGTGAGCTAAGGCTGACCGAAATTCTGGTGTCCACTGCATGGGTAGAGTGACTAGGGGGCTAGATACGGGGAGCGGGGGCATCCATTCAGAGTAACAGACAGCTTATCCTGTCTTGCAGTTCTCACTGCTGAGAAGGAACAATAATCCTTACATCTCTTGGGTTCTGGAGGCAGGATCTTCCCTGTTGAGGAATATTGCTTCAACGTATAACCTGGAGGTTGAGAAAGGTGGCCAGTTTATGTGGGGAAAGAGCCTTGTCCTCTGGGCCATGTGACCTAGGAGACATTACGCATTAGAGTCTCTGTTGTAGAAAAAAGATGCCACACAGAGCTCACAGCGAACATGGAGGGGACAGTCTCTTCACCAGGGTTGAGAGAGGGCCATGCCGTCGCAGTGGAGAATGATGCACCTGCAGAGAAGCAGCCCTTGGCTCTTACTGGCTCTGCTAATGTGGAGCATCGAACCACAGCTACCAGCAGGCCATGTGACCCGAAATGCCACCCTTAGCTGGACTCTGTTGGCTCCACCAAGCTGTAGGGTCAAAGCATGCTAAAATCCTATACTGTGTGGAAAGAACCTGACAACTCTACTGATTTGTCATTTTGCTTTTGCTTCCTTGATTTCCAAATTCATCTAAGACAATTTTTCACATAAAATCCCCTGGTGTGCCCCTCACTAAGCCATCCCCACCAGCTCCTATTTTCCCTGTAGATTAACACATGATTTGAAAATGCTTCTGTAATAGATAATACCACGTGTGCTGTGTGAGCAAATGTCAGTAGCAGGAATGCAGAGAGAAAAAGATGTGATAGTCAGACATCAGTCAGATAATTCCCATAGGCCTCAAAGTCTACTGGTTGTTGGGTCCTGGTTTCCTGGCTTCACAAAAATTTTACTAACAAGAAGACACAAGTTTTAAAATTCTCTGAGGTGTGCACAGGAATGATGCTATACAATTCAAATATATTTTAATATCAAAACAATAAGTCTTGATATCTATTCTCTGAAACAGCTGTGCAGTAAATCAACCTAAGAAAGGAGATATATATATATATATATATATATATATATATATATATTGACACCCAGAACGATCAAAGTGAACGTAGACCAGATTTCTTAGTTCTGTCACATGCATTCTGCATGCATATGCATCACCCACAGGCACATTCATGCGTGTTGCTATTCGATCCCTGTGTCACAGTTCCTGACAGAACCACATCCACCTTCCATTGTAGAACAATGACCTGCTAGGACAAAAGTATTGGGGTTTATTTCTTAAGTAGGCTACTCATACAACATGCTAGCATCTCAGAGTTCATTTCTTGAAAGTCACTTTTCTTCAACGTCCATCCTACAAGCTTTATTCCAGTATGTGATTATAGCATTTTAAAATTCAATTTTAATCTTTCCTGTTGCATTAATTTATATGTAATATGCTTTGACCTCTGTGTGCTCTCCCCATGTTTCCTCTCCTTAACCTTTTGCTGTGTTTCAAGTGATAGAAATTTGTCTTCTGGTTTTTATTTTTTATTTTATTTTATTTTATTTTTTTGTCTTCTGGTTTTTAACATAATTTTTTCTTCACCAACATGGATCCTTGGAAGACCAAATTGTGTGTTTGACCAATAACCTTTCTTAGGGAAAGACGTTGTTTTTACACTTTGCTTGGAGTTCAAATGCTTTAAGTCTGTTATCCTGCACATGCATGGCCTCTGCCTCCCCTTCTGGCCTGCTTGTCCCACAGGGGCTCTGCTTTCCTGGCCCTGGAGCCTCGGTGACCTGGGGGCAGAAGGCGGTAAGAATGGGGTGGGGGAAGCTGGGTGGCTCAGTGGTTGAGTGTCTGCCTTCGGCTTAGGGCATGATCCTGGGGTCCTGGGATTGAGTTCTGCATCGGGCTTCCCGCAGGGAGCCTGCTTCTCCCTCTGCCTGTGTCTCTGCCTCTCTCTCTGTGTCTCTCATGAGTAAATAAATAAAATCTTAAAAAAAAAAGGGGGGGGGGAGGGTGGCACTGGTGACAATTGTAAAGTGCCTCCATCCTGCCGAGTGCCCAGTGAGGACTCAACCTGGGCAGGCATTCCTATCATGCTGCTACATGGGGATCTTAGGGAAAAAAAAGAAACAAATGTTATGTGGCTATTTTAATAATGTTGATCTCTCGTGGTGGGAAGGAGAGAAATAGCTAAAGGCAAACATTTTTGAAACAGAAAGACCTTCTAAAGGACTGGTTCCATCCCTTTGTCTCCTGTTTCACTCCTGTTTTTGAGAACTGCTGCAGAGATGGCCCTTGGAACAGGCGAGGGGGTGGTCATGGATCCTTCTTCATGGAAGGTCAACTTTTGCTCGATGCTGATGGGCATGTTTGTGTTCCAAAGCTCTCTAAAGTGTATCAAAAGTACTTGAGTAAAGTTTGTTAGGGTTTTGTTTTTTGTTTTTTGTTTTTGTTTGTTTTTTAAGGATCTTTCTAGAGACTATCCTCACAGTGGAACTAACAATGTTAAGTTGATCCAAGCTCCCAAGTTGCATTTCTCCAGTTCCTAAGAACACTTGTATCATTGTTGGTGTCGTGCGGTTTAATTCAAATTTTCCCAGTATTTATGTTTCCTGTGCTGGTGAGGAAGTTGGCTTATCTGAGTGGGGGATGTGGCTGCTTTTCGGAATTGAGATGAACATTTCTGCAGACTGAAGAGTACCTGCTTGATGCATTAAGAATTGGGTAAAACATCAGAGGACATTCCAAAAAATATTTTAAAGATTTTATTTATTTATTTATTCATGAGAGACACACAGAGAGAGAGAGGCAGAGACACAGGCAGAGAGAAAAGCAGGCTCCTCGCAGGGATCCCGACGTGGGACTCGATCCCAGGACCCCAGGGATCATGCCCTGAGTTGAAGGCGGGTGCTCAACCGCTGAGCCACCCAGGGGTCCCAGACCTACTCTCAATTTTACCTACAAAAAGTATCCTGGCCTCAACGAGCCAAAATGCCAAAGAAATGTGTGAAGCTTGGCTTCTCCTTTTGTTAGTTATGCCTAGACACCTAGAAACATGAAAAAATTCTATCTACATGTGGGTGCCAGTAGATTCTCATGTTTTTTAAGTGGAAGAATAGACATGGTTATGCTTTAAATGGTGTTTGCCCAGATTTTTATCAGTCTGCTGAAGTGGCTTTTGGCGCATCAGTGAATGTCTCTCTTGGGAATCTGCACGCTGAGGGCTCTACCTTTGATCTTCTACACTGAATCCTGACCCATGTAGGAACCTATAGGAAATGCAACATACCTGGGGCCACAGCCATCACCATTTGATTGGAGGCATTCCACCAAGTGTTCAAAAATGTGAACTGTATTATGCTGCTTTCATTTTTGAGAAATTTTCCAAGTGAAAGGTTGGATATTTTCTTTTCTGAAGCAAAGACACAGTTATCTCTAAATTTTAGTTTCACTTAATAGATTTTTTTTTTTTTTTTTTTTTTTTTTTTTGCTTAGTAATATAGCTAAGGAAATGACCTGGATCATTTGTTCTCTTAATGGGTGCGTTCACAAAAGCTTTATGGGCCAAATCTTTTTCTTTACTATGTGATATCAATGCATTTCATTATTTACTATAAAATATAACAATATATTCGTGAGTTAAATAGCCCCTAAACTATATGACCATCATGACTGTGCATTTGTCTTTCATTTCTCCCACAAAATGAAATCATTTTTTCAGAAACTTAATATATCTTACACAAAATAGGGAAGTATTTTTGCTAGAATCTAAAAAAGTGTCATTAACCTATGGTTTCTAGGGCACATAGAGACATGTTTGATCAAATATTCTAAGGGAATTCTACTAACTTCTTTCTCTGGGCTCTGTCTCCTCACCTGAAGTGACCTCCATGGCTTTTACCTGCTCCCACAAACCAGGGCTCTATTTTCAATAGCTTAAGGAAGTGATTGTTTTGATGTGGGTGGTGATTCAAAACAGAATTCTGTTCAACGAGGTTTACAGACTTTTCTCCAGGAAGGATAGCTCAGTAAGAAACTAGTATTTAGTTTATCCAGTGAAGAGGTCTTACCATCATTCTTCTGTTATGATTTGGGGAAGATCATTTAATGTACACAAAGAATTCTAGTTTTTTAACAAAGAGCACTTAGTGTATCACTTTTTGTCTGCCAAGTGTGGGGAAAGGACCAAGGGTGTCATTTTGGGTCTGTTTTCTGACTTCTGTTTGCACTCTTTCAGACCTCCTCTTAGCCACCTGCAATGAACTCAGTTAGACACTGGATATTGGCCTGTTTATTGGAAGAATTGCATAAATATGAATTGTGCTCAGGTTTGAGCAAACTTGTTTAAATACAAAACAGAGAGACTCGTGATCTAAGTGTACTCTGCTCCTTCTGTCCTCTTTCCAGCAACACAAATCCTGCTTATTCCCTCATTAGAAGAACATCACCCATGCACCTGGGTGTGTACCTATCCAATTCCACCAGAAGTTTAGCTTCAACCAAAAATAGTATAAATTTTTCTTTGTATAAGTAAGAAAATATTTTTGTTATCTGATTATATCAGTTAAATAGTTTCGTATGCATTGTACCTATTTTAACAGTGAAAAATGAGTATCCTTTGGACTATTTCTCAAGAAAACAAATTATTGGCATAACATGTAGGTATGACATGGTTATATATCATGAAAGCAGATGAAGTAGTCACTATCAAGCTGTTTTCAGTGATAAACTATTTCAGAGTACACAATCATCCCATCTTAATTACTGAATTTCATAAACAAAGCATTTTATGAGTATAATTCATCGTGATGTTGCATTTAACGTAATGCCGTAAAACAAATTGAGTGTGGCTGCTGTGAACACGCATCTGACAACTTGAAATATTAATCCAAAGCATTCAGTCATGGTGATGGATCGGAAAACATGGATGCAATGTTATTGAACATTTTTTTATGAGATGCATTATGAATAGAAAAATATCTTAAATCATTTCTTGTAACTAAAAAACAATTTATAATGACATATATTGATTTTGTTCTGTAAATATTTCTACTTGACTGATGATTCTAATCATGCAATGCACTGATATTTGTCAGTTGATGAGTTTTATCTTAAGTAATAGCATAAAGTTTCCTTGTTTATTGGAAGTCGTTTTAGAAATAAAGTGGGGGAAAAAAAAGAAAGAAAGTGGGAATGGTATTTGAATTTTGAAAGGTTGTACCCTTCACATGGAATTATTTGACTTTATAACGAGGTGCATATAAGTGCATGTTTCAGTAGAGCTATTAAAATCTGCACCTTTTTGAATCTATAATTTTGTAAGTGGAGATAACTTGTTATTATAAAGCACCCTACCCCCAGCTTCCCACTGAGGGATGTGCTGTGGGGTTACAGTGATAAATACTCAAAACCAAAATATATTTCTTGCATGTGGTTAGCTGTACTTCCAGCCTCCTGTGGTAGATAATCAGGGAATTAATCTCCTGGGGCCAACACCTCCCTTTCCTCTGTCACAACATTTTCATCTATTTTTGTTGTTGTTTCAACCTTTATAGTCAGGCTTCCAGCTGGAACTTGCTCTCCATTCCTGAGAATAAGAGATCTGGGTATGTTTGCAGGACCCAAGTGATCAGATGGGCCATGAATCTGTTAGCCAGGAGGCCTCCACAGGGGTTCACACCTGGCAAATGGGCAGATGCATGGCTTGGTCCAGGAACATGGCTCTTGGTGCCACAGGGGAAGGACCCACACACGTGTCCTAGGGAAAGCCAGGATGACCAAAGGTTTCTACTGAAAATACTTCTTCCTCAGACTTGGAAGCACAAGGCAAGCCATCTTTTTAGCCAATCATAAAGGAACTCAAGGGAAGGACACACATGCAGTTTTGCTGCCAAGATTCTCAACCTGGTGTCCACAGAGCACCTTATCTAGACTTTGGATGGTTTTGCAAACTTGGATGGGAAAAAGTTGTATCCTTACTTTGACTAATTTCAATGTGATATCTAGCATTTCCTTTTAGTATTAACACAGAAAACAGCTGGAACAAAACATACAGAAAACAAAGTATTAAAAGCACCATCTATTCCTTTGTTCCTGATGGAAATTGCAGAGACGTCTCATGGTAGTCATGGTAGATATGAGACTCATTGCTATATCTTAGTATGTAACATGCTTATAATGAAGCACATCTGTTATTATAAAACACTTTTTCTTATATATAGATAACTGAATTTCAATATAATTGGCCTCTTTTGTAACCCTGTGCATTTTGTTTTATGTATTTAAACACATTATTCCGAGAAAATGTGCACGGCCTTTGCCAGATCTCTGAGAAGGCTTAGGACTCCATTGTGCTACCAGCACACAGCTTTGTCACATGGGTTTGCAGGTGCTCTGGGGGTGCTGTCAGAACCTCACCCCTACTCACCATGGGCACCACACACGTCTACACTGTCAATGGTTGGAGGCAGGCCCTGGCTTGGATATGGGAGTGAGGGCAAGCCTCTGCACATAAGCTGCTGACACTCTGTTCCAATGGTTTGGTGACTTCATGAAGTTTAGAGGTAATCATGCTCCTTGGCAGCCCATACCAGCGAAGAGGGATCATACAGTAGAGCCAGGCAACACATATGCATAGACCTTCTCTTTACCATCAAGAGACATTACTTGGACGGTTCCAGAAATATTTGTAGAAGTGGGTTTACCATGGAGCTGGGTGTCAACAGGGGCCCCTTGTTCACCTCCTTTCATGGGGACTACCCCCCTCCGGGACCCGAAGTTCTGTCCTTGGGGCTCTACTGGGGCAGGAGGAGTCTTGCCAGAAAAGGCATCCCCCATTTCCTGCTCCTCCGCTGGGCCCCTGGGCTGCCCGTCTTCTTTCTACCTCTTCCTGTAATGTTGGTTGTGTCATAACTGCGCTTCTGTTGCAGGAGGGGAACCCGGAAGGAGTGGTGCTACTTTGGGCTCGACCAGACATTTCGTCCATGATTTGGGAATTAAGAGGTGAGGGCTTAGGGAGCAGGGGAGGGAGGACATGGGACGGGGACAAAATCCTGAAACCACCACCATGGTGAGAATGGGAAGTGGGAGCTGATGAGGGAAGCTGGGTACCCTGAGTTAACAATGGTCCTAACTTTGTGGACAAAGAAGATGGATTAATCCAGTCCGGGAGTTCTGCTAGTCTTCTAGCATGCTCTTGCATGATTACAGGTCAGCGGGACTAAGAATTGTTGAGAATAGTCCTTTGTGGGCATGTAAAGGGCACGTCTTCCAATTGCCAGAATGATGTGTGCTAATTTTACTTTGAAAAGGATACGCATCATAACTGCAATCCCCACTGATTTTTCTGTAGTCATGATATTTAGGGCCTGCCACACCCATTGGAACATGCATTGGGGGAGACACGGAAGGGAGACAGAGTGCCACAGACCGCTAAAGGGTGAGGCACAGGACTGTGGCCACCTCTACTCCCTTGGATGCAAAGTGGGTGTGAGGCCCAGCGTGCCAACTGGTCTGCGGCCACATTCCCAACCCATTCAGCTGTGCGGAGACCCTGAGGGGATGTCCTCTGTGTGTCTGATTTGTCCCTAGAAGGACCTTGGGTCCTAGGCCTGCCGAAGGGTGCTTCCCGCATCTCCTATGATCCTGTATACAGGGCAGGTGTCCATAGATGTGTGTCGAATTCCATGGAGGGATGCTATCTCAGGTTCCTGGGGTTTTTCCCCGGGATGAGGGAGGAGTGCTCTGAGGTTGGAGCACCGAGGGGAGAGATTCTGGAAGGTCATGTAAGTAGACAAAGAAGCTGATGGAGGCTCCCGGGTCTGGCCTACTGGTGGAGTGTCCGTAGGGATGCGGCATCTGCTGCCCCCTCATTCTTCTGAGGGCTGCGCCGTGTGCGTCTATTAAAGCATCAGAAAAGAAACAAGGCTTAGGGTTGATCTTCCAAAATAGATTCTCCTTCTTCTCTGGTTGGCCGTGGGAGTGCTTCTGTTTCTAAAAACACTTGTAACATTTCCCCAGTTGTTTGGGAATCAATTAGTTTTCTCCAGGGACACATGCGTATTCAACAGTTGTAACTCTCCATATGAAAGCAGGTAAAAATCCACCCGCAGCTTAACTTAACCTAAACACATGGGCGAAGCAGCAGCTCTCACATTTCCTATGAAACAGCTGACATTTCGCAAGCAAGGCAAACCGCGCGAGATGGACCATTCTTCGCAGATCCCTGGAATCTCACGGCACAGAACAGCGTGGCAGGTGTAAGATTCGGAACAGAAATGGCTCAGCTGGTCTTTGTTTTAGTGGATTCAAAGGAATGATTTTTGAGGTGGAAATCTGAAGTCACCTTAGCCAGGGGTCATCTCCCGTTAGTGAGGGAGAGGCGGAATGATTCCCTGCGCTCTAGCCTTGGACACATCCCGGCTGGGCCCGTTCGCCCTCACCTGCCATGTGACCGTGTGGACCAGGAGCCGCGCTTACATGGACACAGATCCCTCAGGAGGTAGGAATCTTGTCAGGCAACAGGCATCAACCTGCCTCCTGCTACGATGGAAATGTGTCTTCTCCCCCGTGGAACTGAGAAATTCAATTCTTGGTGTGTGAAAAACAAAACAAAACAAAACAACAACAACAACAAAAAAACAAAGACCAGCATCTCACAATACAGCTCCCCGAGAATCGTCTGAGATTTCCATTTCCAGATGCCTCCACGATTAGCACCAGCTTTGCCTTCGATGAGGAGTGAGATGCAGCCTATGCAGGACACAGACCTTGATGAGTGAGGCCCGCTGGAAGCTCTGGGCACAATGGTCAACCCCTTCCTGCCAAAACCATAATTACTTGGAAAACTGTTTCACTAACTCACATCTGGCCTTTGGGAACATGGATGCAGTGTGTTTTACGGTGAACTGTAATGCAGGCCAAGAATATTTCTAACTATTATTTAGGAATACATGAAAACATTTGTGCAAGATCTCTGCTAGTTGGAATAGGTACAAATTGAGAATTCAAGTTCTTACAGACAGCCAGTTGTCCACCATGTGTAGTGTGTATGTGTACCTGACTCAAGTAAAAATAAGTACAATGTCTATTTACTATGTGAAAATTTCTTTATTGCTAATGTAGAAAAATAGATCTTTAACCTTTCTCATTTAGACCATTAGTCACTGAAATTCTTTTTTTTAAATTTTTTTATTGGAGTTCATTTTACCAACATATAGCATAACACCCAGTGCTCATCCCAAGTGCCCCCCTCAGTGCCTGTAACCCAGTCACCCCAACCCCCCGCCCACCTCCCCTTCCACTACCCTTTGTTCATTTCCCAGAGTTAGGTGTCGCTCACGTTTTGTCACCCTCACTGATATTTCACTCATTTTTCTCTCCTTCCCCTTTATTTCTTTTCACTAAATTTATATTCCCCAAATGAATGAGACCATATAATATTTGTCCTTCTCCTATTGACTTATTTCACTCAGCATAATACTAAGCAGATCCTACCTTTAGCATCTGACTACTTGTTATCGGGTATTTGCTCCTCCTGGTCGTCACCCGAAGGGATAGTGACAAGTGAAGCCAGAGGGTGGCAGTGGGAACTCCCGCTGAATGATTTTGTCCAATTTTCTTTCACGTATCATGCATCACTCACTGTGCATGAAGGCAATGGAACGAGCAGAAATGCTGGATAATTCCTATCCTAAATGGACTGTAATAGTCTTTCAAAATTGCAGAAGAAAATAATATGCTTCTTAACTGCAGTAAAGTGCAAGGAATTAAAAAACTTAGAATTCTCAGAAATCACACAATCCAGCTTCCTCGGCATAGATGAACAACAGAGCCATCTCTGGACAGAAAGTTCCTGGTTTCCTCAGTGCATCTGAAGTTGCAGAAGTTTCTACACTGGGGCCTTCTCAGTGGTCGGCTTCCTTGGCAGCAAGCCAACATGGAGCTGTGCCCAGCGTGGGAGGCGCACGGCCTTGTCTCTCCCTGGGCTCCCCCACGGGGCTGCACGAGGACTGTCCCCCACCTTGGAGCACCTGCAGTCCAGGGTGGGTGAGCCTGCAGAGCCGGGGGCGGGATGGGGGTTGTGGGAGAGCGAGCACCAGCCCAAAGGGGGGTGTGAGGGGAAACCTGCTGTGGGTTTCCAAGGAGAAATCCAACATTCCAGGGGGCCAGGGACACAGTGCCATTTGCCGGGGTCTTGTTACGTTCCGGGTGCTGACCCAAGCTCCTCATTCATGTTGTATCACTTCATCTCATCCATCGACTTTTGAAGTCAGGGCTATTCCCGTCTTGGAGCTGGAATTCAGGTTGGTTGGTCTGCGTCCACTGTGCTGCCACGAAGGAGAGAGAGGTTATTGACTTAGCATGCGGGGGCCAGACTCATCTGGGATGCAGCATGCAGCACAGGTCACTGGAAGGCAAATACACTGGATCATTACAAAATATAGTCATGCTCCTCCCACTGGGGAGTGGAAGTGGGGAGATGATGATTCTATCTACAGGTGGCCGAAAGTGTGGGGGTGTCATTCAGCAGCATTTGTAATAAACACCACCTGCGACGGGAATAGGTGAACCTTGCCTGAATGGGTGGAAGCCAGGACAAGCCAACGGGGAACAGAGAATCGGGTCGGTGGTTCTCCGCCTTGGCTGCCTGGATAGCCCCCTGCAAACCTTTGGCTCTCCCCTCAGGGCCACCCCACAGGCCAGTCACCCAGAAGCTGGGTGCAGGAGGGAGCAGGTGGCCAGTGTTTCCTGGAGCTCCTGAGGTGACCGCAATGTGTCCCTGACCTTGAGGCTCACCGAGTTGGACAGGGAGGCCCCAGAACCAGCAGGGAAGCTGGGAATGTTTTGGGCCAGAGGCAGGTACCCACATTCTCACATTCTCAGAGGTGAGTTCCCATAGGGGTCTCCTGTGGTTCTTGCCAAATACACAGCCCGGGCTTTGCTCCGGAAGTTTCCAATGTGTGTTTTCAGGATGTAACTCAGTCTCTTGAGGATTAGGGACACTCATGTGGTTTTCACATGGGGTTCTTAGGAGCATGCCCAAAGAAACCCAGCACGGTGGGATCTGGCCTCAGGTGCAGGGCAGACCCCTGGTGCACTCGGGCTTTTGGACGGGGCCACTCAGCGAGCCTGCCGAGTGTAGCTCTCCCCACAGGGACGCGCCGTGGTCGGAATATATAGGACACAGCTGGTTTGGGTGTCAAAGGTATGGAGAGGGATAGTGCCGAGGCCCAGGGGTGGCTTGTCCCTGCAGCTGACCTTCATGCTTACTGCCTGCCCTGGGGGACAGTGAGCGAAAGTCTCCAAAGAGGGAGGAGTAAGCTTCACGCTCCTTGCCAGTGAGAGCAGAGAGCAGAGAGACCCCCATCCCATGAGGTCAGAGTGGGTGCAGGCCTTGGACTGTGGCTGGTGGGGTAGCCCCGTCTGCTTCCTAACTCCCTTCCCAGGCAAGCCGAGCAGAGAAGCCCAGAGCACCAGCCCTCGAGAAAGCACAGAAGTGAATCTGTCACCTCGTCAGGGAAGGTGACAGGCCAGGAAGAAATCCCCTGATAGGGGTAAGTCAGGGGTTTCTAAGTCGGACAAAGGAGTTTGTGCTGGCTATGCCTTTTAAACAGAGAGTTCCGGGTTGGGACAGGAAGGGCTAAAAACACAGCTATGCCCATGGGGGTTGCAAAAGGTATGGTCATCGTCCAGCGGCCAGGAGAACCTCCGGTTAAGGGGCTGGGGGTCTGCGTGCGGACCACTCTGAGGATGTGGTGCTGGGACAGGTCCAGTTACATTGGCACAGGCTGTGGCCAAGCACGGCCTCCAGGGTGCATCTCCTAGGCAAGCCCTGGTGCGAATGGAGGATGCTCCTTGCACGAAGCTACCATGTTGCGGGGTCTCTGTGGGCTCCATCCTGGGACACACGTCTTGCATCTTTCAGACTCAGGCTGAAAATAACAGAGAATCAATACTTAAGGTCAAGGAAGCTTTGGGTTTCCTGATGTGATTTCTTTGCTGTTGGGATAGATGCAGTTATTCAGGCCTCTGAGATTTTTCTGATTTTAAAAAAAAATTTTTTTAAAGATTTTATTTATTGATTCACGACACACACACACACACACACACACACACACATACACACACACACACACAGGCAGAGACATAGGCAGAGGGAGAAGCAGGCCCCATGCAGGGAGCCCGATGTGGGACGCGATCCCAGGACTCCAGGATCACACCCTGAACCAAAGTCAGGCGCTAAACTGCTGAGCCATCCAGGCATCCCCTAAAAATTTTTTTTGCCCACCAATTCACTGAATTGCAGAAATGAAATTTCTGTGCATAGCTTTAGTAATGTGACCCAGAGTCTCAGCCAAGGTGTAACTAAATCCGACTTCATTCTTCATCTAGCCTCATGTCGGACATCAGTGAGGATTGTCCACACCAACCCGTGGAAGTGAACTCCAGATAAAACCACACCGCCCCGACAATCAGCTTTCTTACTAAGAAACCCAAGGGGTCAGTATACAGTTTTGGAGGGTAAATCAGAATCATCCTTCTGATTATTGACTGTTTTGTGCTTACATTTGGTACGTGGATCAACTAATTGCTAAAGCTCTGGGACTTGAGAGAATGCCGCACTTTGCCTATTAAAATAATTCTCTTTGCAAACTTTATTGTTGGTCGAGGAAGAAAATAGTCCCCTTGAAGAAAGTGTGTGGGCAGATGAGAGCGTGCCTGGTAAGGCAGGAAGAGAGAGTACGATGTCCTTAGGAGGCAGAGCTCTATCATCAGACATTATTCCTTCTCCGCAAAGGCAAGCCCAGCCCTGTCCAGGTGTCTTCACTTGCCCTCTGTGAGGCTGCGAGTTTCCTGCCCCTTAGGGGCCTCACCGGGTTCAGACACACCTGCTAATCCAGAGGGTTAACAAGAGAGAGGGAAACGGCTCTGTAAGCAGGCACCTCGCCTCCCTCCCCGCCTCCCTCCCCTCCCACAAAATGTGCCCAGTGCTGATCTATGCCAGGGATGCTCCCAGGGGAGGCCTCACCTTCTGGGTGTGTCGTGTTGGAGGTGACCTCACTTCTGAAACACGTCTTAAATTCAGATCTTCTGAGATGCAACAGAGCTGGGTCTGGTCTTTTAGTGTTTACCTCCATTTACTCATAATTGCACCTGGGGGATCAGTTTCCATTGTGTAAGTGGATGTGCTTCAGAACTCCTTGTTTTAATATGGCCTTAGTTGACTCTGTTGGCTTGTCAGTAGGGAATCCTAACAACTGCACAGGGTAACGGCCTCTCGCACTCCATCAGCTGGATCTCTGCTTATTTGCCACTAATATATCTATATTTGTTTGAATTTCAAGAACTTGCACTGAGTATCAGCCACGTGTGATGTTCTCAGCTTGTTCTTGATCTTAACAGGGCCCTTTGTGCAGCATTTTGCAAATTGTGTTCTGGTGTACAGACATACCCCCCAAATAAAACATACATATTCTTAGAATAATATTTTTGGAATTTATGAAATGAAATGGTAAATATATTTAATTACATTATGTATAACATACATAATATATATTTGGTTAACATCTGTATCAGGTCAGTTGACATGCAATTTGTACGTAGTAAGAATCACCATTTTTAAGTTTATGGGCTGAAGAGTGTTTACAGATCTGTAGAGTTGGGTATGTGGCACCAGAGTCCTGAGCCCGACCACTACCTTCACCACAAATTCCCTCGTCCTTCATCCATAACCCCGATAACCACTGGTCTGTTTGCTCTCCCAGTCATTTTGCCTGATCTAAAATTCCACATAAGAAGAAATCTGAGGGGCCCTTGGGTGGCTCAATTGGTTAAGCATCTGACTTTTGATTTGGCTCAGGTCGTGATCTCAGGTTTGTACAATCGAGCCCTGAGTCGGGCTCCACCCACGGAGCCTGTTTAGGATTCTCTTTCTCTTCCTCTCTAAATTAAAAAAAAAAAAAAAAGTGATATTTGGTCTTTGGATTCTTCACTTAGCTTCATACTCTCGAGATTCATCCATACTACTGTGAAGTTCAGCAGTCTATCCCTCTTGATTGCTGAAGAGGACTGCACTGTGTGGATACACCAGAAATTGTTTATTCAACCCCAGTTCTGGTTGTATTTTGTTTTTAACTATTCAGAATGAAGCTACTATAAGCATTTGTGTAGTAATTGTATATATACGTTCCTTTTTTCTAGTAAATGCCGGTATTTTCTCTCCCGTATTCTCATTAAAAATGCATGAGAGTTCCTGTCGCTTCCATCCCCGTCCACCCTTTGCAGTGCTGCTGGCTGTCACTGCTGTCACTGCAGCTGTCCGGGAGGGTACGATGCCCCTTGTGGTTTCAGCTTACATCTCTTTGTTCAGTGGCATTGGTGAGACTGTTTTCCTGTCTTATTGGTGGGTCACATACCTTTTAGGGTAGAGTCTGTTCAAATATTTTGTCCACTTATATGTAGTTCATTTTCTTATCTTTTAGTTATAAAAATTCCTTATATATTTTGGAATCAATACCTTTATTAGGTAGGTGTTTGTAAATATTTTCTCCCATTGTGCAGATTATCTTTTCATGTATTTACTTATTTTTTGTTGTGAAGAAGGAGATGTTTCCAATGTACATAAAGAATAGAAAGTTGTATAACAGGCGGGTGTGTTTGCTGCATCTTTCCACCTGGCCCTGTCTCACTTCATGCCTGTGTTCCTTCTTCCAGGATGGCGAAAATACACATCATCAATTGTGATTTTGTCAATTTTTCATTTACTTGGGAAATTTTTGTTTTATTTTTATTTATTTATTTTAAAGATTTTACTCATTTATTCATGAGAGAGAGAGAGAGAGAAGCAGAGACACAGAAGAGGGAGAAGCAGGCTCCATGCATGGGACTCAATCCCAGGATCAGGATCCAGATCAACCCCTCAGGATCAGGATCATGCTCTGGGCTGAAGGCAGACACTCAACTGCTGAGCCATCCAGGCGTCCCAATTTTTGTTTTAGATAGTAGTGTTCTACTCTGGTGCATAAACGCTAATAAATTTTATATTCGTCACTAGCAATTTCCTTTATTAATGAACAGGAACCAGCATCTTTGCTACAGTTGATGGCTTTGCCTTAATACTGTTGTGTCCACACTCACATATATCAAAAACTTTATTGAGGTTCTCCAACTTTCCCTTAGGATATTCCACTTTACAAATACTGAAGACAGGCTGAAGTAAATTCAGTGCCACGCAAGTGAAAGCTGATCAAACTGTTTGTTTTGATGAAATTTTGAGTTTGCACTATTTCTCTAATAATATTAGATTCAACAGTTTCAGCAGTTTTAAGAAGATATGATTAAGCAATTTGCTTTTTTCCCCTTATTTTTTCCTGGTTCTCTGTGAGTCCTTTTCATTTGCCATCTCAGTATTTCCTCATTTAGATAGATTTTAATGTTATTTCCTTCTCTAGTGCTTCCCCTCACTGGCTTCTGATCCATTGCTGTTCTATGTTTATATCCACTGAGACTTGTGATTTTATGGCCACCTCTTCATGATTTCACACATTTTCCATAATCCTTTACTATGTGGACCTCTCCCCTCTCATGAGCCCTTTCTGTTATTTGATAAGTGTTGTGTCTTCCTAGATACTGCAGAGGACATAGATCCAAACCCTCTGAAACATATGTCCTGTTCTTACTGTAATGACATTTCATGACACTATGATTGTCCTGATTCTATTGCTGGGCTGCAGGGTCACCTCTTCTGCAAGTGATTCCTCTCTGTGTGGCAGTTGGCGTTAGTTAAGGTCCACAGTATGGCAATCCTGACTCAGGTATCCTTTGAGGAAAATTCATGCCTCACAGTTGGCTGGTCACAGATGATGCTGCAGGCACAGGTTGGGGGTGGGAAGGCTGCCAGGTGTGAGCTGGGCCTCCTGCGGTGCCCTGAGCAGCTGCCATGGGAGCCTGCTCTTTGTTGCCATGGTGGGAGAGGTTGGGGAGGCAGAGCGGCTGGGGTTGGGTGGGGGTGATGCCGTGAGTTGTCTGCCTTCGGTTCCTCCCGCAGGGACTGGCAGGCCCAGGCCTCCTCACTGTCCTGCTGGTGGCCTGCTGTAGCCTTTGCCCCACATTTCAGACACAATAGGACATTTTCTGGCCTCATCTCTGCCCACCATCAGGAGAAGCAGGCAGGCTCTTTCTGCTGATGAGGGGCCCATAGGCCAGGCTGGCCTGCTCTGTGACTGGGAGAAATTCCCAGAACTCTGAGGTAGGAATGATTCCACACCTAGATTTTGGGGCTACTGCATGTCTTCTCATTATGAAATGTTTGGTCATTTTCATGAGAGTCAAACATAAAGCAATTAAATTCTGAGGGTTTTTCTTCTCTCAATTTTATCTTGAGCTCCTTATAAGATTGCTCATTTGAAAGCAAGTCAAATGCAACCTCATTTATTTCTCTGTTGAGCAGAGTCAAATGCTGTATAAAGAGCTCATGTGCCATACCTTGGAAATAGTAGTGTGTGTGGTTGTCTAAATTTGATTTAGTTATTTTTATTATAATTTGGGTGACACTCTGGCCTCCAGTCCCTTCCAGTGCTCAAACTCACTGTGCTTCTTATGAAGGCCTAGACTCTCAAAGGCTGCTTCCAGTCTAAGAGTTATTCTGGAAAGAAAAATTCTCCCAGTCATACTAGTGTCTCCTGACTCACTGAGATTTGGGGGCCATGGATGTGATTGAGGAACTGTAAGAGCACAGGTCCCCAGGAGCAGTATGTCCTATCAACTTCCCTCCTTTTCCTACACTTTCTTTCTAACAGATATTCTAGAATCATCACAACTTCAAGTATATTAAAAATGGATTAATCTTGAAACACGGTGCTTCAAAAGCATTGACAGCAACACCATTGATGTCTTGGTTAAATATGCTCATTATGTGATTATGCCAAACTTTCCATGTTTACTTGTATTTCTATAATTCATGCACTAGTGTTGCTGGCAAATCTGTGCTCATCCTGTTGAGGAATGAGGATTCATGGTCCCTGGGCTGAGAATAAGCTTGCTCTCTCCATCTGCATCATTCCTAAGACATGGCAGGGGTGTGGCAGCAAGCACAGAACCTCTTGTAAGTGAATAAAAATGCCAAGACTCACTTGAACCAAAGCAGGATGTAAAGCCATGACTGGCCTCACATCTGGCTTTGTCTGTGGCCCCATCCTAGCCATGAGAACACTAGGTCACCCTGCATGGTGAACCTGGATAAATCATGTTCAATCCAGAGTGAAATGTTAACAGGGAGCTGTCAGTAGAGCCAGGCCAGGGGCCAGAGGGAATGTGAGGGCTGTTCCTAACCAGAAAGAGAACTTGATAAAGCAAATGGCATTAAGGGTGAGATTTTAGGACATATTTAGAGCTTTGTGGATGAGCAGAGAAGGGGCCTTGGCCTGTGGAAGGAGGCCATTGGGTGAATGAAGCTGGCATGTGGACGGGAAGGAGGGAGGTCCCAGAGGAGAGGATGTGTCTCCTGTGGGCCTATTCCCCTGGGCCCTAGGTTTTCGGTGCATCTCTGCCTTAGGTTCTAAGTTCCTAACCATGCTAACCTTCAAAAGAACCAAGAGGTGACGTGTTTCCTCTGCATATAACAAAATTTTATGCTTATTCTCTGCATGCCATTGTGCCTTGATGGGGAGAAGGCAGGAGGGCAGCAGTCCTCTCAGGACTGTTGAGGGAACTGTAAAACAAACAAAGTGCTTTTCCTGTGCCTGGCTATCAGAGTGGCTTTGATGTCAACGGTTCCTGTGACCTAGTAGAAATCATGCTCATCTGATTTCAACATAACCCAAGGTATCATGAAGATGCTAAGTCTATACCTGGATGATGTTCTATTTATTCTAACCATAACCACGACACACAGCACTTACTGTGTTCCAAGCATCTTGTGAATAGTAACTCTGATCCCTCAAAACAGCCTTAGGAGGTCATTACCATCCGACCTGCCCTCTATCGATGCCGGGAAGTGAGGCACAGAGGGGTCAACCCCTTGCCCCGATCAAGCTGGGGGTGGCAACCAGGACTCAGCTCAGGCTTCCTGGCCTGATGAGTCATCCTCTTTAATCCGGGTGGGTGCTTTACGAACAAGCTGAAGAGACACGGTCAGTCTGATGGAATGCACCCGCTTCCTTGGCAAGACTTCACGTTGGTCTCCCAGAGGACACGTCACACAGCCCAACTCCCAGGGTGATGAAGCAGTGAGCCACCCATTTCCACAGTCATCCCTGTAACCTGTGCTCATGGGTCCTGATGTGCCCCCCTTGCCCCGTGCTCCCCGTGTCATCCAGGGAGCCAGGCGTAGTGGGGAAGGAAGCAGGAGGCAGGGCTTCACAGCCATTGCACTCCTGAGGGCTGGCTCTGGTGTGGAATTGTGGCTCCTTCTCCAGAGGATGCTCCTCTCCCCTCCTCCTGGCCTCTTTCCTTTCCATTCATCTTTTTGATTATTTGGAAGCTAAGTCCTAATTATTCATTGAACTCCTGTGTCTGTTTCCTATGAAGAGAAATGTTTTTGAACAAACTACAAGATTCGTGGAGGTGTGCAGCTGTGGGCACTCTGGAAAGGAGGCCGGGCGGAGGCAGCTGCCCGAGCGTCCCTCAGGTCTGTCCCTCCAGCTGCGGCTGGTTCCCGGCCCCCATCTCCACTCTTCCTTGTTTCCTGGGTGTAACTTTTTTGTTTTTGTTTTTGTTTTTCCCCTGGGTGTAACTGAAATGATCTGAGACAATCAAACTCAACTGCCCTCCCGAATTAAAAGACAACACAGGTGTAATAGCCGACAGAGAAATAGTACAGGGGCAGGGCATAGACATTGTAATATTAATTTATTCACCAGGGTCAAAAGCTCTTGCTAATCAAATTCTCCTTTAAATCGAAGATGTCCTTCTCCCTTACTCTGCCCTTGCTCCAACCCGTCCTCTCCCTAGGTGAGGCACTGGGTGCGAGTCCCATTCATAGGATCCTCTTAGAGGACAGGAAGCTGGGCTCCCCTGAAGAGGGCCCCCCCACCATTCCTCTGCAGGGGTTCATCGGCGGGGGAAGAATCCAGGTAGAAGTGGCTGCTCCTGCTGCCCTCTCTGCAGGTGTGCTGCCCGGAGGTCACTTCCTGAGAGCCCAGACAACCAGGGAAGGGATGCATCCGGCCATCGGGCAGTTGTATTGGTGGTGTCACCCTTGGTTTGCCTTTTTCTTTTGCCTTTTGGGGGAAACCCTAACTTTTCTGAGCATCAGTTTCCTTTTCTGTAAACAGAAGTAATTCATCCCTGCCTCTCATGTACATATGGGACTTCAATGGGAAGTGTGTTCTAAACACTCCATAGAGTGCATAGCCCATCAGGAGGGCTCAGTACAGAAACATTAATATGATCAGCTAAAGTGCATTTTATGAAAGGTGTGATTATTAGAAACTGCTGATTTTTTTGCCATCTTAGCTCTTCAGCCAAAATTAACATTAAGTCTCTACATCTGACAGACTGAATGTGTGTCATATGTGGAAGCCCTAACCTCAAATGTGTTACTATTAAGGAGGGGGGTATTTGAGAAGTAAGTAGGTCTAGATGAGGTCATGGTGATGAGCACGTCCTTATGAAAAGAGACCTAAGCCCTTGCCCCCTACCTGTTCCTACCACATGAGGACCCAGGGAGGACTGTGCAGGCATGCCAGTCTCTCCGCCCCTGGGACGCCAGGGGGCTGAGCTCAGTCCCTATTTCTTTACCTATAGCCTGAGCTGGCTGGCGTGTCTGTGTGTTACTTTTGTCTGCATTTATCTTTTGAAGATTCCCAGGATGGTATCTGTTTAAAAGTCCACAAGTCTGAAATAGCACCTATGCAGGCCTGCAGGCCACAGGGAATGTGGAGGTGGCAAAAGTGAACTCCAAGTAAGGGTGCTTCTAGTTTGGACCAGGCACTGACAGAAACGTGGCCTCCCTGCAGGTGATCCGAGCTCCTGTGCGCAAGGAGCTGACCATGTGCGCTCAGGAGTCAGACTGCAGGCTGGGGAGGGCCAGCCTGGGTGGGGAGAGGGTGCGACTCTTCTCAGCCCTGCTGAGCCTCCCCAATGGGGGAAGGGCTGGGGATCTGGCTGCTACAGCCTCAGTGCCACGTGGACACTCACTCCCTGGAAGCCCTCATGGTAGCTTGGAGGGAGGCACACAAATTTGAGAAATCTGGCTGGGCTCAGAAATGCTTGAAAGGAACAAAAGGCACATGAAATGCTTGCAAGACAACCTCCCCTCATGTGATCCCTGGGGTCTTCGAAGGGCATTGCTGCATCTTCCTGCCCACTCCCCACAGAGGCACCCCCCTCTGGGCGGCAGAGGCCTACCCACTCTGGTGGGGGATGCAGAAGATGAGCCAGCTTCACCATCCCTGTGAGTACCCTCAGCTAGGATGCCGTCCCTGCCTCCCTGCACGTGTCACATAGCCCCCTGAGACCGAGCCCTCCCCCTCCTCCCCTTCCTCCTTGGAGAACATCTTACTTAACTCAGAACCTGAACAGGTGATTGCCATGCTAGCTCACCTTGCTCACCGTGTGGTGGTGTAGAGTATGCAACGGGCCTGAGACTCTGCAAACAACAGACAATACCAAAAATATCAATGATAAGCACATAGGTTGAATAATCGATTCCCATTTTAACTCTATACTTTATGTTATTTTATATTATATTATTATATTATATTATTTCTCTTTCTTCAGTCTCATTGTTAGTGTATAGAAATGCCACTGACTTCTGGGCATTGATTTTGTATCCTGCCACACTGCCAAATTGCTGTACGAGTTCTAGCAATCTTGGGGTGGAGGCTTTTGGGTTTTCTATGTACAGGAAGATATTTGTTAACGACCTATCAGATAAAGGGCTAGTATCCAAGATCTATAAAGAACTTATTAAACTCAACAGCAAAGAAACAAACAATCCAATCTTGAAATGGGCCAAAGACATGAACAGAAATTTCACCAAAGAAGACATAGACATGGCCAACAAGCACCTGAGAAAATGCTTCGCATCACTGGCCATCAGGGAAATACAAATCAAAACCACAATGAGATCCCACCTCACACCAGTGAGAAAGGGGAACATTAACAAGGCAGGAAACCACACATGTTGGAGAGGATGCAGAGAAAGGGGAACCCTCTTACCCTGTTGGTGGGAATGTGAACTGGTGCAGCCACTCTGGAAAACTGTGTGGAGGTTCCTCAAAGAGTTAAAAATAGACCTGCCCAGGACCCAGCAATTGCACTGTTGGGGATTTACCTCAAAGATACAGATGCAGTGAAATGGCAGGACACCTGCACCCCGATGTTTCTAGCAGCAATGTCCACAATAGCCAAACTGTGGAGGAGCCTCGGTGTCCATCGAAAGATGAATGGATAAAGAAGATGTGGTCTATGCATACAATGGAATATTACTCAGCCATTAGAAACGACAAATACCCACCATTTGCTTCGATGTGGATGGACCCAGAGGGTATTATGCTGAGTGAAGTAAGTCAATCGAAGGACAAACATTACATGGTCTCATTCATTTGGGGAATATAAAAATTAGTGAAGGGGAATAAAGGGAAAGGAGAGAAAATGAGTGAAAATATCAGTGAGGATGACATAACATGAGAGACTCCTAACTCTGGGAAATGAACAAGGGGTAGTGGGAGGGAAGGTGGGCAGGAGTCTGGGGTGACTGGGTGATGGGCACTGAGGGTGGCACTTGGCAGGATGAGCATTGGGTGTTATGCTATATGTTGGCAAATTGAACTCCAATAAAAAATAAAAATAGGGATCCCTGGGTGGCGCAGCGGTTTGGCGCCTGCCTTTGGCCCGGGGCGCGATCCTGGAGACCCGGGATCGAATCCCACGTCGGGCTCCCGGTGCATGGAGCCTGCTTCTCCCTCTGCCTGTGTCTCTACCTCTCTCTATCTCTCTGTGACTATCATAAATAAATTAAAAAAAAAAATAAAAAAAAAAAATAAAAAAAAAAATAAATAAATAAAATAAAATTTGACATATCCAAACAAACAAATAAGCAAATAGTGTGGAGGATGGTCAGAAAGCCAGCCATCCTCGATGTTCCCACGGTGGCTTGGGGGCACTCCTGAGAGCACTGGCCCCATCACGTTGTGTGTTCTCGCTGATGCAGCCGAGCCTCATCCGTTTGTAAGTTGGTACGTGGGTCCCAGAAAACGTCCGAGGCTGTGCTTGCTTCGGTGCCTCCACTGTGCCTGGTGTGGAGCAGTGTTTCTTGGCGGAGATGAGGCTCCCGTCGAGCAGGCCTGATGGAGTCCCTACACCAAGTATGCAGCGGCGTCGCCAGCAGCTGCGTCAGCAGGACAGGGTGGTCGGGCACACACCAGTAGCCGGGCATCTGCCAAGGGGGTTTCTTTGTGTTTTTCAGAGGGGTTACACATATATGACTTATACCTGTGAGTGTGGCCTCCAGAAGCCTTCCCTCTCTGGGAAAAAAGGAGTGTGGGGCCCCCCCCAACGGCATCTGTGGGCTGCCCTGAGCCCCACAGACCCCACCCAGGGCCCCCCAAGGCCTCTCATTTTCCGGCCGCTGCAGGTGCACCCACTGTCCCCCCGCCCCGGCCACCTGGGCAGCATTCACAGGTGCAAGCAGCTTCTAAGCAATTTTCTTGTGTAGACGTGACGTTGATAGAAAGAAGCAACGTGTGGGAGGGCAAAATAGATTTTCTGTGCCTCTTCTTTTCTCTGTCACCGAAACAGTGAATCCAATGTCCGTGTTATTCGCAAAGCTCATTGACTTATCTGGTTATTCAGCACCAGGAGGAACTCGTGGGACTTCCCCCAATTCTGACCCTTCAGGGGCCACGGGGACTCCCGTCTGCCCTAGAGCTAAGCCTCATCCTCTGGAGGAGCCTTTATCACCCGTAAAGATGAAATTTTGGTCCATGAATTTCCTATTTCTTGATTTCCTGAGAACTGTCTACTAGAAACGTCCAAGCTATGACAGCCATGTGTAAGATCATCTCCGGCTCAATTTCTGACAGTGGCACTTTGAGTACAAAGGTTAGCTTATGCCTACATTTTAAATCATTACATTTTTGAAAAGAGATATATTTTTTCTTCTCGGTAATTGCACTGAGTTGTCACCTGTTCTCAAAAAGTTTTAGAAGAGACATAAATTTTAAAAGATCAAAGCATGCTAGCATCTTATTAGGAAATTCTATTTCCAGTGAGAAGATCTCATTTCCATGCTAAATAAAATAAACAAAGATTTACTGAGCAGCTTCTTTCTTCCTTTGTTATAAATTATACATTGTATATTGCAGTCATTGTGAAAATTCAAAGAAAATGCAAGAACGTTCCTACTGAGAAAAAGTTTAGGGTCGATTCTATGACACAAGATAGGAATACATGATGAGAAAATAACAAAATAGTTCAACATCCCTTCTTAACTCATTGCCAGATGAATTCTCCCAATATTATTTGCTTTAGTGATTCAGATGGAGGGACTCTGGAAGGCTTTGGGGAGGATGTAGGACCTGAGCCAGAGTTTTGAGAGAGCATCTAAGAGGACACAGAGAAGGTATAAAAGCTCCCGGGCAGGTGATGTGGCTAGTGTAGGGCCTGGAAGACACCGTGGGTGATGCCCTAAAGCCAGCAGATCAAGGCACAGGCAGAGAGTGGACTTGTTTGCTTGCTTGTCTAAAGGCCTGGAAGGATCTGGAAAGGGTGCAGCCCAAACTCAAAACAATGACTTTCTGGACTGGAGCTGACCTGGGCTGGACATGTGAATAACTGGTGACAGACCCAAAATTTTCATCTCCAGACTATTGCCTGACAGTGTGTATCTGCAAACACCCATCCACCTGTCCTCACTGCCCCACCCCTGAGCGTTTGTGGCCATGAAATGGGGGCAGTTCTGGTGAAAGATGTCTCATGAGCCAGAAAGCACCGTGAGGTCTTAGCATGCAGAAGCTGAGCCATCGGTAACAGCAGCATAGGGGGATCTCCCTCTCCAGCCAGTGTGGGCTGAGAGGGGGGAATTTTTTTTGGACCAGTTAGAAGCGTAATGGGATGCACACATTTTTTTCAGCCTGACAGTGTGTGTTCCCAAGAGCTAAATGTGTTATTGCAAGAATCAAAGATGCGGGAATGAAGTTCGGGGTGTGAAAATATTAGGACTGGAGAAGCCTAAAATATTAGGCCCCAGGGTGGAAGGCTTCTGATGACTTGCGGGTCCCCAGCTTGCGGGCATGGGGGCCAACAGCCCTGCTGGGAGTTCACCCCATGGCTCGCCTCTGACTGCAAGGAAAGTCAGAGTAAATTCTCCTGCTGTGAGGGTTTGCAAAACACTCTTCCAGAAATTTATTTTTATGGAATCACAGGTGATGGGCTTATGTATCGGTTTCTTCTCCTGGACTTCAGTGGTCCGTGGCAGAGACCTGAGTTAGATTCTTTGCTCACGGCTCTGTCCACGGAGCCACCCTCACATGCTGTTACTCTGTTGTTTTGTCCTAAAATTTTCGTTTGGTTGCCTACAACCCTATCACTTTGAGGGGACAGACGATCCCATTTCCATGGAGAAATTTCCTGGCGAATCCTTTCAGAGAACTTTGGCGAAAAGTTTCCAGCTAATTTGAATGAAATGATAGCGACCATCAGGGGGAGCTCAATTACATAAATGTCCACAGTCACCACAGGACATAGGGGGCGGTTTTGCAAAGAGAAAACTTCAGGCACTCAGGCGTCCAGATCTGCCCGGGCTGAGCAGCAGCCAGAGAGGCCCGTGGCCAGGCCACGCTCCCCTTCGGCGTCTGCGGGGGCTTCGTCCCCAGAGCAGCGGGAACCAGTGCCTGCGGGTACGATCTCTGACAACTGCGCCTTGTTCTACTAGAACTTTCCTGTCCTAGACTTCCTTATTACGCTTCCTGCTGGGTGCCGGTTGGCTTCGGGGAATGCGGCGGTGGAATGTTTGGGGAAATAAAACACAGTCGACTTTCTTTTCTTGGAGAGAAATAACTGCTTCTTGGACCCATTAGAGGCTGACTCCATCTGCAGGTGGGGCTTTGGACCCTCCGTCGGGCCACCCGCCACGCAGCCCTGGGAACACCCGCCTGCTCCCCGGATGTTGGCTCACCCTCCCCCCGCCCCAGCCTGGCCCCTGAGGGCCCCGCTGCAAGGCCCCAGGGTCACGAGTCACCTCCCTGGGTGCCGGGTCCTGCCTGGGGGGCTGGGGACATGCATCCCTCACCCAGAGTGGGGGCAGCTGCCGAACAACAGGGGTGGCTTCCTCAGGTCAGGCCCCCTGAGCGCAAAGTTCTGTGTCCAGGGGTCGGCAGTGGTGGCCCTGAGACAGGCTGGGCCACAGGCCAGTCCTCCCAGTGGGCCCAGTTTCCACCTGGACATCCTGGGGGCTCCTCGACCACGACATGTCCCCCCGCACTCCGGGCCCCGCTCAGATGCTCAGATGCTGTGGCCTCCTTGGCCACCTGGCAGCGTGGTGCCCCGAGGCTGCCCTGTGGCGAGGCCAGACCGGGAGAGGGAGGCGACTGCCCGGCCACAACCCCCATGGGGACCCAGGGTCCACCGCCTCACTCGATTCTGGAATATTGCCAGGAACCCGGAGCCCTTCAGGCAGTATTTGTTGAGCTGAATTTTGCTGGATTAAACTGAATTTAGTGTTTCACAGAACATAGAAATGTATTCCATTCATCTCTATTCTGATCGTTCCTCTTTACTCCTGCGGCAACTCTCTGTATGCGTTTATATACCTTCTTCCTCCTAAATTTGGGGCGAGGGGAAGCCATCCAGCGTCACCCACCAGCGGGTCCATGAGTTCCGTGCTCCTGAGCCACAACCCGTTTGCTTGTGCGTGGAGCCCCTCACAGCAGGCTCCCAGGCAGAGCTCTACTGCTGTGCAGCAGGGCCCTCGCCCCTGGGCCACAGCTCCCCCGCCACCCTGCAGGGCCACTACAGGCCCCCTGCTCTCTGCGGCCTGCTGGCAGCCAGGCTTCAGGGTTTGGACAGGAAATCTCCAATGAACTGGGAGAAGCACCTGAAGAGTGAGGTGCTGGGGTAAGGGACCCCTATTCCCTGTGGGGGAAGGGGCAGGCCTGATGGGAGAGGATAGGGGACCCCAGCTCCCCCATCAGGGGGAAAGGGCAGGCCTGGGAGGGGATAGGGGACCCCAGCTCCCCCATCAGGGGGAAGGGGCAGGTCTGGGGGACCCCAGCTCCCTGAGGGGGAGGGGCAGGCCTGGGAGGTGAAGTGTCAGGGTTTCTCCCTCAGCTCCGATGCTCTGCCTATGGCATTATATGGCTCTGGTGGCTCAAGTTGCTCACTGGCCTGGACAAGCACGCGTAGATATTGCTATTTCTACTTATGTTACATTCCTTTCTGCATTTTCACAGGGATTTTACTGAGAAGCTAGGAATCCATAAAATGAACTGTGCAGCCCAACTGAGAAGTTTCCATACTGATCCAGAATGCTCTACAGCAAGTGTTACAAGATTCCCCGATTTCATTACAAGGCCAACATTCCAGTCCTGTCCACATCAACCTCTAACTGTAGGTATAGAGTCATCAGTACACATGCATCCATGTGGGTTTAGAATTTGTATGCAGATCAGTGTCTCTCTGTTTCTAGGCACGTGGAGAAACTTTCTGTCTCCTCCATGATCCAGTGGGGATCTAATTGTCCTCGAGAACTCCCACTGGCTTGTGCTGCACCTGCACCGAGGTGATGATGAGTCCCTGGTGAGGCAGGCAGCCTCTCCCACAGGCCGGCTCTGCCCCCTGCTGCTCCCTCTAGAGAGCTTCCCTTTAACCACAGCTCGCAGGAGGCAGCTTTACAGGCCCCCAGGAACCTGAGCGGAGGCCTCTCTTGGTGACCTTTTTGCCTTCTGTTTTTGAGACCATATAGATTGAGTGAGGATTTGGGGGTTTATTTTTTTTAAATCTTTTTATTAGGGAATATTGAAAATGACTTTGGCTTACATTTGATTTTTTTTTCTTCTTAATCAAAAGTGGCATTAGGAGCTGCTTGCAAGGAGCAGCATGATGCCGTAGCCGGGACCGTGGGGATTGACAGCAGACACAAGTCTGGTTCCATCACTAAGACCTGGGTCACCAAGCCCTCAAGGAGGCCTGGAAGATGCAGAATAAGGCCAAGATGAGTCAAAACATTCTGAAACAAGAAGTTAATGCAGGTTTCAGGTTCTGCTTCTAGAAGCTGTGGAGAAGTCCTGGGGGTAGATGGGATTTCTCCACCTGGAGCACTGCATGCCCACAAGAAATACAAGAATCAGGTAGGTAGGTAAGTAGTGTGCTACTGGGTGCGTCCTGAGTGGTCAGATAACAACATAACCATGCTATTTAAAAAATTAATAAACCTGCTTCCTTAACCGCATGCTTCCTGGGTGTAGCCTCTGGATTCTGGTTGGACAGGAGAGCAAGCGCTGTAACCAGGAGTAGCTAGTTCTCTGGGAATAAATCCCCATGACCTTTCCCCCCCTTGAAATGATGGTAACAGGACATATATGGAGGAGGTCACGTTCAAACATCCCAAGGCGATGGCAAAGAGAAGGAGCCATGACCCATGGCAGGTGCTGGACGGAGCTGAGCTTCGAACAGAAGGATCCTGGCCTCACCTTGGGGGGGACCTTGAGCAGCCATGTGACCGTCCATGGCTCCTCCATAGTAAATAGGGGTTGTAGGTAGCATTTGCCTCCGTGCAGCAGGTGGCTTCGAGAATATTACGTAGCCCTTGCAGGATTGTTTTAGCACGTGGACAGTGCCACGGGCCTGTCTCAAGGGAAACAAGTCTCGAATCAAATACAGATAATAAAATCCTAACAGTGTAAAGTAAAACAATGAGGGAAAATAAAGCAGATGTGGAATCAGCCATGGAATCATCAACACACACTTCCCAGTGTTTCATCAGGTGTGTTTTCAGTGTTTGCAAATATGAAATGAATATTTTCCTGACCTCGTGAAGCTCGGCTGCCCTCCCGCTGCAGCCCCGCGGTGGCCTGCCTCGCACACACGTTCCCAGAGCTTGGGTCTATGAGAAGAGCCGAGAAGGACAGGGTGACGAGGCCTGGCCTGGCCATCACGGGGCTCTGAGCACCGCCCTGAGGACCACCCTCCCTCAGCCTGTGAGTCAGGGTCTGGGCGGGAGAGCGAGACTCCACCGCTTGTGAGCCCCACTGTGCTGTGGGGACCCAGGGTCCTCAGGGTCCAGCCTCACTGGTTTTGATGCTGTCTAATTTGCTTTTCATAGAGGCTCAGAGGAGTCGGTATTTATCAGGGAACAAATGCGAAGCTGTCGTCACAGACTCATCCTTTACGCCGTGCTGGGGCTGGCCAACACTGACCATGTCACCTAAAATACATGTTGTTGGGACAATCTGTGTCCCCAGTCACCTCCCGTTAGCCTCTGAGAGGTCATGGGGTCTGCAGGGGGGTGAGGGGGTCTGAAGTGCTTTCCAAATGAGTCAGCCCTGCAGATGGGTGAGCTTTCCTTCGTCTTCCTCCGCTTCTGCGCATGAAAGAAGAGCTCCTGAAATGCAGCTCTGTGATCGCTACACCCCGAGGCCATCCGGGTGTCCCGAGGCTGGGGTGCTGGTCCCCTGTGTCTTCCCCTCCGGCAGGTGGCGGCGCCCCCACGGGTGACCCAGAATGGAGGTCGGACGGGCTCTGTGTGACCTGCTGTCTAGCGCATCCGATGAGCAAATCTGTCACCACGGACATGGTACTGCCTCCGTCTCCTGTGTGCAAGCCCACACGCGTGGGGCGACAGGAGGTCAGCCTCCTGGGGTAGGGGGCTCCCTTTGCTTTCTCTGTCCACCCTTCTGTGCCTCGGATGGCCTGAAATAGAAGATGTTCCCATTTAATCTGCAGGTTTGGGAGGAACCACCCAGGAGAGCAGATCAGAGGAGATGGAATTACAACCTGTCTCATGTTTTATCTCCTGCCCGTGGAACATGATGAACTGGGCACCTTAACTTTGAAATAACTAGATTTCTGCTCCTTTATCTGTAAGATTTTTCCTTCCTTTTTCTATCACTGGGGTTAATTCTACCTTCCATGACTGGTTTCTGGAAGGAAAAGCACATGCCATTTTATAAGGAGGACTGAATGTCTTGGAAGGAAAACACAGTGAGGCACAGAGGAGAGAGCTCTGCAGAGCCACTGCTGCCCAGCCGGTGCAGCCAAACGACGTGGATGAAAGGGCAGTGGCCAGATGCCGGGTGCTTCTCCCAACCTCTGTGGCTGTGGAAGGCTTTAGGAAAGATTCACACACACACACGTGCTGAAAGCCAAGAGCATCACATGAAGGGTGGTGTCCTCCAGAAGCATCTCGAGATGTTTCCTGGGCCTGGTCAGCAGAAGCAAGAGCTGAACACTGGGGGGTGAAAACACATGGGCCGATGAGCCTCAGCATGTGCATTCCCCTGTGTGCAGGGGCTGGAAGCGGGGGGCATGAGGCTGGGGGCTGATCTCATGGACCATTTCTTCTTCTCCAGCTTTCCTTGGTGGCCCTGGATCTTGGGACACCTTCCAAATGGTAATCTTTCTATGTGTGAAATGCATCACCCCAAATAGAGCAGATTGAGAGGAATTGTTAATGTATGCTGATCAAGGGGACGTAGATCAGCCCCTGGCTCCCAGCAGAGCCTTGCCTAGTGTACATTTTCACGGACCTGGGTCAGGATGGCAACTGTTTTCACAGGCTTGCCTTGGGCTCCCCGGGAAACAACTCTGACATGGAGGTTTCCTGAGGAGGACACGGCAGGAAAGTGGAGCTGTAAGGCAGCAGGGGCTCTGCCAACAGCTGCCCAGAGATGCCCCACGGGAGGTGGGCATTTGTGCTCACACCCACCCGCCGTCATGTAGCCCGAGCACAGGAAGACACCTGCAAGGCCTAGCATCCCATTACAGAGAAGAGGCACTGGTTCCTACCCTAGAGACAGGAATTCAGCTGACTCGAAAAGCTGTGAATGTGACAATAAGGTCCTCACAGACCCCCTAAAGTCCACAGCGCCTGTGGGATGCTGGAGCTCAGAGTCACAATCCTGATCCTGTAGCAGGAAATCTAGCCCTTGTTGGTCTTCCTGAGAGCCACAGTGATGGTGACCACATGGAATGATGTCCTTATTGCCCATGACAGGCAAGCTGCCCATGACACAGAAAACATGCCAGACACCCGGGCTCACTGTCACTGCCATACCCCCGATGGCATCTGTGCTGTATTTATATTTTGCTCTGAGTTGGTTACATGTTTTAAAGGATTTCTGGAATGCTGATGTAAATTCTATCACACATCCATAAATACTGATGACTGCTGAAATAAATGTACCCCAACAGTGCTTACATAAATTCTAACCTCATTGTTTTTGAAAGCCTTTGGAAATTCAAATTTATAATCCTGAAATGTAAGAATTACAAATTTTTATAATTAAATTGGCACAGAAATACCCAATGCATGATTCTAGACTGTCTTCTGGATGGCTCTATCTTCATTTCCAAAGAGGATATTTTGATGTGTCGATCCTGCAGTAGGAATTGGTCACTGCAAAGGTTGCCAAGCAAACTCCCCCAGATGCTCAGGGGGTTGATCGTCTCAGTGGGTCTTGGGGTCATGCGGACCGCTGCTCTGTGCTGAACTCGTGGTGTGGCTCAAGCCCAAGTGCTAGGGGCAGAGGTGAGCCCTGCAGGTCCCCGTGGGCCTGTGGAGCACATGGTCCAACAGGAGAAAAGCACAGGAGCAGATCCAGGCACACGAGCGCTTCTCCAGCCACCTGTCTTGTCTCTCCCAGCAGGGCTGTCCTGGTAAAGCAAAGCACTGGCCAAGCCCAGTTAGGGGATAGGAGGATATTCCTCTCGGTCAGTGAGAGGCAGGGCAAAGTGACACTCTAGCGAGCACGGACATGGGCAAAGGGGGCAGTTTGAGCTGCTGATGCACCCATCATGGCTACCAACCTGCCCCTGCCTGCGTGCACAACAGGCTGACCTCGCTCGAAGGCCTTCCCCCTGCAGGTCAGTGCAGACCACAGGATCCTGCACCGGCTCGAGGGCTGCCGTGGCCCCACAGGCTGTTTGACACTTGCTGTGAAGTCACTCATTTTTTCTCTCCCTTTTGTTGACTTGAAGCTTCCGTATGTTTGTCTGAAATCGTCGTAAGCAATAGTCACTCTGAGATCAGTTTTGGGATATGTATTATGATCAAAACAGATTTACCACTTGCTGCTGAGAAGCCTGAAAAAAAATTCCTTTGGCTAGGGCCACAAGTTTTCTTCCTACATTGTGATTGAATTATAACAGTAATAATCTCTGTATTAAGAAAACACAATGTTTCAAAATTGGACATGAAAGTCTTAAAGACTGGTTCATTGTGGTGTCCATTTTTCCAGTTTCTTTTGGGAAAAACATATTTTAAGCATTTTTAAATATTTAAACATGTTTTATTCATTGATAATAGGATAATAATAAGATATTTAATGAAGTTACAGGATAATAATAAGATATTTAATGAAGATCTACTTACATGGGTAAATTTTATGTGACTCCTGTTACTTATTGAAATTATGAACAGCTGGAGAAAGAATACTTATACCTAAATATATGGCTAAATTATTTCAAGCCTCCTCAAACCTTATCCAAAGCCGGGGAAGCCCTGAAGGTAACATCACGCCTGTGCACTGTGGCCGGGGTCAAGCTGCATTCACTGTCCGAGCATTGCTGGGCAGTGGGGAGGCAGGTCTGTTTGATTGAACTCATGACCCGGCAATCGAGGCCTGAGTCAAGATCAAGAGTAGGACCCTTAACAGGCTGAGCCACCCAGGCTCCTTGAGACTTTAAATTTTGAAGTTTTATTGTGTAATGTTTGAATAATGCAGTAGAGAGAAGGGTACAAATCAGAACACCTATGACTTATCCTTAATGATTGTCAATATTTTTCCAATATTATTTCATCTACAACTACCCATATTTGGAAACAAGATAGATGTTTATTTTCCTGCCCTGTAACGAAACAGGAGATGGTTTCCAGGACTAGTTCCAGCTTTACTGATATATCTGTGGGTGGTGCAGAAATGAACGCACATCTCAGGATCTATTTTGTTATTATTCACATAAAAGACGTCTGTCCAGCCCCAGTGCAGTGCCCTCCACAACCCCAGCCAGCTTCTCCCAGCGCCCTGAGGCCCGGAGTGGCCATGCCCATCTCTCACTGCTCTCATTGGGGTGTGAGCAAAGTGTGTGCCACCTTCGTCCAGCCCCTAAAAGAACCAGAGACGTATGTTCCCTCTTCTTTCCTCCTTGTTCTGGGCTGACAGCAACCACCGTGCTGGATCTGCTTCTGACTCTGTGGCATTAACCATGGAGACTAATGGCTAAGGGCTGTTGCCTACAAAGTCCATTGGCTGAGCAACACGGAGCAAATTACGTGACCTGACACTAGTTTCCTTCACTTGTAAAATGGCCACAACAAGTGGTTGACGTCTTTTAAAACTCAAAGTAGGTACGTGGAAATATCTGGCTCACAATAGGGAGTGGCTTTCCCCCCAGATTACTGCTAAATATTACGTAATACACAGAAGCTACCTCAAAGATAGCATTGAGAATGGAGGAATCAAAATCAAATAGCCTGAAAAAATATCCAGGGTCATTTCTAGTAGCTGTTCTGGAAGACCAGGTACAGCGCGCTCTCTAATTACAGTGTAACAGGTGAAGTGAGTAAACTTTGAAGGAAAGGATCTATTTCATCCCTTCCTCCTAAAGTAAACAGAAAATCATTGCAATTCATTTTATTTGGTTGTTTCTGGGACAAATGATATGACCATAGAGTGCCCCCTTCTAAAGAAAATTCTAATGGCCTCTTGTTTAAGTAACAATAATGTGTCCCACGATTATCAATCTGTCTTACCAGACACAACAATTGGGCATTCATGGACACATCCTTTAAACTTTATCTCCCAGTCTGTCCTTCCCATTCACACAGGGTTTTGGAAGAGATACCTAAATGGAGAGCCAAGACCCCTTAGTGACTGGAGGAAAGGAGACAGATCAACCTGTAAAAATCCCTCAACATTGAAGGACTTGTTCTATATTATGGGCCAGCATTTGCTGTGCCAATTCTCCTACGTTTAATCTTAAACATCATCCTATTTTCCCAATACATTATGAATCAAAATGTGTTCTTTACTTTTATAATTTTCTGCTATTTTTCTTCACACTGAATGAAAAGAGAAGAAGCGAGCATGGACAACCAAATGGAAGATTGAAGTGAGAAACTGTTTTATTCTCTAAAATGGAATCAACATGAAGGAAAAGAAGTTCACCTGTCCAGGGACGTGCTGGGTAAGATGTGTCTCGGGGGGAATTATGTTCCGTATGTAGCACACCCTACAGAATGCCAGTGAGCCCCATTGATAGGGACAGGAATCGTCCCATGGAGCCTTAATGGGTTTAAGCAATTAGATTCAGTGTCTGGCTCCTGGGAAGTGCTGTGATGTGGCTAGAAGGGCAGAGGCCGCTGCAGACTGAGGGCTTCCTGAGGCTCTCCCAGCGGGGAAGGGACTCCACCCTGCAGCTCACTCTAGCCTCCTGTCCGTCCCCAGAGGGACACTGCAGGCAGCACGTGCAGGGCTCTCAGGGACCGCGCTGGGGACTTAGCTGCTGCACAGGGGAGACAAAGACTAAGCTGCATGGCAAGGGTTCTGGCTGGAGAAGCCCTCGGCTTCCCGCCACCACAGGACTGAGACTTTATCAAGGGACCCTGGGAAACGCCCCCACCTCCACCCCTCAGTGATGCCTGCTGGGCCATGACCATGACGGTGGGAGCCGGGAAGGGTGGCCCTTGGGAAGCCCCGGGATCAGGATGGGAGGCAGACCCAACGGAGTACCCACCGGGGATCTGAGGTCCCAGCGCCACAGCAGCCATGCCACACAACCCAGCTCACAGCCAGATGAACACAGAACCTCACACAGAAGCCCTATGACCCCAGCTCCTGTCACCATGCCTGGCTCACAGCAAAAATGGCAAGGCGACCAAAGGCACGAAAGAGTGGGCTGGAAAGCAAGGTGGCGTGGAAATTGAACTCAGGGAAGCAGGCCCAAGGTCTGCAGCCGATGCACAGGCTGAGATCAGGGGCTCAGGAGCTAGCGGAGCAGCAGACGCCGCTGAGAGGGTGGAAACCCCAAGCATCCAAACAGGTGCTGGATTCAAACATGGTGGCGGGACTGGAGAGGGCCTCAGCCCTGGACAGCTGGCTGGCATGCCTCAGGGAAGAATCCTTGACCTTGACGGCCAGTCAGCAGAAACGTCCCTGCTGGAAGGCTGAGACACAGGGAAGCATGCTGGTAGCACACACACACAGGCAGGTGCTACAGCAGAGAGGCTGGCAGAGGGATCTCCGGGCACAGGCCTGCACTTCCCAGATCCACCCCCAGTGAGCCAGTGTGCAACCTGAGCTTCCGTCCCACACCCACCAACAGTGGGTCGCATGGTGGGCAGCTCTCACCCACATCCTTCTCCGTGCTGGCCACCAGCCCTGGCCGAGCTCTCTCCTCGGTCGGAAAGGGCCTTCGCAAACTCAAAATTGTTTTTTGAGACATTTTTTGGGAAAATCCTTTTTAAAAAACTTGACATGGTGATAAAAATAAAAAGAAATGACAGGAGATCAAGGTTCTTGATGCTACCAAAGTTCACTGCAAAATCACAGCAATTGAAACAGATCGATGGATCAGAAGAGACGGTTTAAATCAAGCTCGAGTATGTAAGAATGTAACATAGTCTGTGCAGTATATCCAAATGGTGTCAAATAGATGTTTGAACAAGTGGACAATCATGAACACAAAAATAAATGAATAAATGTTAAAAACGACGTATTAATTTCCATTTCTTTCCAAGTAATGATTTAAAATATTATTTGAATTAAAGATGTCAATGCAAACATTAAAGTCACAAAATTACCAGGAGAAAAACAGGAGGATATTTAATTATTGGTAGGAGCTGCAGAGGAAATTTAAGAAGATTGCTGAGGACACTTCCAAAGGCAAAATATAAAAGAAAAGACCACTAAATGTACCTACATTAATGCTAAAATGTTCCAAGTAACCAAACTTCTCAAAACAAAATTAAAAAAGACAGCAGACTCCCACATGCTGTCGGAGGCACGCTGACACCCTGGAGCAGCAGCGGCCACCCTGCAGCGGGCCCCTGGCTGCTTCTGCACAAGGGTGGTAGCGCTGAGAAAGCGGCATGTGTTTCACTTCCTGAGTTCCTATGTTCTTCTTGTACAGTTTCATAAAGCAAAAATCATACAAATAAATGACACTCTTTAATAGAATTTCTAGTCCTGGGTTTTCTTTCTTTCTTTTTTTCTTTTTAGAGATTTATTTATTGGTGAGAGAGCGAGATTGTGAGCAGGGGAGTGAGGGGCTGAGGGAGAGGCAGGAAGTGAATCTCCAGCGCACCCCTTGCCGAGCACAGAGCCCAGCGCAGTGGGGCTCCATCTCACCACTCTGAGATCAAGACCTGGGCTGAAATCAAGAGTCGGGTGCTTACCCGACTCAGTCACCCGGGCGCCCCTCCAGTCCTGAGTTTTCAAGGTCACTGTAAAAAAATTGTATGGGCATCTTACTACCTAATCAATTATTAGAAAATTTTGATAATATTTTAAATGAGATTAAATGTAAAGAATCTCCAACGAAGGTAAAAATAAATAAAATGTCATTTAGTATGTAAATCGACTTTTAGGAAAGGCTTGAATACGTTTCATGAGATAAAAATGAGGAAGTATTATGCATCAAACCAGAAAGATCATTTCTTTTTTGTTTTTTTTTTTTAAGATTTTTATTTATTTATTCATGAGAGACACAGAGAGAGAGGTAGAGAGACACAGGCAGAGGGAGAAGAAGGCTTCTTGCGGGGAGCCCAACACAGGACTCTATTCCAGGACCCCGGGATCATGCCCTGAGCTGAAGGCAGATGCTCAACCACTGAGCCACCCAGGTGTCCCCAAAAGATCTCTTCTTACTGATTCCAGGGTCTGTGTAAGACTTACTGCAGAAAGATTTGGATGCCAAGGCCGATTCTTGAAATAATAACCTTGTATGTCTTGTACTAAAGTGGTAACATATTCTAAAATATTCTTTAAAAGTGGAGCCAAAAGTTGGAAGTCAGACCATGAAGCCTCCAGAGATGAAGAAATAAAACCGTTGTTCAAACTAAATCATAACTTGTGCGCTGCTGGCCAACTCAGGCCTTCCAAGAGACCAGGGTGGGGTGCAGGATGGGGGTACATGCAGCATTGGGGCACATGCTCTGAGCAGCCGGCAGGAATGAGATCGTGCTCAGGAAACATCCACGTGGATAAGCTGAAGGAGGCATGAGCAATGAGCAGTGATGGGCATTTCCCAGGACCATGTGTGTGTGCAGATGCAAGGAAGAGTGGACACTGTCCAAGCGCACAGAATTGTGTGGGTTGAGGGGAGGCCCTACTGGTGGAGATGAGAAATGTTCGAGTTTTATTAATGAAGTAGAAAAGGAATGAAGCTAAATGAAATCTAATTAACGTCCAATATCATAAGGGGAAATACTACTCATTTGTGAGTCTAGATGATGATTATAAATAATTGTAATGGCCTCTTTGCTTTCAGTAAAAGCTATGCAAATAAGTCCCTTTCTCATTGTAAAATTCTAAATGATATTAATAGAAATCAGTGTTTTAAATAAATATTAACAGCCATGGTTTCATTTTATTTAGCAAAGAATAATCATTGTCTTACATCTGGAATTGCTACACTTTCGGAAATTCGAAATGAAGATATGCTCATCCTGTCCGTGTTCCCATGCCCAGAATCCTCGCACTGGCCATCCAGGGAGCAGGACAGACACGGCGTTGCCCACCTGGAGCCGCACCCCAGCTGTGGGGGGGGGGATACAGCTCACTTTCACGCAAAGAGAAGACCAGTGAAGATACGTGCCATGTGGGAAGCCAACGGGATACAAATATTTTGAAATAAAATTTTTCTTCTTCTTAAAAAAACAAACAAACTAATTTTATATAATGTAAATAATGAGTATGCAGCATTCTATTCTAATGAAGTGTGTTGAAAACATTTTTCTTAACATTTTGGCCGTGGCTCCTTTGTCACTGACATTGACACTTGGCCTTCCCATGGCCCTGGCACCCTGGGCGCTCTCAGTGTCCTCTGGCTGCCTGTCACAGGGAGTGGATAGGTGTCTTGGGCTCCAGAGGATGCTTAGAGGTTTGTATGAAACCTTACAGGTCTCCCTTTGTCCCTACCTGACCTACCTGGGGTCAAAAGAATGTCTTCCATTGTTGGCAACAAAAATCCTCCTGCAGGGAGCTGTGCTCACTTCTGAGGCTGTCGATTCAGTCTCAATTGTATATGGGTTTCCGTGGCCAGCAATTCAGTGGAAGCAATTCATTAACTCATGAAACACTCTTCAGGGATGTTCTCGTGGTGAGTGGACATGCTGTCTGTAGAGGAAGATGACAAATAGCTGTAGGTCCCAAGAACGCTGGGCTTCTCCTCTGGCAGAGGGTCCGCCCTGGGCCTATGGGACGACTGAAAAGTGAAGACACTTGGGGCTGTGTCTTCACCCTGCGATTCAGGCCTGAGCTACCACAGGACTCTGCCTCTCAGAGGGCAGTGGAGACACTTACAAATGTGAAGTTTTATAAGAATTTGGAAGTAATTTGCTCATGCAAACACATTGCAGCATGAAAAGGAATTTGTAGGAAAAGCTGATGGTACAGAAGGCTAGTCAGTCTCTCAGCATAAAAGAGATAACAAGAGTAGCTTTGCTGATAAAGATTGTGATTTTGGCCTTTACAACACAGAGTTTTACCCTTTGGATATTGCCAAATCCTTAGGCAAACATAGACATTTCCTTTCTTTATTTTTATTTTATTTATTTATTTGATATTTGGGGCCATCGTGAGCCACTTACTGGGAAAGAAATCGCATCACAAGTGTGGAATCTAGGATTGCTGTGCTTCGGGATGATTCTGAAGGAATGACTAATCTGACTTTCTAAGATCTCAAATATTACCTTTTCTCATACCTGTTTAAGTGGAGGCAATTTTTTGTTACTTATTGTGATTTACCCCAAGGCAATGTATGTTTTGCTTATAGAACTTTAAAAATTTCAAAAAAAGCTTAAATCATGGTAAACCTTTATTTTTAGCTAAAATCAGGCAGTCTTGTTAAGCTGGATTAATTAGAATCAGAGACACAAATATGAATCCAGAAACGAAGGAGTGATGTGTCCTCGTCACAAATGCTGCAGATAAGGGCAGCACGAGCGGTTTTATGAGCTCCTCAGTCTTTCTGTTTGATGACATCCTTGTAATGCTGTGGGGTCTTCGAAGGCCAGTGGGTGCTGTGCAGGTGGCGAGGACTGTTCCGGGGTAGGGCAGGCACTGCAACTTACGGGAAGCTCCCCCAAACCTAGGCTATCTAATCTCTGAAGGAAAAGGCCATAAATAAGCAATTTGTCCCCACAGGTGAAAAAGGGAGTCATCTGCCTGAAAATCCTTCTGAACGGTGATTTTGCCCCGGGCTCCAGCCTTCAGTGTTGCTCACAGTGAGACACTGCAGACGTCCACGCACGTGTGGCCAAAGCAAGACGGCTTTGTGGAGGGTCGGGGGGTTCTGGGAAAGCCTGAAAGAATCATCCCCGTGCTCCACGAAAGTGGGGTGGGCTCCCGAGCCATAATAGAAGGCCATGCATCCATAGCATCTTCCAGCAGAAACGGGAAGAGATACCCCAGCCTCGCCAGCCTACGTAAGAGGAAGACGAGTATGCAGAGAGAATCAAGGTTAGCCCCTGGGGAAGGAAAAGGGTGAAAATAACCCCTCATTCCCTGCGGGGAAGATAGTGTTACAGGACAGGCTTCTTTTCTCTGCTTCTGCAGAACATCGGTGATGAAACCTCCGTGCAGGTGTGCAGGTGTGCAGGTGTGCAGGTGTGCAGGTGTGCCGCTGCTGGGGCTGCCCCCGGTCACCAAGACACAGGAGCCAGCGGATAGGTGGGGCCCACCAGGTGGGGTGGGAGAGGGCACAGCGGTCCTACGGGACGTGATAACTGTGCGATCAGCTGAGGCTGAAGGCGCATTCGCACGTGCAGCCAGCCAGCGCTGGAGGTCCTATCAGGGATGTAGTGACCGGTCTCGGGGCTGCGGCCGCGTCGGGGAGCACGACTCACACCGTCAGTGCTGGTTTCCTCGTCTGCCTCACCTTGTACACACAGAGCTCCACGGGGCCAGGAGGGCCTCTCTTCGGTGTGGATCTCCTGCACCCAACACAGCGTGTGGCCCTAGCAGGTGCTTCAGGCATCTTCTGTGGCTTCTGGACTCTACTTCAGACGGCCGATATTCCCCACTGCCTCCCCCGGAGACAGAGGACATGTGGTTGAAAAGGCAGTTCTAAAAAAAAAAAAAAAAAAAAAAAAAAAAAAAAAAAAAAAAGAAAAGGCAGTTCTCAGGTTTTTGCTCTGGGAAACAGCAGAGAGGAAATGTCACCACCAGTGAGGACCGCTCACCAGGACCAAGGCATGTGGGGATGACAGATCCTCTCTGTGCGGACCTTTGCTTGAAACCCACTCAGCCTCATGTAAAGAAGCACCTGACTCAGAAGCTATCAGCCCAAACTACGGAGGGTTTTCTGACAAATGCAGTTTACAAAGGACACACAGAAGATGTAGAAACAACTGCAAGGTCAAAGAAGTTATACAGGTGTCTAATGTAAACGCAGAAGGACGATGTCAGGAGGGCACATCTGGAGTCCGAAAGTGGTGCGAGCGGGCTGGGACCACACCAGGGGGGTCCGTCCTGCTCCACGAAGGGGACATTGAACGACAGGGAAAATCATGCCCCGAGTGGCCTCATCCCCTCTCTGTAGATATCAGGAGGGAACCCATTAATGAAAACATTACAGGAATTTTTAGAAGAAAACATCGCATATAACGGGCCAAGTCTCCACAGTTCTCATGCCCCAGTTGATTCAGGGGTCATGGTTTTGAGGAGCTGTGCGGAGAGGGACCCCCCTGAGTCACTAGCTGCCTGCAACCTGCCCTGTCGCACCCTGTCTCAACCTGTCCCGTCCTGTTCCATCCTGCTCCTGGTTCTGGTCCTGCTCATTTCCTGCTCCTCTTCCTGCTCCTGCTCCTGCTCCCCTCCTGCTCCTCCCCTGCTCCTGCTCCTTCTCCTGCTCCTCTCTTGCTCCTTATCCAACTCCTCTCCAGCTTCCGATCCTTCTGCCCTCCTGCTCCTCTCCTGCTCCTGCTCCTCTCCTGTTCCTCTCCTCTTGTGCTCCTCTCCGGCTCCTGCTCCTCTCCTCCTCCTGCTCCTGCTCCTGCTCCTGCTCCTGCTCTTCCTCCTCTCTTGATCCTGCTCCTCTCCTGCTGCTCCAAATATCCTGCTCCTGCTCCTGCTTCCCTCCTACTCTTCAACAGTTCCTGCTCTCTCTGCTTCTGCTCCAGCTCATGCACTACTCCTGCGCCTGCTTCTCTCCTGCTCCTGCCTCTGCTCCTGCTCCTATTCTTGCTCCTCTCCTGGTCCTGCTCCTCTCCTGCCCCTTCTCTTATTCTGCTCCTACTCATCTCCTGTTACAGCTCCTCTCCTGCTCCTGCTCTTCTCCTGCTTTCTCCTTTCCTGCTCCTGCTCCTGCTCCTCTGTGACTCCTGCTCTTACTCCCCTCCTGCACCTCCCCTGCTCCTGTTCTTTCTCCTGCTCCCATGCCTCTCGTGCTCCTCTCCTGCAACTCTCCTGCTCCTGTTCCTCTCCTGTTCTTGCTCCTCTCCTGCTCCTCTCCAGCTCCTGCTCCTCTCCTTCTCTTGTTCATCTCTTCCTCCACTACTGGTCCTCTCCTGCTCCTCTCGTGCTCCTGCTCTTCCTTCTCTCATGCTCCTGCTCCCCTCCTGCTACTCTCCTACCCCTGCTCCTCTCCTTCTCCTGCTCCTCTTGTTCTCCTCTCTGGCTCCTTTCCTTCTCCTTTTCCTCTCCTGCTCCATCTCCTCTCCTGCTTCTCTCCTGTCCCTGCTCCTGCACTTCTCCTGCACCTGCTCCTGCTTCGGTTCCTGCACCTCTCCTGCTCCTGCTCCTCTCCTGCTCTTGCTCCTCTCCTGCCCTTTCTCTCCTCCTCCTGCTCCTTGCCTGACTCTGCTCCTCTTGTGCTCCTCTCTGGCTCCTCTCCCGCTTCTGTCCTGTTTCTTCTCCTGCTCCTTCTCCTCTCCTGCTCTTGCTCTTCTCCAGCTCTTCTGCTCTTGCTCCTCTCCTCCTCCTGCTCCTTTCATGGTCCTCTCCTGCACATTTCCTGCTCCTGCTTTTCTTCTGCTCCTGCTCCACTCCTGCTCCTGCTGCTGCTCCTCACCTACTCCTGCTCCTCTCCAGCTCCTGGTACTGCTCCCCTCCTGCACCTCCTCTACTCCTGCTCCTTTCCTGCTCCTGCTCATTCTCCTGCTCCTCTCTGGCTCATGCACTAATCCTGTTCCTGCTCCTTTCTTCTTCATTCAACTAATCCTTGCCTGCTCATGCTCCTTCTTGTCTCCTGCTCCTGCTCCTCTCCTACTCCTGTTCCTCTCATGCTCTTCCCCTGTAACTTTTCTGCTCCTGCTCCTCTCCTACTCCTGCTTCACTCCTGCTCCTACTCCTCACCTGCTCCTGCTCCTGCTCCTCTCCTGCTCTGGCTCATGCACTACTCTTGCTCCTCCTCCTCACTTGTTCATGCAACTACTCATTGCCTGCTCATGCTCCACTCCTGAACCTCTCCTGTTCCTGCTCCTGCTCCACTCCTGCTCTTGCTCCCCTCCTGATCTTGCTCCTGCTCTCTCCTGCTCCTGCTCCTCTCCTGTTCCTGCTCCACTCCTGCCCCTTCTCTCCTTCCCTTGCTCCTCTCCTTCTTCTGCTCCTGCTCCTCTCCTGCCCTGCTTCTACTCCTGCTCCTGCTACTCTCGTGCTCCTCTTCTGCTCCTCTCCTGTTCTTGCTTCTTTTTTGTTTCTCTCCTGCTCCTGATCCTTCTCTTGCTCCAGCTCATGTGCTATTCCTGCTCCTGCTCCTCTCTTGTTCATGCAACTGCTCCTTGCCTATTCATGCTCCACTCCTCCTCCTGTCCTGCTCCTTTTCCTCTCCTGTGCTTGCTCCTCTCCTGCTCCTACTCCTCTCTTACTCCTGCTCCTCTCCTGTTGCTGCTCCTCTCCTGCTCTTCCTCTGTTCCTGCTCGGCTCCTGCTCCTGCTCCTTTTGTGCTCCTGCTCCTGCTCCTGCTCCCCCCCTGCTCCTGCTCCTTCTCCTGTTCCTTTCATGCTCCTCCTGATCCTGATCCTGCTCTTCTATGCTCCTCTCCTGCTCCTTTCCTGCTCCTGCTCCTCTCCTGCTCTGGGAAGATATTTCTGTCCCGCTGCTCTGCCCTCATCCTTGGATCCCTCTTTCCCACACTCATTTTTTTTCTGTCAACATTAATTTATCACCAATGGAAAATTTGCTTGCTCTCTTAAAAAAACAACCTAACGACAAGAAATGTGAAGCATAAAGCACGTAAGAAGCCAGAATCCTGCTCATTAGATAGAAACACTAATAATAATTTGTACTTTAATAATTTAAATAATTTGTACAAATTAATTATTTCATAATTTCCATATGGGTACATATTTGAGATAATTACTAAAAGAGAACAATATGATCTATTCTCTTTTGCAAGTTGCCTTTCTTCTTGGTGTGCTTTGGCTCTGTGTTCATTTCATCTCCTCCATTATTAATCCATATGTTAGAAGAGTGCTTAGCATAGAGTAGGAATTAAATAAATGCTTGTGGAGTGGGTGGATGCATGGAAGAGTGACAGGCACATTTTAATGTGTGTGGCCTAGGCAATGGTCCTGTGTGTGGACGGGTCTGAAACTGAGTTCTGGGCCTCCCCTCCCCACTCTCCGGGGTCCCCTGCACCTGTTCCTTCCTGACCTTCTGGAGGACTCAACTGGCCTAGTGCCCAGTGAAGTGCCCCAGGAAAGTGGCCCCCAAATGGCTGTGTGGGGAAGGATGACTCTTCTTCCCACCAGGTCCACTGGAGCTATTGTTGGCCATTGGGATTCCGTTGAGATTTGGGGAATTGTTTTTATAGCAGAGAGCCTATCCCAACTCATATAGTAACCATTCTACTCGTTCTCCAGATATTTTTATTGTTATACGGAAGTCCTGCCAACAAGGGTGATAACAGATGGTTGCCTTACACCATGGCCAATGCTCTATATTATTAAACTTGAAAAAAGTGCTCACTGTTGTAGAACAAGAAATCTCACTGTGATTTCATGTGGATCTAGTCAGGAATTCTGTGTTCATTGCTTATTACCTCTTCTGTGAGGTGGCTGGGGGAGCAGAATATGAAGAGGGGGGATAGGGGGAGGGGAGGGAGAGGAAACAGAGACAGATGGGGAGATTGGGAGAGAGGGAACTCAAGGTCCCCTGATGCCCTGGCCCCAGCTCTTTGAGTCTCCCCAGGTAGCTCAGCCCATGAGTGAGGAAGCCTGGGCTTGACCCCGAATTCAGACACCTTAGGGCATCTATGTGGACCATTGGTTGGGGGAAGGAAGGCCACTGCCTGAGCCCAGGTCACAGCCAGAACCATGACAGGTCACCATGAAGGACATCATTTTGCTTCACCACATCTGTAGAGGTTCATCACACAGCAACAGGTAGCCCCAAGAGTTCCCATGTGATTTTTACCAGTATGTGAACATTTATCCAGGCCTGGGGTCAATCGTCCTCACAAAGAAAGCAAACACTTTAGCAATATAAGATGACCTTAGGAAAAAAATCTGCAACTCTGAAGACACTTTTTCTGGGCTGAGATGACGATACACCCCATTTGTCTAGGGTGGCCCTAGTTTGCATCTTTTGTATATTTGTGATTTTAAGGAGCACTTTTTTTTTTTCTCAAAAGTTTGGTTGATAAGTTGTAAGCTACTGTTTTATGGAATCATCAGCTGGTTAGTGGCTTCAAAAACCAGTACTTTGCACTCTGTTAAGCTACCCAGAGAAACTTTGACAGCAGACAGAAATAAACCAGTTGGTAACTGTGCTCCCAGATGGGTGTGTGTGTGTGTGTGTGTGTCCACCCCAGGCCCTGGGAATATGACCTTCTTTGGACCCACGACATTTGCAGGTGTAATCAAGTTGAGACTAGGTCATGGTGGAGCAGGGCAGGCCCTGACACAGTGACCAGTGTCACAGGGAGTCCAGGACCCAGAGTCATGGACACAGGAGGAAGTCATGCATCCTTGGAGGCAGAGCTTCAAGAGACACTGAAGATTTCTGAGACACCAGAAGCTGGAAATGCTGGAGCAGGAGCTTCTCCCCTGGAGCCCTCACGGGGGACTCGGGTCTGACTGTGAACTTCTGTCCTCCAAGCTGAGAGAGAATACACTTGTGGTGGGTAAGCTCCCCCATTTATACTGATCTGTGACAGCAGCCAGCGGCCATAGAAAACTAGTGGAAGCAGCAAAGACATTCTCCATTAAGGCCACAGATCAATGAGGAAAGCCCAACCTGGGTGAGAGTTTCAGCTCTTGCAAGCATGATGTCCATGACGAGCAGGTGCTCCCCGGAGTGATGAGGAAGGAAGTGTGGCCCTCCAGTTCAAGCCTGTGCTGACTGGAGTGCGACTGGGATCTCTGTCGGGCTTCCAGCCCCTCACCCCGACTTTCTCCTGCTACAGATCCTGCCGTTTTCAGTGAGAGTTTGCAGAAAGTGCCTTCTTGTCTTGCTTGGGGACCTGGCAGTCATGGTTCCTTGAGAATGGACAGCCAATGGTAAAAACCAATAGGTCTTAGAGCACCTTGCTCGTCATTTTCTCACTTAAAATTGTTCTTCCATTTCACCAGGTAATTAAAAATGATACTAGGAAGGAAAAAGAAAGAAGAAAGAAAGAAGAAAGAAAGAAAGAAAGAAAGAAAGAAAGAAAGAAAGAAAGAAAGAAGAAAGAAAGAAAGAAAGAAAGAAAGAAAGAAAGAAAGAAAGAAGAGAGAAAGAAAGAAAGAAAGAAAGAAAGAAAGAAAGAAAGAAAGAAAGAAAGAAAGAAAGAAAGGAGTTTTTTGATTTAAAATTGTTGAACCAATAGGCTAGGGCAAGATGGAAGAGGAGTAGGGGTCTCCAACTCACCTGTGACCACAAACTTACCTAGATAACTTTCAAACCATCCTGAAAGCCTACGAATTCGACCTGAGATTTAAAGAGAGAACAGCTGGAATGTTATAGAGAGAAGGGTTTTTGCTTCCTTTTAAAAAAAGTATTATTTATTTATTCATGAGGACACAGAGAGAGAGAGAGACAGAGACACAGGCAGAGGGAGAAGTAGGCTCCATGCAGGGTGACTGAAGGGGGACTGGATCCTGGGACTCCAGGATCACGCCCTGGGCTGAAGGTGGCGCTAAACCGCTGAGCCACCCGGGCTGCCCAGGTTTCTTCTTATAACAAGGTAGGAAGACAGAAAGAAATAAAAAAGAATCAAGTGGGAGAGGGTCCCCATGAGGAGCCGGGCTAAGGCCACAGCAAAAGCCTCTGGACAGGAAAGCCCAGCCGCGGAGAAGCAGGAACTTTCAAAAATCCACACTGGATTCTTCCGGACAGGAAGGTGCTTAGCAGGAAAATCCAGCCGAATCTGAGGAGGGGCGGTGGGGCCTCCAGTCTCCCGGGGTCAGTCATAGAAGGGGGCGTCCGGGGGAGAGCGCCCCACACCGCGGGCCCAGCTGTAAAGGGCTGGAGCGCCCAGTGGGGCCTCGGGGAGAAGCCGAGGGTCAGGGGGAACTCCGTGGGGGAGGGGGCTGCACCTGCTGCCTTCGGGGAACCTGGCCCAGAGCGTGATCCCAGCGGTGCAGGACCTGGATCCCAGGGCGCCGGGGACACAGCCCAGGATCCTGTGCTCCCCGCGAGACAGAAGGAGGCAGGGAGGGCACAGGACAGCTAGGAGCTCCTGCCACCAGGGCTCCCAAGCTGTGCAGGTCAGCGCCCCCCACCCCCGGAGCATCCAGGCTCCTGCGGACTGGGGGCTGTGGTGGTTACTGCGGGACCTGACTCCAGGGCTGGAGAGCTGGCCACCACCAGTGTCATTGTTCCTCCTGGTGTCACCTGTGCCTGGGAGGGGTGGGGCCCTAGGGCACAGAGGCCTCACGGGGTAAACAGCTCCCACTGAGCCTTGAACGGGGGGGAGGGCAGAGCATCTCCCCCAGGTGCACACACCTGAGAGTCAGCACAGCAGGCCCTCCCCCAGAAGACCAGCTGTAAGGACAGGGGTAGAGCAAGTTCTCCACCGAGCAGCGCTGGAAAGATCAAGGGGAAGTCGAGGGATTTACAGTATATAGAGCCAGAGGGTACTCTTCCTTTTTTTTTTCTTCCTTTTTCCAGTACAACTCGTTTTTATATCAGACTGTAAATTTCCAATTTTTTTCTCTTTTCCCACCTTAACTATAATATTTTACCACCTCTTCATTTTTAAGATTCTTCCTTTTGACTTTCATATTTCTAAAATTACAGGTCCTAGACATATTTTCCTATTCTAGATTCTCTTCAAGATACTCAACTTAATTCTGGAAGATACACAAAATATAATTTTTTTGGTTTTGTGTATGGGTTTTTTCTCTGCCTCATTTTGTTCTACAATGGTAAAAGTTAATACCTTCTATGACATGACCAGTATGCACCCAAAACCAAGTGGCATACCGTACTGGTTCATTCTGTGAGATTCCTCAAACCCATTCTTCCCCCCTCTTTTATCTCATTTCTGTTTTGGTGGTCAATGTTGGGGCCTTCTACAAGTATTTCTGGTTTATATAAATTTGGGACTGAGCATCTTCTAACATACATAACTTAATATATTCAGAACCAAGACAATGACTCTCTAGAACCACTCAGGTAGACTACATGCTGCCTCCACTACAACTTCCTCACCACCACCATCTCCCAGTCTCCCCTCCTTTTTTCTTCTCCTTTTTTTCCTCACCACCACCATCTCCCAGTCTCCCCTCCTTTTTTCTTCTCCTTTTTTTTTCTTTTTATTTTTTTTTCTCTTTTTCTTTGGGATTCTTGGTCTTTTTCTTTTTACTACTTTGTTTTAAAATTTGTTTTTTCACTTTAGTGGTTCTTTTGCTTTATTTCATTCTGCTTTTTGTTTTCAATTTCTGGTCTCTGACCTCAGCGGAATCATCTAGGGTGAAATTTACTTAGGTCGTGGTTGATATTCTTGACTCAGCCCACTCATACAGCCACTCTGCACTGAGCAAAATGACTAGAAAGAAGAACTCACCACAAAAGAAAGAATTAGAAACAGTAATCTCTGCCACTGAGTTACAGAATCTGGATTACAATTCGAGTCAGAAAGCCAATTCAGAAGCACTATTATAGAGTTACTGGTGGCTCTGGAAAAAAGCATAAAGGAATCAAGAGACTTCATGACTGCAGAATTTAGATCTAATCAGGCTGAAATTAAAAATTACATGAGATGCAATCCAAACGGGAGGTCCTAACAATGATGGTTCATGAGGTAGAAGAACGAGTGAATGACATAGAAGATAAATTGATGGCAAGAAAGGAAGCTGAGGAAAAAGAGAAAACAATTAGAAGATCATGAAGAAAGGTTAAGGGAAATAAATGATAGCGTCAGAAGGAAAAAAAATCTATGTATAATTTGGGTTCCAGAGAGAGCCAAAAGGGCCAGAGGGCCAGAAAGCATATTTAAACAAATAATAGCTGAGAACTTCCCTAATTTGGGGAAGGAAGAGGGATTCAGATCCAGGAGATAGAGAGTTCCCCCCAACCCCCAAAATCAATAAAATCATCCAATACCTTAACATTTAATAGTGAAACTTGCAAAGTCCAAAGATAAAGAGAAAATCCTTAAAGCAGCAAGAAACAAGAGATCCCTAAATTATATGGGGAGAAATATTAGATTAACCTCTCCACAGAGACCTGGCAGGCCAGAAAGGGATGGCAGGATATATTCAGGCACTAAATGAGAAGAACATGCAGCTAAGAATACTTTACCAGCAAGGCTTTCATTCAGAATAGAAGGAGAGATAAAGAGCTTCCAAGATCAGCAGAAACTGAACGAATATGTGACCACCAAACCAATTCTGCAAGAAATATTAAGAGGGACTCTGTAAAAGAAAGAGGAAGCCCAAAGAAATAATCCACAAAAACAGGGACTGAATAGGTATTACGAAGACACTAAATTCATATCTTTCAAAAGTAACTCTGAATGTGAAAGGGGTAAATGATCCCATCAAAAGATGCAGGGTTTCAGACTGGATAAAAAAGCAAGACCCATCTATTTGCTGTCTACAAGAGACTCATTTGAGACCTAAGAACACCTCCAGCCTGAAAATAAAAGGTTGGAGAATTTACCATTCAAATGGTCCTCAAAAGAAAGCTGGGGTAGCCATCCTCATATCAGATAAATTAAATTTTATCCCAAAGACTGTAGTAAGAGATGAAGAGGACACTATATCATACTTAAAGGGTCTATCCAACAAGAGAAATGAGCAATAATGAATATTTATGCCCACAATGTGGGAGCCGCCAAGTATATCAATCAATTAATAACCAAAGTAAAGACATACTTAGATAATAATACACTAATAGTAAGAGACTTCAACACAGCCCTTTCTGCAAGTGAAAGATCTTCTAAGCACAACATCTCCAAAGAAACAAGAGCTTTAAATGATACACTGACCAGATGGATTTCACAGATATATACAGAACTTTGCATCTGAACGTAACTGAATACACATTCTTCTCAAGTGCACATGGAACTTTCTCCAGAGTAGACCACATACTGGGTCACAAATCTGGTCTCAACCGATACCAAAAGACTGGGATTGTCCCCATCATATTTTCAGACCATAATGCTTTGAAACTTGAACTCAATCACAAGAAGAAATTTGGAAGAAACTCAAACACGTAGAGGTTAAAGAACATTCTGCTGAAAGATGAAGGGGTCAAACAAGGTAATTAGAGAAGAATTAAAAAGATTTTTCAAAACTCGTGAAACTGAAGACACAACAGTTGAAAATCTCTGGGAAACAGCCAAAGCAGTCCTAAGGGGGAAATACATTGCAATACAAGCATCCATCCAAAAATTGGAAAAAAAAAAAAAAAACCAAAATACACAAGCTAACCTTGCACCTAAAAGAACTGGGGAAAGAACAGCAAATAATACCTACACCCAGCAGAATAAGAGAGTTAATAAAGATTCAAGCAGAACTCAATGAAATAGAGACCAGAAGAACTGTGGAACAGATCAACAAAACCAGGAGTTGGTTCTTTGAAAGAATGAATAAGATAGATAAGTCATTAGCCAGCCTTATGAAAAATAAAAGAGAAAAGATTCAAATTAATAAAGTAACGAATGAAAAAGGAACGATCACAACCAATACCAAGGAAATACATATTATTTTAAAAATATATTATGAGCAGCTATACGCCAATAAATTAGGCACTCTAGAAGAAATGGGTGCATTTCTGGAAAACCACAAACTACCAAAACTGGAACAGGAAGAAATAGAAAACCTGAACAGGCCAATACCCAGGGAGGACATTGAAGCAGTCACCAAAAGCCTCTCAAGACACAATAGTCTAGGGCCAGATGGCTTCCCAGGGGAATTCTATCAAACATTTAAAGAAAAAAAATACCTATTCTACTAAAGCTATTCCAAAAGACAGAAAGGGACAGAATACTTCCAAACTCATTCTATGAGGCCAGCATCACCTTAATTCCAAAACCACACAAAGACCCCCCCAAAAAGGAGAACTATAGACCAATATCCCTGATGAACACAGATGCAAAAATACTCAACAAGATACTATCCAATAGGATCCAACAATACATTAGGAAGATTATTCATCATGACCAAGTGGGATTTATCCCTGGGTTGCAAGGTTGGTTCAACCCTCGTAAAACAATCAACATGATAGATCATATCAACAAGAGAAAAAACAAGAACCATATGATCCTCTCAATAGATGCAGAGAAAGCATTTGACAAAATATAGCATCTATGCCTGATCAAAACTCTTCAGAGTATAGGGATAGAGGGAACATTCCTCAGCATTTTAAAAGACATCTATGAAAAGCCCACAGCAAATATCATTGTCAATAGAGAAACACTGGGAGCCTTTGCCCTAAGATCAGGAACAGGACCGGGATGTCCACTCTCACCACTGCTATTCAACATAGTACTAGAAGTACTGATTGCCTCAGTAATCAGACAACAAAAAGAAATAGAAGGCATTTAAATTGGCAAATAAGAAGTCAAACTCTCCCTCTTCACAGATGACATGATACTGTACATAGAAAACCCAAATGAGTCTACCCCAAGATTGCTAGAACTCATACAGCAATTTGGCAGTGTGGCAGGATACAAAATCAATGCCCAGAAATCAGTGGCATGTCTATACACTAACAATGAGACTGAAGAAAGAGAAATTAGAGTCAATCCCATTTATAACTGCACCCAAAAGCATAAGAGACCTAGGAATAAACCTAACCAAAGAGGTAAAGGATCTAAACACTAAAAACTACAGAACACTTCTGAAAGCAGTTGAGGAAGACACAAAGAGATGGAAAAATATTCCATGCTCATGGATTGGAAGAATTAATATTGTGAAAATGTCAATGCTCCCCGGGACAATGTACACATTCAATGCAATCCCTATCAAAATACCATGGACTTTCTTCAGAGAGTTGGAACAAATCATCTTAAGAGTTGTGTGGAATCAGAAAATACCCTGAATAGCCAGGGGAATATTGAAAAAGAAAACCAGAGCCGGGGACATCACAATGCCAGATTTCAAGTTGTACTACAAAGCTGTGGTCATCAAGACAGTGTGGTACTGGCACAAAAACAGACACAGAGATCAATGGAACAGAATAGAGAGCCCAGAAATGGGCCCTCAACTCTGTGGTCAACTAATATTTGACAAAGCAGGAAAGACTATCCACTGGAAAAAAGACAGTCTCTTCAATAAATGGTGCTGGGAAAATTGGACAGCCACGTGCAGAGGAATAAAAGTAGACCATTCTTTTACACCAGACACAAAGATAAACTCAAAATGGATGAAAGATCTACATGTGAGACTAGAATCCACCAAAATCCTAGAGGAAAACACAGGCAACACCTGTTTTGAATTTGGCCACAGCAACTTCTTGCAAGATACATCTATGAAGGCAAGGGAAACAAAAGCAAAAATGAACTCTTGGGACTTCATCAAGATAAAAAGCTTCTGCACAGCAAAAGAAACACTCAACAAAACTAAAAGACAACCTACAGAATGGGAGAAGATATTTGCAAATGACCTATCAGATAAAGGGCTCATATCCAAGGTCTATAAAGAACTTATTAAACTCAATAGCAAAGAAACAAATAATCCAATCTTGAAATGGGCCAAAAACATGAACAGAAATTTCACCAAAGAAGACATAGACATGACCAATAAGCACCTGTTGTTCCGCATCACTGGCCATCAGGGAAATACAAATCAAACCCACAATGAGATACCACCTCACACCAGTGAGAATGGTGAAAATTAACAAGACAGGAAACAACAAATAATGGACAGGATATGGAGAAAGGGGATTCTCTTGCACTGTTGGTGGGAATGTGAACTGGTGCAGTCACTCTGAAAAACTGTGTGGAGGTTCCTCAAAGAGTTAAAAATAGACCTGCCCTATGACCCAGCAATTGCAGTACTGGGGATTTACCCCAAAGATGCAGATGCAGTGAAAGGCCGAGACATCTGCACCCCGATGTTTCTAGCAGCAATGTCCACAATAGCCAAACTGTGGAAGGAGCCTCGGTGTCCATCGAAAGATGAACGAATAAAGAAGATGTGGTCCTCATATACAATGGAATATTCCTCAGCCATCAGAAAGGACACATACCCACCATTTGCTTCAACATGGATGGAACTGGAGGGTATTATGTTCAGTGAAGTAAGTCAGTCAGAGAAGGACAAACATTATATGGTGTCATTCATTTGGGGAATATAAAAACTAGTGAAAGGGACTAAAGGGGAAAGGGGAGAAAATGAGTGAGAAATATCAGAGAGAGGGTGACATAACATGAGTGACACCTACTCTGGGAAACCAACAAGGGGTAGTGGAAGGGGAGGTGGGTAGGGGGCTGGGATGACTGGATGACGGGCACTGAGGGGGGCACTTGACAGGATGAACACTGGGTGTTATGCTATATTTTGGCAAATTGCACTCCAATATAAAAACCACAATAAAATAAATAAAATAAAATTGCTGAGCCAAGGAAATTAGAGATACTGGAGCCAATGTGAATTATTGAATTATTGAATTCACACTGTGAATCTGAGTGTGAGCCTCAGATTCCTCCTGGGAATGGGGTGACAGGGCTCCCCAGGAGTGACTGTGCAGAGGGATGCCAACCAAGAAGAACCCCAACATGCTGTGTCTGCAACGCGTTCATTTGACATGCTCCCTAATCTCATGGAAAATAATGCAACTTTCAAAAAAAACTGACACTCAGCCCTCTTAAATACTGCCATACTTTTCCAAAGGATATGAATAAACAAAAAGTGGAGAGGTTGGGCTGCTTATGCATTTGTTCTGCTTCTGCCGTTGGAGAAACACCCATGGGTCACTCTTCGGAGTGGCCACAAGGTTCTTGGAAGTTCACCTATAAAATGTTCCCCTTAGTTTTCCCCCAAAACCATTTAGTGTAACGTTCTTTGTGGGAGCATTCTGTACAAGAAGGATTGGTTTTTGGTCACTTTCCCTGGCACAGTGAGTGGCTTCTCCCCCGACCCAGTCAGTGTGTGTGCTTATGTTATCAGGTGCTTCACCTCCAACCTCAGGTGGATGGGAGAAGTTTTGTTCTGTTCCTGCAAACACCAGAAATACAGGGGTTGGATTTGAGAAGGAATCGGTCACAGAAGCATCCCTTGTCTGCTGTGTCCATTCCTCCCAGTTGGGTGATTGGATGGGCAGTTCCACCCAGTTGGGTGATTGGATGGGCACTCGAATGGGCCCGCATCCTCGAGGGGAAGTTACCAGGGCACCAGCAAGTGCTTTTCCTGCCTCCACAATATTCATGGAGAGGCCAGGAACCCTCTGCTCCTCCCTTCCCCTCAACCCACCCCGTTTAACCCACCAGCAATTTCTACCAACCTTTGCTGCTAAAGTGTATTAAAACCATCGACGTGACTCCATCTCCTCTTCCTCCGACCCTGGTTCAAGTTCCCATCACCACACGTCCAGGCTGCAGCGACTCTGCCTTTGCCCACATCTCTTGCAATCAAATTTCCACCCAGCAACCAGATGCCTTCTGCAGGAAAACCCATCCTCTGTCTGCTCAGAAATCCCCAGAGACCCAGGCGCCTTGCACCGCTCCTAGGATAAAATCCAAATGATTGAAACATGTCAAGTTCTTGCATTGTGAGGCGGTCCCTTCCCACCTTTGTGACTCAAGGTAGACTCCCTCTGGCTGTCTCACTGCCTATGTCAGGCCTCCTTCTTCCTGACATCTCTCCCCAGAATGGAAGGCATCAACCACACAATATAAAATAATACACCCATGGCCCTTGTTGTATTCTCCGCAGTATCTAAGCACAATTGAAGTCACGCTGTTCGTGTATCAACTTGTCCTACTGTGCGGTTTGCTTGCTTATTGCCCCTCACTCTCCCAAGGTCCCCAAAGAGATTTGGCTCTCCAGGCAGAGGCCCTTGCCTCTGTGCCTTGTGCTATATGAACACGGAGCACAGCTTGAGAAATATAAGTAAGTCAGTGCTTACCGTGCTCAGCCCAGGGGGATTTCTTTCTTTGGACTAGTCCAGATATTTTCAAGAGTATATTATAACTGGGCTGGGGGATATTGTATCAACTAAATAAAATGAACAAGTATGTGATATGCTTGTTTGCATGATGTTTATTTTGTGTGGGACAGAGTTGTAACAGTTGGAAATAGATTAGCAGCTTATAACCAGTGGTGAAAGGAGAAACTTTCTGTGGGTAGGAGGATTCTTGATAACAAAATCAATCCCAAGTAATCTGTGTTTTAATTGTTTCAGCCTCAGTTTTTCTCTACCTCGAGACCTCTCTTACATCTGCCATTTGCCGCATGTGCGAGGATATCTATCTAAGCGCTAGCAAAATGTGGCAAAGCTGAAGAAATAGTTTACTGGACTTCGCAGGGAAGGGTTTGTTTGTTTGTTTGTTTGTTTTTAATATTTCGTGCAAGGCATACATTCCAGTTATGAAAACAATGAATCTTATTGAGATTTTTACCTTTAGTGTGTGATGGAAAAAGGACATGGACATCCTGGTGAAAAATAATTGGATGGCTGTTTCCATGGAAACTGATAGAGGGACATCACTGAATTCTTCTGAAGAATAGCAATTGTAAGTAGTCGACTGCCAATCTCCCAAGTTTATGTGAAGGTCGTTTCTATAAGCCCCAAATGAATGGCCCTAAAGCGAGTCCGCCTCTTCACTAGCTATGCTGATGATGATCAATACCCATTGTGAGGTGACCTGACCTGACCAGAGCAGCGAGACCATTACTCGATGTGCTTTCAGGATGAGACACAATCCAAATGGGAGGTCAGAATTCTATGGCTGGAAGTCCACACATTAAGATGATTAATAATTAAATATTTATTGAACTTTGTGTCCAAAAGACTAATCAAATATATATATATATATATATATATATATATATATATATGAATAAGCTCTTCCCTTAATATGTTAGACTTGAAAAGGACAAGATTTTTAATGCACTTTTTACATTTTTTATTATTTTATTATTTTTTAATGAACTTTCTATGTTGAGTTTTATTCATTTTAATTAGAGAACAGAATGAAACTCCGCATAATGGTGACTATAATATGGTTAAGTATTTGAGTATCTTATGGAGAGAATTCTATGAACTTTTTTGGTGTTTTAATTAGATCTTTAGTATATAGTTATAATGTGTTCTCAAATATTTTTGTTTCTTTTACACTTCACCCTATAGCCACGTGTTATGCACCTGTCCACCAGACACTGTGCTGCATCAAGCAGTGGAGATTCCACAGTGAAAGATAGACAAAGGATCTCAGCTTTCATAAGACTCATAAACCTGAGTGTTTATATTTAATTAGCTATCTTTCTTGTAGCTGTCTTTTTATCACACAAAGAATGCTATATTTGTTTCTTTTCCTTTAAAAAAAACCCTATCTAGTCATTATTCTAATTTTCCACAGAAAAGACAATTCTTTACTTTCAGAATGTTATGGGACAATAAAATCTTTTGGCACATTCATAGGTACAATGGAAAAATAAACACTGGAATAAGTATCAGAAGATTTATCCAGTGTTCTTCTCAGATAAACCCACAAAGTAAATCACTAAATCTAATTTGTACCATTCTTAAAATGAGAAAAACTATCTCATACTCTTTTCTCAGGATAATTGGAGCTTGGAACCGCGTGCTCTGTGACAGTGGCTTGGATGGTGTCCTGATGTGAAGCATGTTCTTCTAACCTACAGAGCTCTCCTCGATCTTCCCTGAACAGCCAGCCCCGGTTGTACTCAGCCTTTCTGCAATCAATGAAAACAGCACACAAGTTCCACTGAACTTTATAGTCTAACATAGGCCTGGAGCTTAGAGTTTGTTTGTTTGATTTATTTATTTATTTATTTATTTATTTATTTATTTATTTATAAGATTTTATTTGTTTATTCATGAGAGACACAGAGAAAGAGGCAGAGACACCGGCAGAGGAAGAAGCAGGCTCCCTGCAGGGAGCTGGATGTGAGACTTGATCCCAGAACCCGGGTTGAAGGGATCCGCTGAGCCACCCAGGCATCGCTGGAGCTTATAGTTTATATGGACGTTTGGCAGGCTGCCCGGATGCAGCCTACCAGGCTCTTACTTGGGAGGCATCCTCCTCTATATTCGCCTCCCCCCCCCCCCCCACTTGCCCCACACTGTTCACGCAGGCCTGGAGCTCCTTGCCCCGGGTCAATACGGGGCCGGCTGCCAAACAGAAAGAGCAAGGACTAAGCGTTTGTTTTCCCACAGCGCCGTCTGGTATTTCCTGCGACTGCGAGTGAATCGGCTGTTACCCTAAAATAAGAAGTTGAAGAGCTATGTACGTCTTGCACAGCCTGCGTGCACACCCAGGGCAGCCCTTCTGTCTTTGTGAGGATGCACACAGGCCAGCGAGCCGGTGACAACCACCTGCCGAGTCGGCCAACAGCTGCCAGGACTCCGCTCCCACCGCGCCCGCGATCCCACCGCCTCGCAGCCCGGCGCCTGCCCCTGCGAGCGAACCCTGCACCCTGCGGGGGTCTGGGGGTGTGAGGGATGCACTCCCGTGACCCACTTCTGTTGTAAGGCCCAGCAATGTAACACGAGGAGGTTTTCTGGGTGCGCTTGACCTGTATTCGGGAGCCACTTAGGACGAGGTTCCTCTGGCTGCTCACAGAAGGCGAAGCCAGGGTTGCAAAGCATCAGAAGGATTCAGGCACCTGGCCCTGCACTTGGAGGTGCGGCGTGGCAAGGGGCGTGGGGGCGAGCAAAGGGGGACGGACGTCGCCCTACAACCATAAAGAACGAGGTCGAGGTCGTGCGGCAGCAGGAATGGGTTCGGGAGGGAGCCCCAGCTGCACACGGCGCTGCGGAGAGCCCAGCTGGCCGTGCGCCCCACGGGACGGGCGCCCACTAATGCGTGTTGTTGTGACCTCCTAATGTGTGATAACCTGCTCGCAACAAGAAAACAAAGAGAGTCTCATGGAAAACTGCAGCCCCCAGAAGTGAAAAGGAGGCGGCAGGCACATGATGCCTGGGTATTCTCTGACTGTTGGGAATTGTGATCCTTTTAAACAACGCTCTGCAGCTGAGCAATGAGGGTATTCGTTCTGGGGGTTTGACTTTTCATGAACAGAATTCACACTCCAAAGTGGCCAAGAGCCAGAGAGAGGGGGAATCAGAGACTATCCCTTCTCTGCCCAAACGAGTTGCCATAAAGGATAGTCGGGGTTGTGGGTTTGATTGGGGAGCATCTGAAGTCAACAGACCACCAGTGGTAGAATCAGAGGTGCTGGGTGCCTTCCTGCGGGAAGGTGAGGCCGGGCACTGCCATTCACCTGGGCATCTGGGAGCCCTGGGCCTGAGGGGAGCACTCCGCTCAGTTATCAGCAAACTGAAAGCAAGCAATACTCAACCAATCTTTTCTGCCAAAAAGAGAAGGCTATACGACCCTGAAGGTCAGAAGAAAACCATCAGCAGACAGCTGGCTACTCTGCTTGACAATTTACCAACGTCCACCAGTCACACTTTACACACAGCCTTTGAGAGACAGGAGGCAGAGGTCAAGGTGCAGGGGAGAGGCCAGAAGATTTTTCCTGGAGACCACACATGAGGGCAAGCGGCAGATGACGCAGGACTTATTCTCATCAGATTAAGCTTAATTAAAATCTGTCACATTAAAAGGGCACAGGATTAATGCAAATGTTGGGGGGGGGTGTTAATGCACCAAAGAGAGAACTGGAAATTTGCTTTAGAAATTACTGCACTTTATAGAGATTAGTGGCTTATTAGACATGAAAAAAATAGAACATTCTTTTTGTGTGTGTGTGATTATTTTTTTGTATATTTTTTTTTATTGAAGTTCGATTTGCCGGCATATAGTATAGCTCTCAGTGCTCATCCTGTCAAGTGCCCCCCTCAGTGCCTGTCATTCAGTCACCCCCAACCCCCTGCCCACCTCCCCTTCCATGGCCCCTTGTTGGTTTCCCAGAGTTAGGAGTCTCTCATGTCCTGTCACCCTCTCTGATATTTCCCACTCATTTTCTCTCCTTTCCCCTATAATCCCTTTCACTATTTTTTTATTCCCCATATGAATGAGACCATATAATGTTTATCCTTCTCTGACTGACTTACTTCACTGAACATGATACCCTCTGGTTCCATCCACATCGAAGCAAATGGTGAGTATTTGTCCTTTCTGATGGCTGAGTAATATTCCATTGTATGCATAGACCACATCTTCTTTCGATGGACACCGAGGCTCCTTCCACAGTTTGGCTCTTGTGGACATTGCTGCTAGAAACATTGGGGTGCAGGTGTCTCGGCCTTTCACAGCATCTGCATCTTTGGGGTAAATCCCCAGCAGTGCAATTGCTGGGTCGTAGGGTAGCTCTATTTTTAACTCTTTGAGGAACATTCTTTTTAAAGCATGAATATAGAGATGCCTGGGTGGCTCAGTGGTGAAGCATCTTCCTTCATCTTAGGTCATGACCCTGGGGTCCAGGGATCGAGTCTCACATCGGGGTCCCCGCAGGGAGCCTGCTTCTGCCTCTGCCTGTGTCTCTGCCTCTTTCTGTCTCATGAATAAATAAATAAAATCTTAAAAAAAATAAAGGATGAGTATAGTTGACTATATTTATGGATAAGGTTGGAGTCTCACTGTTACATAAATACGTTAACCAACATAGATGTTCAAGAAACGTGAGTCAATCTTTCAGCTTCTACAATTATGAACATTTTGGCAAACTTGTTCTTCTATCATCCTACTTGTTTCTTGTGTTTCTTCAAGCAAATCTATTGTCATGCAAACCGTGAATATTTCTCCATTATGAACCTTGAGTGGTGAAAACTTCTGAAGTTGAATTATCACACCATCATTACCCCTAACAACATAACACAAGCAAGTCTTTTATCTAACACTGACATATTGGGACACCTGGGTGGCTTAGCAGTTAAGTGTCTGCCTTTGGCTCAGGGCGTGACCCCAGAGTCTCCCACATCAGGCTCCCCACAGGAAGCCTGCTTCTCCCTCTGTCTGTGTCTCTTCCTCTCTCTCTCTCTGTGTCTCTCATGAGTATATAAATAAAGTCTTTAAAAAGTAAAAACAAAACAAAACAAAAACAAAGTAAAACATTAAAAAATAATACTGAGATATTAACCAGACATTTAAAAATGCTCTCTGGTAACAACATAAAATATTTAGGATCCCATAAGTGAAAAGCATACAGTTCACTATCTTATCTCCGAATCAGAATATCATTCAGGTATGTACATATTTGCACAGAAAAAAAGAGATTTGAAGAAAACGAAGATGCTAATCACGGTTGTTGATTCGTAATGGGATGTGTGATTATGTGTTTTTCTAACATTTCTAAATATTCTGAAATAAGCATAAACTTATTTCATCCTCAGAAAATATTAAAAAAAAGAAGATATGGGATTCCTGGGTGGCTCGGTGGTTTAGCACCTGCCTTTGGCCCAGGGCGTGATCCTGGAGTCCTGGGATCAAGTACCACATTGGGCTCCCTGCATGGAGCCTGCTTCTTCCTCTGCCTCTCTCTCTCTTTCTCTCTCTCTCTCTCTCTCTCTCATGAATAAATAAACAAGATCTTTTTTAAAAAAGAAGATATTATTCATAAAAATGATTTTTATGTAAATTCAAATATGCTGCCAGGCATAGAACACTGTTCTTGGAAGAGACACAGTGATTTCAATTATTTATCAACATGAATGTCTATGTAACACCTTAAATTTGTGGAATTCCCTTTAGACACTTTCATTGCTGTAACTTGATACTGATGTGTGAGAGATGTAGGAGGCTCACCTTCCTCACACTGTGTTAATTCGGTTTTCACTTGATGACCCAATGGCCAAAGCGACAGGCGTGGTGTCATTCAGGGAGTAATTGAGCAGGTGGCGAGGGGAGTTTCACATCTGCCCCAGGAGCGCTTACACACATCAGACAATTGATCAGAACTCTCCACAGAGCAGATTTATCAGAAATAATATTAACAGCAAACTGGCCCGGGAGTGGGAGGCATCTTTCTGTACCCGCAGAAGCCGGACCCATAAACTCTCCCTCGCCGGAGGAAATTGAAACGTTTACTGGGACTGCATGTCTGATCCCTCCAGAGCTCACTGTGAAGCTCCTCACTTAATCAGTCCTCAAGCATTGCCATCTGCGCTGCGCAGGACGCGCCCATGCGGGTTATTTCAGGGAGCCTCAGGCACCAGCTTTCCATCAATTTAGATCTGTCACTGATTTTGTTTGATCTGCAAACGTCTACACCTGCCTTTACTTCCAGTGTGCTAATTTTCCCATTACTGCTGAAAATTCGTATTTTGTTCTGAAAAAGTGCCACTTCAGTTCTCCCAGTGACATTTATTCCTGTTCCATTTTGGTGTGTGGGTTCATAAAAAAAAAAAAGAACTTTTAGCTCTTACTAAAAAGGTAGGAGAATATAATCACAGATGAGTTTATAAATCTGCACAAAATGTGAATGAACTGGGATGTCTTTATGTAGCATTTTATTATATGATTATTTCCTAAAACCATAATTCTATCTTGGGTGGGTTTTGTCTAGATTTCAAAGAAAGTTTTATAAAGATAACTTGTAAATTTTAGAACTTAATTTCCTTATGATGTGTGATAATTACTTAACATTACTGTGTTTGTAAGATCTTGCTGAGAGTTTCAGACAGACTTGAAACTGTAATTTCCACTTTAACAATAACCTTTGACTGTAACACAAGAGTCTCTGGGATAGAGACCTCGTGATTCGGCTGCTTTGACTCAGACTCTGATTAATTGATGCAATGGCCCAATATTGCTCTTCAGGGAAGTTGTATTTATATAACTCAATTTTGCAGAAGCCAGTTAGTTTTGATCCTCTCTTGTTAGAAGGAAGCCATTTAAACATATAAAATTTAAAAATAAGGCCGATAGAGAGAAAAGTCATCAACTTATAGAAACCCTGGAATAATTCTGTGGGGTCTAGGAAAGAGTTTCTAATGTACAGAGGAGAAATTGTTGCCGAAAAACAATATGTGACTAACAAAGAAAAAAAATCGGTATACATAATTTTTTAGTTTTCTAGTCTTCCAAAACCCTGATAGAGTGAAAGATTTTGTTTGTTTTTTTGTTTTTGTTTTTTAAATAGGCCTATATCAGGCAGCCCAGGTGGCTCAGCGGTTTAGCGCTGCCTTCAGCCCAGGGCATGATCCTGGAGACCCGGGATCGAGTCCCACATCGGGCTCCCTGTGTGGAGCCTGCTTCTGCCTCTGCCTGTGTCTCTGCCTCTCTCTCTCTTTCTATGTCTCCCATAAATAAACAAAATCTTAAAATAAATAAATAAGTAAATAGGCCTAAATTCTGGCTTATAAGAAGTGGAGGTCATTCTGGTGGATCTGCAGGAAAGGAAGGAACCTCCCAGGCAAAGTCATGGGTTGCGCTAACATCATGGGAGTTGTGAGCTAATTTAACTTTTGAGAGTTGGGTTCTCCTTTACAGAAACCGGCATGCTGCTCAAAATGGCTTGGTTCCTAACACAATGTATTATAGTAATTTCATATTAATTTTCTTGCTTTTTCTTTGTATATGTTGGAATATATATATATATATATATATATTCCCAATATTGCTATCAACCATCAGAACCACACCATGAAGGTCGCGCTGAATTGTCACTCTGTTTGACTTCAGAATGCATCCAGCCGTGGACGTGCACTCAGAAAACACCGCATTATGAAGTTGTGGGCAGGTTCCTGATGCTGAGGAGATTGAGAACCATCGTCCTGAGACTGGCACATACATTTAGGTTCAATTTTAAATTTCAGGGCTTGCTCATTTTCATTCTGATGAATCATAGTTTTAAATATGTGATATTCTCCACCAGTGAGACGGATTTTTCCATCCTTTACTTACAGCTCTATAGCATTTCACTGTCCCTTACCAAGGGGGCTATCGTCAGCCTTGTTACAGTAAAACAAAGTGGCAGTGAGTAGTCTTTAGTATATGTCAATTATGATTTTTTTTTTGACCTGTTATGCACTTAGCTTTCATCAGAGAACTGCAAAGAGCCTGTGAAGATTGTTTCCATATTTGCCGTATGGACACTGGTGATGACAAGGTTTATTACATCTTTCAAACTTCCCTCTTTGAAGTTGTATTTTAAAATACTCTTTAGAAAAAAAAAAAATAAATAAAAAAAAAAATAATAAAAAAAAAATACTCTTTAGAAATAAATGCTATGGGCTACAATCCAGTTTGATTTTACCAAGAACTATTGAAATATATATATATATATATGTGTATATATATATATATATATTCTTCAAAGTAACAATTCTAAAATGCATTCCACTCTCCTCTTAAATATTGTTTGAATAGCTACATTGTTCTAGAACCTTATGATACACCAGTGAGTAACACAGAACAAGACCTTGGCCCAAGACATGACATCTGAGGTGGAGCTAACCAACAAACATTTGAGTGAGTGTGTTTCTCAGAAGGAAGTCATTAGGGGGAGAGAAGATGACCCATCTGAGAAATGACAAAACAGGCATTTTTTGCTGGAAAGGTAGTATGTTGGGGACACAAGGGCAGAGGTTAGAGGTCAGAAGCCAGAGCCCATTGGACCATGCTGAACATGAGTTTGTTCTTTCTCTGAAATGGAGAGCAGGGGACGGCTGGAATTTGGCTTACATTTCCCAGGAACCTCTCTGGCTGGTCTTTGGGAAGAGGCAGTAGGGCAACAAGGGTTGAAATGAGGACAACTGTCTAGATGGTGTGCACTAGCCCAGAGAGCGTACTGCAACTGCGTCCCTGTCACAGTGGGAATGGTCACAAGTGGTGACATTCCAGATGTTCCTTGAAGGTAGAACAACAAGATTTCCTGAAGGGTTTTATATAGAATGTGAGAAAAAGATTCCAAAATTGTATGGAGATTGGACTCTCTGGTAGGGACAAGTGAGCATGCTGCCCAGGACCACATCTCTGGATTCAGAAACATTACGACACTTCCCAAGGAATTCAAGTAATAATATTTCCTTAGTTTCTGAGATTTAAAATGAATGATTATATGGGTATTTCCTGCATTTTAGACCAAGGATAATATGTGATATGATGAAACAGACATTGATATAGACTATTACAAATTGGAGAAGAGTAATTTCTAATCTATATTTATATCCTGTTTGTTTTTTTCTAACAAACACATTCCCCAAAGCTTTTAAAATCTTAGAGACACTTGAATTAATGTTCATAAACACTCCAGGTAAATAGGCTATTTTTGTTCATTCCATCAGCTTTGGTTCATAATGGAAAATACAAGGATATAATCAATACACATTTTTTATTATAGTAAAATTGATTGGAACTTATATTAAGCTTATTAATCCTAAGATTTATGAGGTAACCTAAGTTTTGATGTTGTCCAAATATAAATGGGTTCTTGTTCTATAAATTGGAACATCCCAATTACACATATGGTAAACTCAACTTTTTAGTGGCAAGTTAGTTACAACTTTTGTCCACCTATAACATCCTCCTTGGCTCTGATGCCATCAGTTACATTCTCTGCCTGGGTTAAGGTAGGTGGCAATAGAAATTGGACATTAATTTTGACACGTTGACCATGTGGATGGGCATTTATGTCACACTTATTATTGGCATGGGGTGTGGGGATCAGGGTGGATGAACTTGAAAGCTGGAACATAAAACACTTGGATTTCAAATACATGGTAATTTTATTGCTTTGATACTAATCTCCCCACTTAACACTGATCACTAAACAATAAAGGATACGAAAACAAAGAGTTTCTCCTGTACCCTATTTTCAAAATATCAACACTGCAGTTTGCTACATTTTAAAGAGAAACTCTGAAAATCCCAAAAGAATTAGAGATTATGATGATTTTTCTCATCAAAACTTTAAATTCCTTCCTAAATGAAAAACATTTTGAGATGATTAGCTCAAAAATGGGCAACCAACTTGACACGGAGAAGAAAAATACCATGAGGAAAACAAATTCAGACTCATTACTTTCCCAACACAGAATCCTGCAAATCGCCCATTCATTTCCCCGAGCTACAGATTTGACTAAGCATAAGAATTTGAATATATTCTTGAGTCAATTCAAGGAACGCTAATGCGTGTTCTTCCATTTCCCATAAGCGGACGTCGCTTCTCTGACAAGTGCAGATGAGCTCCTTCAGACTCGAGCTCTGGCTCAGTTTGTGACCTTAGGCAAATCACATTTTTTTCTATTATAGATTTCTCATCTGTAAAATGATTATGCCATGTTCCCTCACATCTAGACACAAATGACTGTCTTAATAGCTCTCAGGCACCATTACACTAAGCAGCATAAAATACTAAAAAGAAACAGACAACCATTCAAAACAAAAATAAAACCAAAACTTAAAGTCTCATCTGCAATTATGTCTGTCACTTCCTTCCCAACATTATCAAGCTAACAAAGTTGGTGGGAAAATGGAAGACGTGAATGCACCATTTTGTTTCTCTTCACCTTTCAGATGTGGATGGGTGCCTCAGGATAGGGCCTGCCCCCTGTGGAGGCCAAGGTCATCAATTGTCTCAGTGCTGCCCTGGACCCTTCGGGCTGGGACTCATCTCTCTTCATTCATGATGGCAACAAGCCAAGCTGCCCTTCTGTGAAAATACCTGTGTGTTTGTGGAAGGTGGTTCTTTATAAAGGCAACCCATGATTTCCCCTCTATTACTGTGCATAATGACTGGTATCGGGGAGCTATACCTATTGGCCGCTTTCTTTTGACTCACTGGGGAGCCAGAGTGACTTGAGGAAGATAGGTAAACAGAGGAGCCTTGAGGAATGCAAAAGCAGCCGAAGGATCCCTACCTGACCCCAGGCTTACCCTCCATAATCCACCCCCTTGCAGATGTTTCTGTGGCCTCTGTCCTTTTAGTCCACGACTGGTCAAACACCATGGCTTGACACCCCCCCCCCCCTCCGCCACCATTTCATTTGGCAGAAGTCTTGGCCCCCCACCGACATCATGGCAACTTGTTGGTCTGTGCTTAATTTCTGCCTCCTTTCTGCTCCGTGGAAACATTGTAAATATTGGGGCTGTTGCACTGCTATGACAAGCTGACTCTCTCTTTCTAATGGCCTATTTCATTTTTTTTTCTAATAGTTTCTGATGTAATACAGTTTATTATGGATGTTAACCACGAAGTCTTTAGGACATTGTTCTCAATGTTGGGTTCCACTTAAGCATTTGGGGAATTTCTGAACAAGGGTCCCTGGTCTGCTCTGGGCCATCTGAGTCAGCCTGTGGGATGGAGCCCCAGGACCCAAGCCTGTAAAGCCCCTGGGTAATTCTAATGTCCCTGAGGATAAATAACAACACCTTCCAGCCTTGTTTTACAAAGTGTGAAGCTTTGTAAACCATTATCAAATTCACCTGAGGAATTTATTAAAAATGTCAAATCCAAGGTAAAATCCAAGACAATCTGCATGGTGACAAGCACCCCCATGTGTGGCTGACAAGCCCATTTTAGGGTGTCCATAAAGCCCTTGTCCAGGCTTTACTCTCAGTCAGATTTGTGTCTTCTGTTGTGATCCTGGTTTGGTATAATCTCATGAAAAACTCTGTTCCAGTAGGGGCTAGGGCACATCAAGCCACTGTAGACCCTCCCCAGGTCCCAAACAAACACAAAGCCCCCTAGAGGTTGCGGGAAACGCTGTCTCAACCATAAGTCTTTTGTTTCCAGACTCAACTAATTCCCTTCCTAGCCACCCCGGAAGGGTACAGCCCCCAGGAGGGAGCAGTAGATCAGTCCACATCCAATAAATGTATCCTTGAAGACTTCTTTTCAAGGTCACTTGTGTAATAGAGTATTTGTAAATTTCTGAACATGTAAGAACATGTTTCCCATGCAGACTTTTTGATTTAAGAAGTATACACCATCAGAGGAAGCTAGCCTGGGATTCCGTTTCTGTCTCAGGTCCCAATTACCCACATTTTAATCCCATCTATACCGTTTACTATCTTAATTTCTTCATCCTTGACATGCCTCCACCTGTAAGATAGAGATGTAGCGGTAACAACTTCATAAAATTATTGTAAACACTAAATAAAGGAATGTTACTAAAGCACATAGAGCAAACCTACATAAAATAAATAATTGTAATTACTGTCATTAACTTCATGACAAGAAAAACACATTCCCCAGACCTTGGATAGACTTCTTTTCAGAAATCTGGCACTTATGAGACTTGGAGTCTAGCAAAACTTCCCATCCAACATTCCAAAGTCTTGTGTGTGCTTCAGTTGGGTGGATATATATCTTTTCAGCTCAAAGGGCAGTTGAATCATGCTTAGGGCTCCCCAAACCATGCCTGTTCTCCCTGCATCTTGAGCAACCTTTTCTAGTTACCCAGTACCTGCTGCAAATGTGATCATTTTCTACATGTGTTATAAGATCAAAAGGTCATGTGCCACCAGAGGACCAGTGACATCATCTGCACAGTGAAGACCCGCGACTCCTCGTCAATCACAGATCCAGCGATTCTTACCTCAAGTCCTCTCTGTCACAATGCTGCATCTCAGCTATTCAAGAAGATCTAGTTAGAATTCTACTTTTCTTATACATTTATTATTCAAGGCTGAGTGAAGATTGCAGGTTGAGCACTGGCCTCACTCACAGAAATGTGAGAATTCAATCCCCTTTTGTTCCCATCCTGATCAATATCGGCTACACTGTAAACAAGGGCTTCCCTGTCTGCTCCTCTACACTGATTCCCAGACTGGCTAACTCTTCCTTATAGCCAATGCCATCTTCCATTTTTCCTGGTAGACACTCCATCCAATAGCAAACAAACTAATTACTTAACAATGCCAGCAGAACAGCAAGAGAGATCAGTGTTTTCAATTTGTTGGTCAAGAACTATTAATGGGTCATAAAACTTGGTTGATTGGCAGCGACCACATCAATACAGATGAAGGGGAAGAAAATGTAAAACATCAGAATGTACCACATTGTGTGTATGTGTGTGCACCTATGTCCTGAATTGTAGTGTAAAAATGATTTCTTACGCTAGAGCAAAGTCAAAGCTTAAAATCCACTGTGATGTGTCACCTTCTATTACAGATATTTAGAAATAATACTCAAAACACACATCTAAAAACACATGTTAGTACATAGGTACATAAAAGGACACCTCTAGAAGCCACAAAAGCAGAAGAACCTGAGAGCTGATGAGCAACTCCTGGGCTTCCCCTGTGTGTGCAAGCACACGGGCACGTGGCAGAAACAGAGTGCACCAGGACTGCACACCCCAGAGCTTTTGGTTTGTAGCCCCTGGTGTTACACAAAACATTGGGCTTGGAGCCTGCGTGATTGCAGAAATTAGAACGAAGCTAGAGCTAAGAATCCTCCACCTCGGCCTGTGAACTCTTGGTTTAAGGGTGGAATAGAAAGAAAACAGGTGCTCCTTGTCAGGAAGAGAAGAACAGGACTCTGTGACAAAGATCATCTCGTGTGCACCATGCACATACATGTATACACACAGCCTTAGGAGAAAGCCTTCTAGAAATAAATACATGTATGGTCACTAAAATAAAGCAGGGCAGTTAGAAACCACTGGAGAGACCAGCAGTGAGTTACAGGAGAAGGATGAGGGAACAAGCTATGCACGGACTCAGTGTCTGTCCCCAAACCCAGTGCCCTGGCATTCAGAGGTAGGGCCTTTGGGAGCTGATTAAGTGTAGATGAGGTCCGGAGGGTAGGGGCTTCCACCAGGATTGATGTCCTTACTGGAAGGTGACCGTGTGCAGGCAAGCTGGAGAGCCCTCACCAGGAATCAAGTGTGCCAGAGCCTTGATGTTGGACTTCCAGCCTCCAGACTGTGAGAAACATGTTCCTGTTGTCCAAGACCCCAGGTTGTGATATTTTGTACTCCGAGCAGGCAAAGACAGCCTAGAGCAAAGTGCATCACCATAAAATATGATTGGAGATTGAATTAGGAGAGACAGTTTAAGAGCAACAGTGAATACAAAGAAAGGATCCAAAATCAATTTAGTGAGAGAATCAGAAGGGAAAAATAGAGTATGGGAGCTAGTCCTTGAGAATTTTCTGGAATTGATGAGAGATGTGATAATCCAGATAGCATAATGAAAACCAAAAGGGAGGAGTAAAGATAAGTTAAAGGTCAGTACGCACAATGAGAACGTGTCTGTTATCAGAGATGGAGGACATTTGCAGCACTAAGATTTGTAGTGCAACCACTAAGGGCAGGAAGAAATAGAAAATTGTGTTCTGATACTTGCAGAAAATAGCTGTCATTCTAGACAAAGCCTTATTCAAAGTTAACACCATGCTCTTCTGTTGAGGGTAAAACATAGACATCTTCAGGTGTGTTATGTGCACAGGTGCTCCCTGAAGGATCACAAAAGGGTACAGGTCAGAGAGAATGAAACTGAGCCCAGCAGCAAGCTATAAAGCTTGTGTGGAAGGACCCAGGGCCATGTGGTGCTTGGAGACCCATTCCCTTCAGCCATGAGGAAGAGCAGACCTCAGCAATGGAAACGGTGAGTGTAACACTGAGTCCACAGAAGTGCCAGCCCAGCCAGCCACAGAATAGCCCAAAAGCTTGTGCCGTGGGCCTGAGCCACTGAAAGCACAGCAGGTTTACCCTGTGGACAGGTGCAGGTGGAAATGCAGAAGCAGTGAGCCCCAGTCTGAGGGTGCTGCCCGCACTCCTGGGGCTGCAGTGGCTCTGGGCTGGCACCACCCTGCAGTCCATCCTGCAGCCTCCCTGGCAGCTCAGCACACAAACAAGGTTGCCACATGGCCGCGCAACGGTGCTCTTAGGGGAAGAAGAAACGCCCAGTATCACACTCACCCTCCCACCTCCAGTTTCTCAGTTTTCAGATAAAGGGTATAAAGAAATTCTGTAAAATAGCTAAAGAAGGGAAAGATGGAATCTGTAAAATGAGCCAGTGGCAAAAACATAGGAACATAGGAAGATCAGAAAAAAATGAAATAAAAGATGATCAGAAAAAAATGAAATAAAAATGAAATAAAAGAAAATCAGAAAAAAATGAAATAAAAATCTTAAATGATGATTTTAAGATTTATACAATCTTCAGTCTACAGTTACTGAAACTGGACCCCCGATAAAAACACAGTAGACAAAGTTGGAATAGAGAATGGGGGGGAAGTAAGGAGTAAACAGCCCGCCCCAAGTTACAGAGCTACAGAGCGGCACGGATGTAAGTTACAGAGCATCCTTCCCACCCAAGGCGCCAGGGAAAGATGAAGGAAGGTGGAGGGCCGGCGACACCTGCTTGCTGTGCGATAGGAGGCCTGGGACCCCGCTATGTTCCTGGGAGCCTGGCTGTTAAAGGGCAGACATCAAATAAGGCCAAACAAACCCAAATCGTACACATTGTAGTGAAGTTTCATGGTCCTCATGACAGAAACCTAACTTTACAGCTACTGGAGAGAAAGCAGAGAAGTTTCAGAAAAGCCCCAGGGGCTGAAGCGACAGCGGACTCAGCAAGGGGAAGCAGAAATCAGAGCCCAAGGGGGTCACGCAAACAGTTTGAGTTCAGTAAGAGCTGAGTTCATAAAAAGAAATCTTCTCTAAAGTAATTTTTAAAGATATTACCTGAAAAAGAAAGCAGCTGATGGGCAGTGAGGTGATCCAGGGAGACAAGGAGAAACGATGAGAAACGAAATTAGGAAATAGATCATAAATCTAAAGAACCTTTATCTGTATTTGGTAATACTGTCCGATACATTCTATTTTGGGAAGGAGAGAGCTGAAATGCTAACATATTTCGGTTATGAGCTGGGAGCAGGTGATTAGATGATTATATTTTCAGGAAGAGAATGATGATTGATTAAAGAATATCTGATATGTGGTGAAATAACATAGTGTGTCTATCAAATGGAACAAACATCACATACAGCTTCAAGCCCAAAGGGTAAAAAAAGGGATAAGATAGCTAATCGATTTTTTTTTTAGCTAATTGATTTTTTAAAAAGGCAAACAATGAGCTTTAAAAGATGCATAAAGCGGGGATCTCTGGGTGGCTCAGTGGTTTAGCACCTGCCTTTGGCCTAGGGCATGATCCTGGAGTCCCAGGATTGAGTCCTGCTTCGGGCTCCCTGCATGGAGCCTGCTTCTCCCTCTGCCTGTGTCTCTGCCTCTCTCTCTCTCTCTGTGTGTGTGTCTCTCATGAATAAAAAAAATAAAATCTTAAAAAAAAGATGCATTAAGTGGGGCAAATGTAGAATACAACACTGATTGTAGAAAGAAGTTCACATTTATCAACAATGAGAGTGAATCAGAATGGATTTCCAAACCACTTTATACGATTTATACGTGTACACACACACACACACACACACACACACACACACAGAAACTACGTATTTCATTATTTATTTAATAATTATATTTTGTTATTTATTTAAATGCATATTTAAGATGGAAGTGGAATATTTAAAACCAGTGGAAATGTAAGCCACACAAATAATATCACACAAATAATATGGAACTCGAAGAAGAGGTACCACATGGACACTAGCACTCCAGATCTTACATGGCTGTCTGTCTTTGCCAGAACTGAACCTAAACCATCAAGGAAGAGGATCTACAAATCCAGGAGCTGACTCTTCCCCCATTGGAAGGATCTCTCCTCTTCGCTCACACAGGGACCGTGGGTAGCATTGCTTATGTTTGCTCCCCGATGGACGTGCTTTTCTGTTTTGTACACATTGGTTTTGTCATGACCCCACTAACTCGGGACAGCTGTGCCCCTTCTGTGTATGTGGGCTGGTGTGCTCACAGGAGTGGTTCCCAATGGCAGTCATGTTCCTAAGGGGGAGCAGACAGGTAGTAATCCCAACGCAGGACTTACTAGTTACAGAGATCTCCGGTCGGTGGACAGATGCCAGCATGGCTTTGTACCTGGTTTCTGTTCACCTGCTAGCTTTTCTGCTTCTGTGTTCACAGTCACTTTGTCTGTCTTAGCCTGTCTGTTTCTTCTTCCTGGGAGTTACCACTCACACTTCTGTAAAGTTTATGGCAGGAAATGGTCTCCATTTTTGTCGTCAGAAAATATGTTTATTTCACACTCATTTTTGTCATCGTCTCTCTGTGGGTTTATTTATTTATTTATTTATTTTTAAGATTTTATTTATTCATGAGAGACAGACAGATAGAGAGAGAGAGAAGCAGAGACACAGGCAGAGGGAGAAGCAGGTTCCATGCAGGGAGCCCGACATAGGACTCGATCCTGGGTCTCCAGGATCAGGCCCTGGGCCGAAGGCTGTGCTAAACCGCTGAGCCACCCGGGCTGCCCTCTCTATGGGTTTAGAATAGCAGGCTGGTTTATTCGGTTCAGTATTCTGGAGATACTATTACACTGGGATCTAACTTCCCTATCTACTATTGAGAAGCCAGCTGTCAGGTATTTCTTTTTTTTTCTTTTTTTTTTTTTTTAGGTATTTCTTTTTTAGGGAAGATCATCTTTTCTTTCAAGCTGTTATTAAGACCTTTGCTTTGAGTTTGGCATCTTCTGAAGTTGCATCAAGTCTTCTTGGCTGTGGATTTCTCTTGCTTTATCCAGTGAAGGATCTTGGATAAATCTGAAAATCAATTATTTTTTTTATTAATTCTGGAATACTCTCAGCATTATTCTTTTAAAGATGACCTCTCCCCACTTCCATTTTCCCCATCAGCACCTATGGAAGCTCTGATTAGACATGAGTTGGACTTCCTTACTCTGTCCTCTGTGTCTTCGGATCTCAACTTTATATTGTCCACCCCCCCCGCCTTTATTTATTTCTTTTGCTTTGTAGTCTTAGAAACATATTCAGATTCATCTTCTGTTTAACCAACCATTGGTTTTAATTTTGATGTGACAAAGATATAATAAAACCTATATGCGTTAATACAGATAAAAGCTCAGTCAGCACATAGAAAGACATTAAATTCCTACACGACAAAATATATAAAATTAAAGACAATTGGTTTAGATGTATCTCTGATCAGACTGACAGGCTCAAAATAACAAGGTTTTCTGTGTCAGGTCATATGGCGACTAGAGGTATGTTGAACCCTTTCCAATACAGAATACTCCTAATTGCTGGGGGAAAAATATGAACAAATTTTTAAAAATGGGTTGTTAAGCTGATAACCAATCTAGAGAAGTAAATAAAATCTACCAGAGGAGGCACTCAGATGAGGAGAAATAATGCCCAGAATTAAAAGCTAATGAGAGCCAAATTTTGGGGGTGGCAGGTGCAATTCCAGGAAGTTGAGGATGAATGATGGTCCAGCACACTCCAGGGAAAATGCATTGTCTGCCCTGAAAAACCAGAACTTCCTCTGGTTCTGTGATCTTGTCACTCCAACGGGCGAATTCTTCAAGGGCACAGCAGTGCTACGGTTACTAATTATTTTTAGAATATGTATTAACTGCTCCGCTATAATAAATCTTATACTTTGTCAAGGTTCTTTGAATATTAAGACATCATTAACGAGACAATCGATCACAGCAAGGCTGTCTAGATCTCTTGAATACTCAGGACATATTTTTTTAATGATTATTTCTTAAATTGCTTATGACCTACAGCTGCATAAAAAGCAGATTTGGAAACAGCTCTGGTATGCACCATCGCGTACAATGCAATTGCTTATTTTGATAGATAATATGATTTCATGCAGACACTAATAGTAAATATTGCAAAGTTAGAAGATAGGTGGGTTTTAATCACTTAATTTTATTCCGAGATCATGGAAATTTAGCACACAACAGCCGTGTAGTTTGACGGGTGTTGGTCTATAATTTGCTGCTACGCAATTCCATTAGAAAAATTAGCTGCAGTCTAAATGGCATTGAAGCTTTCTGGGAAAAGGCAACTTCATCTCAGGTCTGATCCCAAGGAGAGCAGGGTCTTCACTCCAAAACAGTGTGAACCTACTGCCATCTGCTGGCTTGGGAGCACTTGATAAACACACTTTTAGATTTTATTTAACTTCCAGAAAAATCTAATCCCGGTCCTAAACACAGTGGCCTTAATTTTTCTAAGAATATAAACATAAAGTGTATCCAAAAATAAAATAAAAAATGCAGGAATATTGGCTCTCAGTGCCATTTTTTGATGACGGAGTAGCTATTTCAGTATTTCCAGTAGACTCGAGGTTACCCTGATGAAGTCGTGTTATCATCACACAGGCTGAAAGATAGGATCAGAAGTGACATTTCATCTAATGCACAGACATGCCCCTAGAATGAAGTATTGTACTTTTTAGGCACTTAATATGTCTTAAATATCAGGGTTAAATATTGTAAAACATAGCAGGACTCACTAGATACAGTCTATTTCTTCACTGTGAGGCAAAAAGGTGTAAGAGGACCTCAGGGGAACAGGGGAAGTTAGGGTTCATCCCAAGGCAACACTGCCTGGGATGGTAGGAGAGAGTGTGTTCAGGCTGGGAGGGCTTCCTGGGCACGGTGGTGTTGGGCTGGGGCCCGAGTCCCAGGAGAGGCCCCCAGGGTAGATGCCCTGAGAAAAGTCCTGAAGATTGGGGAGCTAGGGAACAAGGGGGGCTGGGGTTTGCAGAGCATGGGGTGCCTGCAGAGAAGTTGGGGGGAAATCCAGAAAGGCAGGTTGGGGCAAATGCATAGAGTTTGAAATTGGGATTCATTTGACCCAGTGGAACCAGTTCACAAACAAGCCCTGAATGAGAGCATCCTCTGTTGGGAGCAATTTTATTTTATTCAGCACCTTCCACGAGCTAGGTGGTGTTCTAAATTCCATTCCCTGCACCTCCCTCTTATCTCTCGGGGGCTCACATCCCAAGGGCAGGCCTGGGTAGACAGGTAGACAGATGTAATAGTATGTCAGGAGCTGTGCAGACCTGTGCACTTGGGGCCACTATAGGGGAAGTAGTTGACTTGCCCTGGTGTGTGGATGAACATGGGTGCAGGAAGTGTGTGAGACCGGGTCCTGTGAGATGAGTGGAGGTATTTCAGGCCAGGAGGCCGGGAGCAAGCTCTGCAGACCCAGGCTGGGAGCAAGTGCCCCAGACAGAGGCCGGGAGCAAGCAGACCGGGCGAGGCTGGAGGTTGCAGACGCCATGGAGTCTGAGGGCGGGCACCACGCTTGGGCAACTGGAAGCCAGACGAGCGGGCATCTGCAGGCTGCCCTTGCAGGGTCGAGCCCTGAGTGTAGAGTCTGGGGAGTATCTGCGGAGAATCATTCTCTCTGAGACTTACAGGTTTGGGAGCACCAAGCTGGGAGGGGCAGTTGCAAAATGCTGCTGGCAGCCGCTGGGAGTGGCTTCAGAATGCCGAGCACACAGGGCAGGTAAGCCCCAGGAGGGGTGAGCCTGGATGAGTGGAGCCTAGGTCTGTGGCACCCTGTGAGCTGGGGCTGCTCTGGTGAGGGCAGTATGACACCGCGAGCATCAGCCCAGGTGACACCACATCGGTGAGGCAGATGGCCTCTGTTTGCTGGCCGGTGCTAGGAACCCCTTCTTCACCACCTGGGCCCTGCCGGAGTCCTTCTGCTGCAGGTAGAAGGATGGAGAGGCAGTCCATAGGTGTCGGCGCCCACCTCTGTGCATCCCCCCACCCCGAATCACCGACAAGCCAGGGTATGTGACAAGCCCTGCTCACAGCCTCATACTGGGCACCTCAGGCCGCGCTCTGTCCTTGCAGCCGCGAGCCAGTAAACTCAGTGGAGACGGAAGGCAGGTGGGTGGGTATTGGTCTGGAGGCCATAGCAGGTGTGCGCCCCGTTCAGGACCCAGAGCAATACCAGACCTTCTGGGGGAGCAGAGCAAGCAAAACTGCTGAATTACACTTGGTAGACTCACTGCCTGCTTAGGAGGGATAGGAGGAGGAAAAGAACTTCAGAAGGTTTGTTGGCCAAGGGTAAGGACTGCTGATTGTGGAGGTGAGGGTGGAGGGAGACAGAGTGGCAGGTACGGACTGATCACACAGCAGCCCACTGGCCAGTGTCTCTCTGTCTGCATTTACCTGCTCCATGACACCAGCCTTAACTGCTGAAAATTCTCAGATGTTTATCAAATATTGACCTCTCCTCTGAGCTACAAAAATAGGCATATTGCACCATCTGTGTGACGTTTCTACTTTCAAGACACAATAAAACCTTCAATGCAGAGTCTCTGTCTAACTGAATTCATCATCTGTTATCTGGGTGACAAGCAATCACCCGCTCAGTTGCTTCATCTGGCTCATTAGAACGTGTCCTGGGAGCTGGGCCCTCCCTCAATCACCCAGGCAACCCCACCTTGGGCTAATTGTGTCCACCGGTGGCCTGGGAATCTGTCCACCTCCTCTGCTTTGCTGCCACCCGCTGCACGTGGGCTGTGACGGTCTCCTACCAGGACACTAGGGGACCCTCCTAACTGGCCAATCTCTCTTTCTTCCTACCCACCTCCACTCAGTTCTGCCCTCCACACCACGATCATCCTTGTAAAATGGAATCTATTAGGCCAGGAACCATGACAGGAGCAGAACGCAAGCATCAAAAGAGGCTTAATGTAGAGTAGGTTCTTTCAAGATTGTCGCAAAACCTGGAAAGCAGACGTTGGGGCGAATCCACACTCTGGTGACCCGGATATCTGAAAGCAGTTGCTGTCGCATAGATCATACTTGGGTCCCCACAGGGAGCTGTGGGGAGTGCCATGTGTACCACAGCCACCTCTGGTGGTGGAGCTCACTGACAGCTGCCAGAGCCTGCCTCCCTACCACATCCACACACCATCAACCTGAAGCCTGGTCCTGGGGCCATGAGGGAATGTGTCACCAGCTTTGTCCCTGAAGGGAGAGCAGAGAGGGATACCTACACAGGCGTTTGCTCTGTTCTATGATCATCTCCCAGAAGTGCTCTTTAAATGGGAGTTTGGTGAAGACGAGGGAAGAATTTGCTAAGAGTGATGAATCCACGCATGGCATGAAAATGTGGATGATTCAGAAGATGCCATGAACCCCAAGGCTGGTCTGCAGTCAATGATGGGCTGGTGGCGAGTGTGGTGAGGCAGCTTCAGGAATAGTCCGGGACTGCTGTGCACCCCACCCCCCACACACACCTGGGCAAGGAGGCCAGCTCCCACAAAAGGGCCCTTCTAGCAAACTCATGTTCCGTACTCGTGTATCTTCTCCCTGCTGAATCCTCCCCCCACCCCCCATGGCTTCTGTCTAAGCTGTTGTAGGTTCTGATACCCTATAGCTCCCTTCAGGTCCTCTGTGCCCTCGGGACCTGCACCCAGGGTCTAGTAGACAGGTGTGCGTCCCCTTGCTGGAGTCAGTGAGTTCATGCTGTGGTGAGGGAAGCCTGGTTGCCAAGAAGTGTCTCTTCCTGATTGGATTCCAGAGAGAAAAGAGTTCTATTTTGAGTAGACCCATAAATGCTCTAAAGCAAGATGAGAAATGCCTTCTATTGGCTTCCTGAGGCAAAGGCCGAGTTTCTCTGGTAATTCCCTGTATGCCCAATATTTGTGGACATCAGTAGACAGGGGGCATGCAGGACAGCACAGGGTACCACCTCCATCCTTCCCATGTAGCAAAGGAGAAAGGCATTTACAGAAACAACTCTGACCGAGAGCAGGTGTATGCTGCCAGGGAGCCTAGGCCGACTCTGCAGGCCCAGCGAGTCACTGTCAGAGGGATTGGCGAGGCTCCCAGAGCTTGGAGCCAAGGATCAGTGTCGCTCTGTCTTCAGACAACATACATGGGGGCAGGAGATGAAGAAATATTTTTCATTAATTAGCTTATGATAAATTCTAACAGGACTTCAAATTATTATGGACTGATGGAGTGGATAAATTAATCATTTTTTAACTTGGTTAATGAGTATGTGGAATGCTGTGCATGCTGGAAGTTTTCCATGATAATAGGTTAAAAATAAATACATGAAAAAAAATTAGAAGAAAAAATTCTAGTAAGAAATTCAAATATTAACTCAATAATTTTAAAAGGGTCAGAATATTTATCGCCTGGTGATGTAGAAGAGGTGCTTTATGCATACTCAATGCCATGAATATTCTTTGTTTTTAAAGAACACTTCAAAAAATTATCAATAGGAATCTTACAACTTAAAGATTTCTAGAAAAACTGAAATGTAAAACAATATTTTAAGATTTTTCTTATTATATGATCATATGCTATATCAATACTATCTCTTATTCTAAATGATATCAATTTTTATCTAAATTAACATCTTTTTTCTAAGGAAATCATTGTTGTTAAGGAAAGGGTTGACACCAGGAGATGCTTACTTCCAGAGAGCTCTCCCAAGCCCAGATTTTGTGTTCATGGGAAATAAAATAAGGGCATTATGCTGAGTGAAATAAGTCAATCAGAGAAAAACAATTATAGGATCTCACTCATATGTGGAATTTAAGAAACAAAATAGAAAATCACAGGAGAAGAGAAGAAAAAAATAAAACAAGATGAAATGAGAGAAGGAGACAAACCACAAGAGACTGTTAACCATAGGAAACAAACTGAGGGTCCCTGGAGGGGAGAGGATGAGGGATGGGGTGACTGGGGGATGGGCATGAAGGAGGGCATGTGATGGGATGAGCACTCCGGTGTTATAAAAGACTGATGAATCACTGACCTCTACCTCTGAAACCAATAACACGTTATATGTTAATTAATTGAATTTAAATAAAATTTAAAAATAAAAAAAAAGGTAGGAAAAAAGAAGTAATCCAGCACAAATACAATGTAGTATATAAACTACAAGGAATGTTACTACAATATAGACGAATGAACTTCAAAACACTATGTTAAGTGAAAAAAGTCAAAAACAAAAGACCACAATACTATACGTATCCATTTTTATGAAATGTCAAAAAAGACAAATCTGTAGAAATAGAAAATAGATTAGTGGTTTCCTACAACTAAGAGTGAAAATGGAAATGACTACAAATGAACACCATGTTTCTTTTTGAAGTGATAGAAACATTCTAAAATTTGATTTTGGTGATGATTGCACAATTCTGTAAATATAGTAAAAAACACTTAAAATGGGTGAATTATAAGGCATGTAAATTATATCTCAATAAAGCTGTTAAAATAAGTAAAAAAAAAAAAGCCTGATTTTTCTGCAGATTCAGGTTTGGTGGCCTTTCTTCCACTAGAGGGCCCTGTGGATAAGAGAAAATTCTTAAAATCATAGCTTTTGAAGCTGTTTCAAACATATGCTATTTTGCCAATTATAATCTCTTGGTGATTTTGGCTTAATACTCAGAGATAACTTACTTTTATGGGACTAAGCTGTAGTAAAGTCTAAATAAATATCTACAGATACTATGTTTGTTCTTATTTCTTGCCTCATTGTTAATAGTTGCTCTGAAAAATGTTTACACTAAAATAAATCTTTGTCCTTTTCTTTATTAGGAGTACAATCAGGACTAATTATTCTTAGATTTGAAATTTTTTCATAAATCAATGCCTTGTTGATAGTTCAAACCTCAGATCTTTCATAATTCAATACTAATCCAAGATGACTTTGAAAGACGTTAATAGCAGCGTATGACACACAGAATATGAATTTAGATGGGATCTGCACCCAGTCCTACAAATTTCAATATTGACTTCTCATATAATTTTAGATGGCAGAGGAAAATGTGGAGTAAATTTCAGAGGTATCTGTTTTTTACATAAACATCAGCATATGTTTATATCCATCAATGTATTTAAACAAGCAGGATTTTGAATTTTTAGCATTGATGTTACGAGTTCCACAGAAAGAAGAGAGGAGCCATCACCCAGTATCACTACCATATATTCTCTAAAACATCAAGTTTTCAATTACAAGTATGAGGCATACAAAGAAACAGCCCCTCCTAGACACGGGGAGGGGCTGAAGCATATTGCCTGGGACAGCAATCTGACTCCAGATTTCAGAGACAAAGATTTCCAAGCAGAACTTATAAATATATCCCAATAACTTAAGATATTAAAAAAATTAAAAAAGAAACATATGATGGCAATGATAATCAAATGGAGAATACCAATATAAGGAGATAGAAACTATATAAAAAACATAACAAATGGAAATACCAGATTTTGGGAGCACAATAACTGAGTTGAAAAATTAACTAAGGGGCTTAACGGTAGATTTGAGTTAGAAAAAAAAGAATCAGCAAACTTGAGGATAGATCAATAGGTATAGAATCCAAAGAAAAGGAGAGGAAAATGGATGAAGCCTCAGAGAAATATGGGGCATGATTAGTGCAGCAACATCATGTACTAGCAGCACCAGAAGGAGAGCTGAGAGGAGAGGTTGCAGAAAAAAATATTGAAAAAGAAATAATGGAAGCCTGACCTGGAAGCCTGGCCAGACCAACCAATCAAGGCATGGAGTCAGGCCAGCGGCATCTCTCAACTTCAGGCAAAACTGGAAGAGGAACCAAACACCATTCTGGAGCCCAAGAATGCAATGACTGATATGAAGAATTCAACAGAGAGCTTCAGGCTTGGCCAAGCAGTGGAGAGGACCAGTGAAATTGAAGAAAACTCATAAAGAAAACCAATCAAAGAAGCAAAAAGAAGAAAGAATGAAAAAAGTGAAGAAAGTCTACAGACATCAATAAAAGAAACAATTTACTTATTGTTAGAATTCCAGGACCAGAAGTGGGGGAGAAAGGGATAGAAAGCATAATTGAAGAAAGAAGGGTGGAGTGGCGCCTGGGTGGTTTAATCTGTTAAGCAGCCTGACTCTTGATTTCAGCTTTGGCCGTGATCTCAGGGTCATGAGATTGGGCCCCACATAGGATTCCATGCTCAGCACAGAGTTGGCTTGTCTCTCTCCCTCCCTCTCTGCCCCATCCCATGTAAACTGTCTCTGCTGCTTTCTCTTTCAAATAAATAAATAAAATGTTAGAAAAGAGAAGTAATGATGTAGAATGTCCTAAATATGGGGAGACCTCAAAAAGTTTCAATCCCCAAAGATCTTCTCCAAAGCACATAATGACACAGCATCCAAAATCAAAGAAAAAAAATTTAAAAGCAACACAGAAAAATTAATTTCTCACATACAAGGGAACACCCAAAGGGTATTAGCAGATGTCTCAGCAGAAATTTTGCAGGTGAGAGGGAGAAGGACAATGTCTTCAACGTGCTAAAATAAAGAAAAAAACCTGCCAACCAAGAATATTTTATCTGGCAAAGTAATATTTCAAAATGAAGAAAAGACTTTCTCAGACAAGTGGAAGCTAAGGGAGTTTGTCACGAGACTTGCCCTACAGGAAATGCTTCAAGGGGCTCTTCCAGTTGAAATGAAAGGATGCTGACCAGTGACATGAAAACATATTAGACATACAACACACTGGTAAAGTGAGTACAAAGTCACATTCACAATACTCCAATAATGCCATATGGCAGTGTGGTTATCACTTATGCCTAGCGTAAAGGTTAAAGAACAAGAGTATTAAAAATAACTATAGCTGCAGTAACTTTAATAGATATGCAACATAAAAAGATGTAAACTGTGATAAAAGACAGGGGGCATAAATGGGTTGCATTTTTGTATGCAAAGTTGTTACCAGCTTAAAATAGACTGGTATTTCTATAAGATGCTTTATGTAAGACTCATAGCAGCCGCAAAGGAAAAGGTCAAGGAGACATGCGAAAGATAGAAGGGCACCAAAGCATGCACATCGCGATGGAAAATCACCAAATCACAAACAGGAAAAGCGAAAGAGGAAGAAAGGAATAAGGGAACCAACTGCAGGACTGCCAGACAACAATAAGACCCAATAGGAGTTCCTTCCCTATCAGTTATTTTGCATGTAAATAGATTAAATTCTTCAATCAAAAGGCAGAATGCTAAGTGGATAAAAACGAGATCCAACTCTTGCTGCCTACAAGCGAGTCACTTAGGCTTCAAAGATCATAGGCTCAGAGTGAAGGGATAGGAAATGATAGCCCTCTCAAGAGAAGCCAAAAGGGAGCAGGAGTAGCTGTACTTACACCAGAGAAAATAGACTTTGACTAAAAAAC